>NW_028248033.1:0-490254 GCF_964263255.1 Lissotriton vulgaris
CCCCCTGGGAGCTGTAGTCTCTAGCCGCGAGGTGGAAGGCAGTAGCGGCGAGACCACAGCGTTTGGGCCCCAGGAGCGAGAGAGCGAGCGTCTGGCCAGCAGGTAGGGTGTCCTTTGACTGGTCTCTCCGGTTTGCCCCCCTACAGGCTGTCTGGGAGGAAACCTATTGTCCAAGCCTCCCTTGCTGGAGTTTCCCCCAGCTGCAGGAGATCAGACTCGTGTCTGTGGCAGCTACATATACATGAATTATTCTGTTTATGAAAAATGAAGGTATTTCTGAATTGGATTAAAAGTCTTGATCACAGTCTAGTAAGCTGCTGTGAAGTCAAGGCAGATAATGATTTTATAGCCCGGGTATTACATAGCCCCACCTCACTTGGGTAATTAAGGATTTCTGTCAAAAAGATTTCCCCTTTGGATAAACTTATATGTTGACCACAATTCAAACCTCAACATGCATACAACCTAATAATTTCAATACCACATACTAGAAGCAGAAAATGATAAACATAATACAGTCATACAAAAATGTACATTTTATTTTGGTAGGTTAAAAACAACATATGTAAATTCATAAAACATATATGTACACACAAGCTAAACGGGACAGTACAAAAAGGGAAATTATCCCAGTTAAAACACGAAAATACACAGGGTTTTTTACATAATTGGGTCCTACTCCGGGTTGCATGTTTTTTAGATTGACAATCACTGGAGTTTCTTTGTTCAATTATTCAGTGTATTTTCATAAAAATGCATCGACGCGTTTCGGTTTATGGCAAATAGTTCCAGGCCAAAAACCTTCCTCAGGATTAAAAATAACAATGTCCCATTAAAGACAAAGTATCTTTTAATTTCACAGACTAGATAAAATCCACGATGCTGCAATAAGTCAGCAGTTTTCAACTTTTTCCTTTTTAAGTTCAAGAAAATGACCGAATCCACGATGCTGCAATAAGTCAGCTGTTTTAGGCTTTATCCTCCGAAATTCATCCGTGTGCGTGTAAATATACACTGCGCCTCCTGTTCACTTAAGGGTATTACAAAACGTCAATAGAGAAACGGGGAGAATCCTCCAGTTCTCAAAGCAGCCAGACCGCCTGCAGTCTGTTGAATAGAAATCCAAACCGCAACGTGGGGTCGTGCGTCCTCAACACCACACATTCCCATAATATCTTGCATTCCCTATGTTTCATGGGTTACCCTTAAGCCATTGACCAATTGAATTTGCCTTTAATTTGATAGCAGACTACAGTATCTTTTAAAATTTTGTACATCATTCCACAAGATTTTGCATCCGTACCCTAATGGAATACCAACTATAATACCCTTTACGACCTATAATATTTGGTATCCCCAGCGTTTCTTGGGTTAAAAGTTACCAGGATTCAAGTTGACCTCGCCTTATGTTGGATGGAGGAGCACAGTATTTTCATACCAAATAGCACCCTTCCTTTTGCTTTCCTAAATCATTTTCTATGGGGATACCAAATATTATGGCTCACCTATTGCTGTAATATATTCTATCCCCTATGTTTCATGGATTACCTTTTAGCCATTGACCAATTGAATTAGCCTTTTATTTGATAGCAGACAACAGTATCTTTTCACATTTGTATATCATTCCACAAGGTTTTGCATCCGTACCCTTAGGTGATACCAAATTTAATAGCATATACGTCCTATAATTTTTGGTATGCCCGGTGTTTCTCGGGTTAGAAGTTACAAGGATTCAATTTGACTTTGCCTCATGTTATATGCAGTAGCATAGTATTTCTATATAAAATAACCAACTTCCTTTTGCTTTCCAACATCATTTAATATGGGGATACCAAAATATTACGGCTCATGTATTGCTGTAATAGCTCGTATCCCCTATGTTTCATTTGTTACCCTTAACCTATTGACCAGTTGAAATTGCCTTTTGTTTGATAGCAGACTACAGTATCTTTTCATATGTTGTACATCATTCCACAAGATTTTACATCCGTACTCTTTAGTGAAAGTCAACTATAATAGCATATACGGCCTATAATATTCGGTATCACCAGTGTTCGTCCGGTTGGAGGTTACCAGGATTCATTTTGACTTCGCCTTACGTTGGATGCAGGAGCATAGTATTTCATTCTCAAATAGCACCATTCCTTTTGCTTTCAAACATCATTTACATTGGGGATACCAAATATTGTGGCTCACGCATTGCCGTAATATCTTGTATCCCCTATGTTTCATGGGTCACCCTTTAGCCATTGACCATAATTTGATAGCAAACTACAGTATCTTTTCAAATTTTGTACATCATTCCACAAGATTTTGCCTGTGGTACCCTTAGGGGTTACCAAATATAATAGCTGATACAGCCTATAATATTTGATATCCTCAGCGTTTCTCGGATTAGAAGTTACCAGGATTCCATTTTACATCACCTTATGTTAGATGGATGAGCACAGTATATCTATGCAAAATAGCACCCTTCCTTTTGCTTTCCAACATCGTTTACTATGGGGATACCAAATATTATGGCTCACACATTGCTTTAATATCTCGTATCCCTTACATTTCTCGAGTTACCCTTTAACCATTCAACAGTTGAAGTTGCCATGTATTTGTAGCAGACTACAGTATCTTTTCACATTTTTTATACAATTCCCCAAGATTTCACATCTGCTTCCTTTAGGGGATACCATATATAATGGACTCTACCGCCTATAATATTTGGCATCCTCTGTGTTTCTTGGGTAAGAATTTACCAGGATTCAATTGGACATGGTCTAATGTTGGATGGGTGAGCACTATATACCTATGCCAAAAAGCACCCTTCCTTTTCCTTTCCTACATCATTTACTATGGGGATACGAAATATTATTGCTCACGTACTTCTGTAATATCTTGTATCCCCTATGTTCCAAGGGTACCCTTTAGCCATTGACCAATTGAAGTTTCCTTTTTTTAAAAACAGACTACAATCCCTTCTCATATTTTTTACACACTGCTCCCTTAGGTATACCAAACATAATGGCCTATACTGCCTATAATATTTGGTATCCCCTATGTTTCTCAAGTTAGAACTTGCCAGGATTCCATTTGACAAGATCTGATGTTGGGTGGGTGAGCACCCTTCCTTTTCCTTTTGCTTTCCAACATTGTTTACTATGGGGATACCAAATATTATGGCTCACGCATGCTGTAATATCTTGTATCCCCTATGTTTCTCGAGTTACCCTTCAGCCACTCACCCCAAGAAGTTGCCATGTATTTGATAGCAGACTACAGTATCTTTTAATTTTTTTTATATAATTCCCCAAGACTTCACATCTTTCCTTTAAGGGATACCATATATAATGGTCAATACCGCCTATAATATATGGTATCCCTTTTGTTTCTCAGGTAAGAACTTATCAGGATTCAGTTTGACATGGTCTAATGTTGGATGGGTGAGCACAGTATTCCTATGCCAAAAAATCACCCTTCTTTTTCCCTTCCAACATCATTTACAATGGGGATACCAAAAATGATGGCTCATGTATTGCAGTATTATCTTGTATACCCTACATTCCATGGTTACCCTTTAGCCATTGATCACCTGAAGTAGTCTTTTATTTGATGGCAGACTACAGTATTTTTTCATACTTTGTATATCATTCCACAAAATGTTACATCCGGTTCCCATATGGATACCAAACATAATGGTATATACCGTTAGTAATATTTGGTGTTCCCTATGTTTCTCAAGTTAGAACTGGCCAGGATTCAATTTGACATGGCCTTATGTCGGATGGATGAGCACAGTATTTTTGTGCCAAATAGCACCCTCCCTTTTGCTTTCCAACATGTTTACTTTGGGGATACCAAATATTATGGCTCACGCATTGCTGTAATATCTCGTATACCTTACATTTCTTGAGTTACCCATTAGCCATTTTCCAGTTGAAGTTGCCATGTATTTGATAGCAGACTACAGTATCTTTTCATATTTTTCATGTAATTCCCCAATACTTCAGATCTGTTTACTTTAGAGTATAGCATATATAATGGACTCTACCACCTATAATATTTGGTATCCTCTATGTTTCTCTGGTTAGAGCTTATCAGGATTCAATTTGACATGTTCTTATTTTGGCTGGGTGAGCACAGTATTTTTCTGCCAACTGGCATCCTTCCTTGAGTTTTCTAACATCTCTTACTATCAGGATACCAAATATTAAGGATTACGCAAGGCTACAATATCTTATATCCCCTACTTTTAATGGGTTACCCTTTAGCTATTGACCAACTGAAATTGCCTTGTAATTAATAGCCAATTACTGTATCTTTCTGTATTTTTGATGTCCTTCCACAAACATTCACAGAAGGTTCCTTTGGGGATACCAAAAATAAAGGCCCATACAGCCTATAATTTTTAAGGTTCACTGACAGAATATCGATGTACAAAATATAGGACCCGATTCCTATGTCATTCGGAAGGCTTGCGAGTCTGATTTGGCTTTCCCAGATCTGATTCTTAGCCCTTGTTTATGACCGAATCGTACACAGGTCTGAACGACCAAGTACAATGCGAAGATCACGTACGCATTGGCCAAATCGTTTCCGGGACCCAAACCTGTTCGTACGACTCGTTCTTATCTGAATCATGCAGTGCTATGGAGCCGAATTCTTACCGAGCGAGCACAATGCACGATTCAAACAGCTGCTTGCCCTCGGTCTCAGCAAGATGAAAAGTCTGTCAGAATCGTACTTCGGGGCCGTAGCAGGCCCCCCTTCACCCCGGGTCCTCCGAATCTGTCACAGGGATGTGCCCATGGGCCCCCCCTGATCCAGGCATGCAGAGTGACCATGGGGCCCGCCACAGGGTGTATGCTTTTCTCCACCCACCCCTTTTTGCTATTGGAGCAGATGTTCGAGTCTATACATGTGCTACTGAATGCAGCACACATAGAAAGAGAAAAGCAAGGAGAAATACAAGTATTTCTCCTTGTAATGCCATTCTAATGCCTGCTCTTGGATGGCGTTGGTTTTTGCTGCTGCCTTAGATGTACACCTCCTTGTAAATCTGGGGCAGCTTTGAAAGCAATGGGTGTTGCGGTTCATAGCCCACAGCAACTCCCATTGCACACCCCTTTCACACTAAGTGATGAGTGTAAAAGGGCCTTGTTAGACCTGGCACCATTGGCATGGGTTTCCCCTGTATTTTTGCCTTTGCTTCCTGTATTTTTGCTGTGTGTTGGAATTTGTTTTTGCTGGTCTAGATGCTTTGGGCAGTTTGCCACTGTTGTTCAGTGCCAAAGTCTAAGTGCTCCCAAAGTAAAGTATTGTTATGGATTAATGATTCCCTGTTTGGCATATTTGATTTAATAGTCAGTCCCTAGTACAGTGCACTGTGTATGCCCAGGGCCTCTCATCAAATGCTTCTAGTGGACCTGCAGCACTGACTGTGCCACCCACAGAAGCAGCCTGTAAATGTAACTCAGGCATGCCATTACAGAGCCTGTGTGCAGTCTAGTACCACCAAGTCGACTTGGCAAGTACACTCACTTGCCAGGCCCTACCCTTCCCTATTCTTACCTGTCAGTCATCCCTAAGTTAGGCCCAAGGTACCCCTGTGGGCAGGGTGCAGTGTATGTAAAAGGTAGGACATCCCCTGGTGTGTGTGGCATGTCCTGATAGTGAAGTACTACCAATTTTGTTTTCACTATTGCAAGGATAGGATAGAATTTGGGAGTTTGCTTATAACATATAGTAAACATAACTACCCCTGTGAACAATGTAGGAAAATAAAGTTTAGTACGCCTGAACTCAGAATGTTAAAATGCATCTTTTAGTGAAGGTGGCTTTTACATTCTGTGTTTGAAAATTACACTTTTAGAAAGAAGGTATTTTCTTGCTTAGCCATCCAGTGTGCCTCTGCTAGGATGTGTATTGACTGGCTGGCTTTGGAGTGACAGAGGCTGGGGCTGAACAGTGGCTCCAGAGAGTACGATGGGTCAGGGCTGGGCTGAATAGACCTGGGCTGCATTTAGAGTAGAGGATGAGTTTTTATTTCACCTGAATGGGCCTGGACTGCCTGACACACTGCTTTCTCAACCTCCTGCCAGGAAGCTGCGCCAGGGTGGACAGAACTGGTTCTGACTGAGCACAGGGATTCTCTGCCACCAGAGAACAAAGGATTTTGCTTTATAAAAAGAGGGGCCGAGACCCCAGGCATTTAGATCACTTCTGGGAAATCAAGAAGAACCTTTGCCAATGAGAAGAGCTGGAGAAACTGGAGGAGGAGTACTGCCCCTATCTTGTGTACTGTCTGGAATTGGCCTGCAGTGGCTGCTTCTGCAAAGTAAAGGAGATGGACTTTGCTGTGTGCTGTGTCCCCGGTTTGAGGAAGATCTTCAAGGGCTTGAAGTTGAGCTTGTCCCCTATTCATGAGGTCTCAGGAATATCATAGATCTCACCAAGCTTCTAGGCACAGTCTCTGGAACCGCTGGTTACAGTTGCCTGGAGAGGAAAAGGGTAACCAACTCTGTCATTGAGTCCGTCGCAGGATTCCGTGTCCTGAAGGCACCGTAGAGAGCACCGCCTCGTTTTACAATGCAACGCTGGTCTCACCAACTCCGTCAATGAGTCACTGCTTGCATCGTGTCCTGTGGGCATCGCACTCTGCAACGCTTTGCTACACGATGCACTGATGTCATCGACTCTGTCGCTGCCCGACTCGAACATCGACGGGCTCCGTCACCGCATCATGACCTGCCAGCACCGCATCGAGCACTATCTCACGCTGAAACGCAAGCCTTGGTCTCACTGACTCCGTCAACTAGCCGCTGCCTGTACCGAGCCGTGAGGACACTGCACACTGCAACACTTCCATCTCACCTCGCACCTGCAACAGCTGACCCGGACCGGCTTGTACCATTGTGCCAACCGCAACAATAAAAGGTACTGTCTCCGAGTCTGTCGACGCTTTAGGTAACCTGTATTGACGCTGTTGGCCGTAATTGTTACTCTGTCATATTCAGTATCGCGGTAGCCCCGGACAGAATTACTGAGTCAGAGGAACTGTATTTTCACGTTTTTCCTGCAATTTAAAGGTTATTTTACACAGTAACAATTTTTTCAAAGTATTGTATAATGGATTTTTGTCAGTTTTGGTCTTGTTGGTGTAGATAAAGTTTGCTTATTTTTCCAAACTGGTGTGGTGTCCATTTGTAGTGTTTTCACTTTGTTACTGTATGCATGGCCAAATTCTTTACACACTGCCTCTGAGATAAGCCTGTCTGCTCCTGCCAAGCTACCAAAGGGTAGGGGTTATTTTAGAAGTGTATCCCCCTTACCCTGACTAGGAAGAAGGGTCCTTACTAGGACAAAGGTGCAAATCTCTGCCAACTAGAGACCCCCATTACTAACAGACCTTATTTTCAAAGCAGCTGTAAGTCACAAAAAAGTGGCTTAACGCTGAGTTATAAATAAGGAGAAGGACATATCGCCAACAGAACGTCGCTAATAGGGACATTCTGGTGGTGATCCCGTTGTAAATAGGCCCCTGGGTTTCTCTTGCCGCAGTGTGGGAGGCCCTATATCCCTTGCAAAGTGATTGACAGTGCCAAGGTGTATAAAACACTAAACCACCTTGTGGCTTGAGCTGCATGGTGCTTGGTTGTGTAATCACATTGTACGTGTGATGCAGGTCCTGTAATTTGCTTTCAATCACTGGCATACAGAAAGCTGCAGGCTATGTTTTCAGACCACAGATCACTAACAGATTGCAAGTGTGCCAGCAATCTATACAACACAAATAGTGCATGTGTGATAGGCTGAGCATAGCCTGCCGATCATTCAAAGAGGCAGTTTGTTTTTTTCAGACCACTATGTGTGTCTGGTACTGTGGTGCTAAAGCAGTTCTGCACAACTTTGGACTGCTATAGTAAAATTGTAGCAAGTCTAAATGATTCACTTCATGAACCCCTTCGATGTGAGCCATCTCTGTTTCAGAGCTTGTGGCTGGAGTATCTTAACAAGGTCAGTATGCAAATATATGCTTTTTAAAGTGCACAACGACTCCCAGAGTGATCTCTTGATACTGATGGCAATGTGTGCTGTTAAGTAACTCAGGAGTCCTCATTTTATCATTTTGGATAAAAGGTAGGCATGGGTAAAATTTAGTTTGCAGTGGCATAATCTCACAAACTTTCCTGCATTTCTTATGCACAAAATGCCATGATTACAGTATTGCACCATGTTGCATATTCAGTTTTCATTATTCAAAAATGTGATTATGGGAGCATGTTAACAATGTGAAATATTAGAAAATCAGTGGGTGTTCATGTGACATGAAATTAATAACTTTTTTAGTTTCAAATGGGCCCTAAAAATGAATGTAAGGAAGCATTTCATGCTAAAAATAACACAAAATGCCGGATCAGCATTTTGCATCATTTCTGAAAAGCAAATGTTTGAGACAGAAAAGTCCTCTGCATGGTAATCGATGTGTACCCCTACTCTGAGTGCCCAACTGTACTGTTGCCTGAATCCCATCTGCTGATTTTTGCTGTCATAGGCAAACATGGATCACACGTGCATGCTATGACATAAGCCTGTCTCACGGATGGTGGTCTTGTTGGACTTGGTGTTCCCACAGCGCTACCCTCATAGTGATGGACGGCTACCACCTTCACCCGGAGTTAAGCAGCCCAATGCAATGCTGGCAGTATAATGTGTAGTGATCAGCAGTAGTGAACAGGTACCTTTTACCCTTTCACTGGACTGAGGCCTACAGGTTCACTCACCTTTTTAAAAGTTTCGCAGCTGTGTGCTTAACTCACCCTTACCCTATATCAGGTAGACGTGGAAGTGCTAGGCATTACAAGAGTTGTCACTCGGCTCTGGGTGTATGTGTGCCTGGGAAGGGTACAATACAGGGATTGGGAAGCCCTGAGAAATGCATGCAAGGTGAGTGTATGTGCTGGGTGTGTGTGTACCTGTGAGGAGAACAGTATATGAGGATGGAGTGCTCTACAGTGCATGCATGGTGAATGCATGTACTGGGTGTATGTGCACCCACAAGAAGTACAGTACATGAAGGAAATAGTGTTGTGCAGTGTATACATGGTGAATGTGTGTGCTGGGTGTATGCGTCCCTGTGGAGGCACGATACATATAGGTAACAGTGCTGGACAATGAGTACAGGTTTGTCTGTAATTGAGGACCTTAGGTTCCATTTTAGAAGACCTGGGCATGTATGGTAAAGACATGAGGTGGTAGAGGAATCTTCCCAGACAGATTTGTGTATTGCTGCATTTATGTGAGCTGGGTGGGACACACTTGGTAGAGGAGAGCTAGGCCCCACCTATACACTTCAAAGGGTGCTCTTTGATTCAGTGAGACAGTGACTTTGTACAGAGGTACATCATTTAGGGTTTTGGTAGAGGAGTAAAGAGAGAGTGATGAGGCAGAAGAGGAGATATGATTATCTAAAGAGAGATATAGGACAGAACTTTTATTCTTTAACTTAATTACCACTAATTACCTATGAGCATGAGGGTTAGATGGGGTAGTTAGGTATGTGGTTTAAGATTCTCTGAAGCGTGCATGCCCATCAGACAAAGACAAATCTGTCCTTCTGGCTATCTTGATCACTTTACAAGGGCCCTTTGGATGCTGGAGGTCTTGTGCAATAAGCCAATTTGCCCATTCCTTAAAATGACCCTGCAACAAGCACCAGAAATCCAAGAAAGATCAGACTGGTGCAATTTCTCACATAATGATATGGAAGAACATGAGTGCACTCAAGAGCAAGGGGCAAAAGCTATGTGTATCAGGCGAGCATAGTGTGGTGTGCAACAAAGCTTCAAAGATGATATGCAGCAGATTGTGGTCAACAATAGGAAATCAGAGGTATTTGCTCTGGGTCGTGGGACCCGCCAGGACTGTCCACTTTTGCCCTTACTCTTCACTCCCTCCCTAGAGCTGTTAGCGGCATGGATCCGTAGGGATCCAATGATTAGGGGACTCAGGTGGACGGAAGGATGGGAAGACCGCATCTCATTATACAACATTCTTCTGTACCTCGCCTCTCCAGAAAAATTGCCCCATATAGTGCTCCATATCTTCACAAACTTTGGGTAAAACTCATGGTACACGATTAACTGGAGCAAGTCCCTGCTGTATGTTCTTCATGTTGACCCTCCCTCTCCACCCAGGGGTTGTCCTATTCAAATAATAAAAGTGGGCTTCAAGTATCTCTGGGAGTCTTCATTACCTGAGACCCCAAACTTTGATATGAGTGCAATCTACTTCCCCCATTGCAGAGACTTAAGCAAGATGTCATGAACTGGAAGGCACTGGCACTTTCATTGCTAGGAAGAGCAGCACTTTTTAAAATGATGTTGTTACCGTGCTTCCTCTAAGTCTTGCAGAGCACCTAGATCTGGTCCCAGCAAAATATTTCAAGGACATAGAGAGCCTGCAAAGAGAACTGCTTAGCACAAACTTGTTCTTGGGTGGTATGATGGGGGTCTTGGGCTCCTGGACATCAAAAAGTATTATTGGGCCGCCCACCTGGCCGCCATCAATCATTGTACCTAACGCCTCAGGGACGACCCACAGAATGGATAAATGCCTACTCTTTGGCGGAAACCACTACAGGGCGATTTATTCTAGACCACGACAGTATCCCCTAACAGGACCAACAAAACAGTCACTTCAGGTCTGGCATGCAGGGAACCGAAGCCTGGGGTGGGTCCAGAAACTCACGCTAGCAACTCCCCTATGGGACTCAGAACAGCTGGGCACCCTAGGGACCTCAAGGGGGTTTGACAAATGGAACCTCATTGGGATTTCGAAGTTTGGGGACCTAAGGGAAAAGGGAAGGTGGTGTCATTTGCATCACTCCAGCACGATCATGAGCTAGCCGACACCAAGTATTTTAGATACCTACAGGTCTGTCATGTCCTCCAGTCAAATCTTCCAGATGTGACCTCCCCACCGGAATCCTCTCCATTGGAGGACAGACTTTTAGATGGCTACCTTCCAGAAAAAGCAATAGCCCTGACTTACAAAAAGTTAATTAATAACACTGCTGATCCCCTAGGACCGATACGAGAGCACTGGGAGGGATATGGGCTGGAGCTGGATGACAAGGAGTGGCAGGAGGTGGTGGCCTCACCATAGGACGTTGCGATCTTGTCTAGGTTATGTCTCGTCCAACTCAAAATTTTACATAAGTATACGTCTCTGGACCCAGACTAGCGCAAATGGGAAGGGTGACTAAGGCACAATGCAAAGACAGTGTGGCCAAGTGGGCACCTTTATGCACACAATATGGGAATTTGGGGGTGTTCAGAAATACTGGAAGAAGATACATGACTGTACGGGTGAGGTATTAGAAACTGTAATTAGGCCCGAAGCACAAAGATGCCTCTTAAATGTGTTGGAACCCATGGCCCTCAACAGTAAAGACAAATTATGGGTCACTCTGGGTCTAATGGTGGCCAACAGAAATACAGTGCAGTTGTGGGCGGCAGTAGTGTCGCCAAAACTTGAGGCTTGGAAAGCGGATATGGACTGGTGTATGGTCAGAGTAAAAATAGTGTATGTTGCATGTGACTGCCCCTCAAAATGGTCCGTGTTAGATTTGGGGGTCTCTAGTTGGCACAGGTAGGTACTTGTGACAAATAGGGACCCTTGCCTCTAGTCAGGATAAGGGGGTACACTCCTAAAATAACCCCTGCTCACCTTCTTGGTAGCTTGGCACAAGCAGACAGGCTTATCTCAGAGGCAGTGTGTAAAGCATTTGTGACCACATACAGTAACCCAGTAACAACACTACAGATGGACACCACACAGTTGTATATTAAAAATAAGTATTCTTTATATAGACTTAACACAAGACCACAAACGACAAAAATCCACAATACTATACTTAAAATGGTAGTTTTAGCTTAGTTCAGTTCAGATCTCAGGATGCAACACTTTAAGTCAATGTTCCTTTCAATGCGGGACGCTTCCACAACAAACAGTGTTGCAGCGATGGAAATGCGGCAAAGTTCTGGTGCAAAGAAATAAAGATGTGAAGATCTTCCAGATGCGGCACGCTTCTCCGATGATGTGAGAAGTCTTGGTTCGATGCGTCAACTGCAGCGGTGACACCCTTGTTCAGCGATGCGACAGCAACAGCCTCGGCTGCGACCCTCTTCTCTGACGTTGCAAGAGGCTTCCGCACAATGCGACAACTACAGAGGCGACATCCAAGATGCGAAAGCAGCAGCTCCGACGGCGGCGCGCTTCTCCATGGATGCGTGGCACTTTTCTTGATGCGGTGCAATGCGGCAGCTACAGCGGCGACATTCACGAAGCGACGGCGACAGGCTTCTTCCTCGTTGCGTGACGCGTCTCTCGATGCGGTGCAATGCGTCAGCTACAGCAGCGACACTCTCCTTGGGAGTTGCGACGGCACCGGCTGCGATGGTGACACGCGTCCTCCTCTTGAGTCATGCTTCCAGCTCCTTGCGACACGCAGTCCCTCAGAGGGCCCAAAAACATCAGCTGGCACTTCCAAAGAACTCTGGGGAGCTTGGGTTTGAAGTCTGGTGTCCCGGTGTCCTTTAGGCTGTACGATCATTTCCCTCCTGAGGCGGAGGCCGGGAGATTGTTGTGCCACGATATTGGTTTGCTTTTAAAATTGCTATTGCTTTTAAAATCTTAATTTCGGCTTGACTAACAAAGCTTTTACCTGCTACCACCTCCCCCCTCCTCCTCGCTACCTGGGCCACTCTCAGCCGAGTGTTGATGCTGAGAGCCCGGTCCCGGGTAGACGAAGAATATTAGCGGACATTTTGGGTGTGTTCAAGCGCTGGGACACGCTCTAGCTGTGCATAAAAGGGGCATCCCTTAGCCCTGCGCTCGATTAGGCTGTACGATCATTTCCCTCCTGAGGCGGAAGCCGGGAGGTTGTTGTGCCACGATATTGGTTTGCTTTTATAATTGCTATTGCTTTTAAAATCTTAATTTCGGCTTGACTAACAAAGCTTTTACCTGCTACCACCTCCCCCCTCCTCCTTGCTACCTGGGCCACTCTCAGCCGAGTGCTGACGCTGAGAGCCCGTTCCCGGGTAGACGAAGAATATTAGCGGCCATATTGGGTGTGTTAAAGCGCTGGGACACGCTCTAGCTGCGCATAAAAGGGGACGGTCATGTCTCCGCACAGCGGACGCGACCAGCGGACGTGCCGGACCTGTCCTGGAGTCGTGCCAGAGTCCTGCCCGTCAGCGCCAAGGAGGCGTATGGGGCCAGGGAGCCTGTCCCTATCCATATCCAAGCCTCATGTGAACCCCTGTATTCTCTACTTGCCCTAAGATCCCTCGAACCTTCCTGGCAGTCCTGCCACCACACTTATCCCCCGGACCTGCTCATGTCTAACCCTGATTGTGGCTGTTACAAGGAAGGCAATCACCACAACTCCCCGGATCTCACCCATAAGCAGTTTACCCTTAAGAGGCCAGGCCCCTCCCCCACTTCTAACTACTCTGGGTTTCTTATCAACACCCGCTCGTTAGTAAAAAATAATGTTACTTTCAGGGAATTTATTCTGGAGCAAAAGCCCACTTGGGTCTTTATTACTGAAACCTGGGCTTCAGACTCCTCTGAGCCCGACCTTATAAATGCGATTCCAGAAGGCTATGCCTTGGCCAGAATGGACAGAGTTGGTCTCAGGGGAGGAGGGCTGGGGATAGTTTATCACAACTCGACAAGATGTCGAATCGATCCCCTGTCCTCTCCGTCTGACCCCTTCCAGGCCTTATATTTTGCCCTTAATCCCTCCCCCACTGTGTCCTTCACTGGGATCCTGATATACAGGCCCCCGGGCCCTAGGTCCTCTTTCAGTCTCGGACTTCTTAAGACTCTTGAACGTTACATGGGCAAACCCAACCTTACGGTTCTTGAGGATTTCAATTTCCATTTGGAGAATGCTACTTCCGCTGAAACTGTACATCTGCTGGACGCCCTTGCTTCCTGTGGACTCCCTCAGATTATGGGTAGTCCGACCCACCTAGCGGGGCATACTTTGGACGGGGTATTCACCAACGACCCCCGGCTTCAGATTGGCTCTCCCCTCCCTCTGTCTTGGTCAGATCATCTAGCTGTTCCCCATCAACCTTGTTCTTCCTGCTCTACAGTGCCCCAGTTGGATAATAACAAGTGGGAACTGAGGAGGAATTTCAGAAGGATAAACAACGATACTCTTTCCCCTTTCATGTCCAATATTAAGCCCCTGTCAGAGAGCGACGCCGATGCCGCGGCCCTTGACCTGTCAAATATCTTGGCAGGTGCCGTTGAATCTTTAGCGCCGGTTAAGCATCACTATTCTGCTAGGAAACGACCTTCTGCCCCCTGGTTCTCTGACTCCCTCAGAGTCCTCAGACAGGGATGTAGGAAACAAGAAAGATTATGGAGGCTATATCTGGACCCCATAGAGAAGGACAAACACAAAAGACTCCTCAAGGGCTATAAGGCTGCGGTTCTGGCAGAAAAGTATGCGCATTTTGCCAAATTAACAGCCTCACTCAGTTCCCCTAGGGACCTGTTTAAAATTGTTGACACCTTGTCCCTCCTTCAGGCTCCGGACCCTATAGCCGCCTCCCAAGAACTATGTGATCAGATCTCCACCTTCTTTCACACTAAGATCATGGATATTTACACCGACCTGGAAGCTCTCAAACTTAGTCCTGGGAGACCCGTTGCGACCGTCGCACCCCCTCTGGACAGCCAGATACCCGAACCCTGTTGCCTCCTCACTCACTTTCCCCCCCTCACCCCTGAGCTTCTTAGCCCTCTCCTGGACAAACTTAAGTCCGGATCCCCGCTTGACCCCTGTCCCTTGAAAACTCTCAAAGAGTGTAGGGAGGTAATATTACCTCCCCTTGCCGCAGTCATGAATCTGGCGATCTCGGAAGGCGTCTATCCCCTTTCTTGGAAATTGGCTATTGTCAAGCCCTTGCTGAAGAAGCCTACCTTGGATCCTGGGACATTGAAAAATGTCCGCCCAATCTCTCTCCTCCCAGCCCCTGCTAAGCTAATAGAGGCACACCTCAATTATCATCTGAGTTCCTTTCTCGATAGCTCCCTCTCCCTGGATCCCTCACAGCATGGCTTCTGGAAGGCTCACAGCACTGAGTCGGCGCTTACAGTGGTTGTCGATAGCATCCGCACTAAGGTCGACAGTGGCCAGACTGCCTTGTTGGTGCTGTTAGACCTTACTGCGGCTTTCGACGCCCTGTCTCCCTCCATCTTATCCAGCCGACTCAGTGAGGTGGGAGTGCACGGCCTGGCATTCAGCCTCCTAACATCCTTCCTTGACCAGCGGAAGCAAAGGGTGAAGCTGGGCGACTTTCTTTCGCCCATCAAGCCTGTGAAGTGTGGGGTACCTCAGGACTCCTCCCTGAGCCCCACGCTCTTTAACATCTATGTGGCCCCTTTTGCCAGGCTTGTAAGATCCTTTGGGCTGGAAGTTCTTTCCTACGCCGACGACACACAGATTGTGGTTTCCATATCACAATCGGTAAACATAGCGGCCTCAAACTTTAAAAACTGTACGGAGGCTGTCGCAGGCTGGATGGTTCAGAACTTCCTCAAGATGAACGGGGAGAAAACGGAGGTCCTTGTTTTTGGAGGTAAACACGAGACCTGGTCAACGGACTGGTGGCCTGCGTCTCTTGGTGCCTGCCCCATGCCCACTACTTCGGCCCGTAACCTGGGTGTTATCCTGGACACCACCCTTACTCTCGATAAACAGGTCAGCAGGACAGTTTCTACCTGCTGTGGGGCCCTAAGAATCTTAAGAAACATTTCTCACTATCTTTCCATTCAAGCACGTGGCTCTTATAGCCTCCCGGTTGGACTTCTGCAATGCACTATATCTAGGCATTAACAACGGCTTGGTCCAACGCCTTCAGACTGTGAAAAATGCAGCGGCCCGATTTGTGGTAGATGCCCCCAAGCGCGCATCAGGCACTTCCATCAGGAAGAACCTGCACTGGCTCCTGTCAGGCCTTTCGTCGTTGCTCCTCAGGATTGGATTGATGCTAAACAGGGGCCCACCTCTAGATCGTCCCAAGTCTGGCTTTGTGTAACGCAGACTATTAAGGAGATCAAGAGGGGGAAAAAAGAAGGTAGTCCGGAGGGGAACAGCTGGGCAACTGGAGATGGAAACCTGAAAATATATAAAGCAGGGAATCAATGGAAACTTCACTTTTATGCCTTAACTACTTTCTGCTACAAAGTGTTATGGTTGACACCCACCTGAAGAGTTCTACAGGTGATAGGGAAGGATGAGTGACAGACCAGGCGTTTTCTTAATCCCCAGGCTTTCCTGCTTAAACATATAAAGAAGACCATGAACATGCCCCTTCCTTCTCTCCCCTATAAGATATCAAAAAGCAGTAAATGAAAGTAGGACATTTATAACCTACCCAATGAAAACGGGAAGGGAACCTGAATGCCAGTGGGGATAAACCTTGTCTGTTACTGAGTAAAGCAATTGTATTCTTTCCCCTCCGATTGTACAGTGTAAAATAGTACCAGCCGGTACTCCAAACGCCCTAAGAGTTGCTCAACCAGCACGGGAGTCAATTAGGGTGTTGTCCAGGAAGAAATAACATGAACATAAATGTTGCCCAGCAAAAGCAAGAAATGAGGAGAATGGCGTGACTCCCAGGCAGATACGTCTCTGCAGGGAAATCGCTGTGCCACTCCTCCCCTAAGTACACGGACACTTAGCTTCAGTGTCTGACCCAACCTCCGAACTCAGCCGAGTTGGAGATCATAAGCAAACAATATCCAAGTACAGCACCAAAAAAGAACCCCACTTGCTCAGTGGGAAAACCTGTATCCGGATCTTGCAACCCGCGAGGTTAGCGCTTCCTAAGCCCCTCCGTTTAATCCACACCAGGCGATGCGGTGCCGAGTACAAGAAACCCGGGAAATCAGCCAACTGGGACGGGCGCTTCCAAAGCCCCACCTGTTAATCCAGCGGAAAAGAAATCCTTCCAGCGTGAGCTTCCTGCAACCCACCTGAACCAGCAAACACCAAGAACAAGAAACACGAACCTCCTATCAGACCGCCAGGAACGAATAATCGGCAATGTGTTTACTGTGAACGCCGTGATATCCTGTTTCCTGGTCGCACGTCGTCATTCGGACGCGCCGCGCTAGGAACCATGGGAAATGTAGTTTTTGTTCGTTCTGAATAGATATGCATTGCAGGCAGTGATTTACCGGTGGTCGGGGATTCCTGACAGCTCCCTATTCAGGCCAGGATCAACTTTAAGGCCCTCTGCCTTACGCACCATGCCCTAAATGGGACTGGGCCAGAAGACATTCGTCCCCTCGTGTCCTTTTATGTCCCAGGCAGGGCTCTTCGCTCCGCCGATAAAAAGCTTCTGACTGTTCCTCGAGTCCTCAAGGCCAGTTGGGGTGGAAGGGCTTTCCGTTCCCTTGCACCTAAACTTTGGAACATGCTCCCTGTTGACCTCAAGGGACTTGCCTCTCACCCCCTTTTCCGCAAGGCACTCAAGACCTGGCTTTTCCAAGAAGCCTACCTATGATCTGTACTTCTCTTGTTCATGCAGCTCTACCATCTTCAGTGCCTTGATGCCTTTGGGTTTAGTTGCGCTCTATAAATTCAAATTCATTCATTCATTCCTGAGACTTCAGCAGGAGGCAAGCTCTGTTCCAAGCCCTTGGAGATCTATCACAAGTTGAAAATAAAGCACACAAAGTTATTTTTCCTTTCTTTGGCAGTCCGGAAACCACTGCAGGCCAATCCCTCAGGCAGCACTTCAGCTTAGGGATAGTCTCTCCTCAGTTTTTTTCTGGTTCCACTCCTCAGCAAAGGTTTCCTCTTGTTGTACAAAAGTGATCTAACTTCTTGGGATCAGGGTCCCAATATTTATACCCCAAAATCCTTTGTCCTCTGAAGGCAGAGGGGCCTTTGCCTAGTTCAAACCAGTTCTGGAGCACTCTGTTTACATGACTCTTTCTTTCCTTTCACAGTGCAGGGCAGAAACATCAGACGCACCACAGGGAGTGGAACCAGCACTGTGGGGAGCAGGCACAGACCTAGTCAGGTCCCAGGTGCAACTCCTTCCTCCCATCTAGATGCAGATCTCTCTATTTACCACTGGGCTGACTCATCCTGTCTCTTGGAATTCCCCAGACCTGTCACTCAAACTCCAGACAAGGAATAAACAACCCAGCAGAGGCAGGTTTGGATAGTTAGACAAGAAAATACCTACTTTCTAAAAGTGTTATTTTCAAATACAGAATGCTAAAACCAATTTCACTAAAAGATGTATTTTATCATTCTGAGTTCAGGCGTACTAAACTCGAATTTCTACCATGTTCCCTGAGTCAGTTAGGATTATAAAATGTAATAATCTAACTGCCCATTCTGGCCTGTGGAGAACAGTTAGCCTTGCAATAGTGAAACACGAAAATGGCTGTAATTTACTAATAGGACATGTTACACACACCAGGGCATGTCCTACCTTATTCTTACAATGCACCCTGTCATTGGGCCTACCATAGGGGTGTCTGATATGAAGAAAAGGGAAGATTTAGGGACTGGCAAGTGGGTGCACTTGCCCAGTCTGCATGACAGTACCAGACTGCACACAGGCTCTGCAATTGCAGGCCTTAGACACACTTTTACAGGCTGCTTCTGTGGGTACAAAAGGGGGTGGTGATGGATGGAGCATCTGAACCAATCAAATACTGACACACAGCCAATAGATCTGGGTTTAATCCATCACCGTTCTTTAGCCCACTCCGCCACCCCGTCCATCACCACCCACCTTTTGTACCGCTTTGTTCGCCATAACTTGGCAGGGTATGCTCAGAAGTGAGTCCCTTGCTCACTTTGCCACTGGATTCAAGCAAGCCTGGCTGAAGACGGCTGTAATGCCAGAAACCGGTCCTAGGAAGCTTGAGTCCGGTCCAGGGAAGGCATGGCTTGGCGGTTCGGGCTGGACTGTTCTCATGATGCACAGGGTCAGACTGATTTGCATATGGCCATGTCTGAACTGGGGTGGCAGAGTGGGCTAATGAACGGTGATGGATTAAACCCAGATCTGTTGACTGGGTGTGAGTGTTGATTGGTTCAGATGCTCCGTCCATCACCACCCCCTTTTGTACCGCTTTGCTTCTGTGGGTGGCACAACCAGTGCTGCAAGCCCACTAGCAGCATTTGGTTCACAAGCCCTGGGCACACTCAGTGCACTATACTAGGGTCTAGTAAGTAAACCAAACCAGCCAATCATGGAATCACTAATCCATACAACAATTTACAATAGGGAGAGCATATGCACTTTAGCACTGATCAGCAGTGGTTAAGTGCCCAGAGTCATAAATCCAACAAACACAGGTCAGACAAAATACAGGAGGAAGGCAAAAAAGTTCAGGGATGGCCCTGCAAAAAGGGCCAAGTCCAACAGTCCGCTATAAGGGGCAAATGGAATGCCTATTGGGGAAATATTTGTGTTGCACCTGCTCTGCCCCCCATGATAAACCAACATCACCTTAAATACTGTAACTTGCCTTGTCTCTTTGAAAGGTGCTCTGTCAGCTCTTTGTTGTCGTACAACTCTAATATTTGTAATACTCAATGGCGAACTCATTAATGGTTAATAAAAATTTATATTTTTTAAATGATAATATGCAGCAAAAGACTAACCAGTATTCTGCAAGATGGAAGTGAAGGATAGCGGGCATTCAGCCCTGGAAAGTGAAAGCTGATGTACATTGGGAGCAAGGAATGGTGTGCATTTAGGAGGACAGGGTGATTGATGACAGTAAGGGGCACAGACTGGTATACATTGTAGACATAGCATGATGTGGAGAAGTGAGCACAGGCTGATGTGCACATGCTTAATGTCCATTAGTAGATGTGCACATGGTGATATCAGAGCCTTCTGCAGAACAAAATAGTATATATGTTGGCCTGTGTACATGGAGCCCGTGTGCCTGCATGCTTGTGAGCATGAGTGTCTACATATTTGTTGATCAGCAGCAAGCATAAATACCTTATCTCATTGACAGAAAAGACTGCACCCCCCATCCATGACATTTATTAGATTTTAACAAAGAAGATATTTCAGCTCTAGGTGTTTGTAAGATCGAAATGTATAGACGGAAAGACGGACCTCTAACTTTAAACCAACACTCCCCTTTATCAGTAGTGCATTCTTTCAAACCAATGGCTCCATCCTTTAGAAACAATAACTATTGAAGGTTTTTAAATACCACTTCCAGTTCCACAATAAATTGCTACCAGAGGCATTCTACATAGCCACGCGCTCACACATTTATCAGACTATTGGGAGGTGTGCATAGCGCCTGTATCTGTTAGGCCATCTGCATGGATGGTATTTGTGACTATATATACTGCATGTTGGTCTGTGTGATCGGATACCTTTATATTTGTGGTTCTCTTCTCTCTACACAGGTGGCTTTATGTATGTATGTATGGCTGTCCATATTTTTCTGTGTAAGTGTCTATATCTGATGTCTCTAGAGAAAGCTGTACTGAGGTTCTGTGCGAGACAGGGAAGTAAATTTAAAAGATGTAAAGCGTGGCTCTTGCTCAAGCTGGTATAACAAATTGAGCTGAGGTTCTGACCCCAACCAACCAGCCTGACTGGGATCTTACTGCTGTCAAAGTTGCGTGCCTAACTGTTTTATTGCAGAGTTGGTTGAAGTATACTATTTATGTGAGATCAGCAGAGTGAGTGAGGGTTTCATAAGGCAAGTGTACAAGTACATGTACACTGTTCTTCCACTACAGTCTTGTAGGTCTGGCTGTTTAATGAGCCTGTCCACAGACTGAAACACACCTTTAATAGAAATATAGTGCACATACGCAGGCCAACATGTTAACCCTTACAATGGCTTTACACCAGAGGGTCAGTGACAGCATTTTATTTTATCTGTTTTGTTTTAAATGTGCGGTTAAAAAAACACTGCTGTTACATAGAAAACTAATGGCATGGGTCTGTACCGACCACATATCAATTGCCCATTTTGACCATGCTTTTAAACATGATGACTCCTCTACCATCTTTGCTGGATGGATAAGGGAGGCTGCCCAGAAGCAGTGTGTTCATGCTGCATGTCAACCTGCTGCCTGCATGCAGTGCCCTCACTGATGGTAGTGAAGCTTCAGGAGAGGCATTTCTTATGATTCATAAATCATATTAGTATCATTCAGTGCACCAGGGTGTGCATGACAGCCTATGCTCAGCCCCCCTTCCCCCTGTATGTCTCCTTACCTCACTCTTACTCTGGAGACAGCAACGGTTCTTTCAGTTTCAGTATTAGTAATGCAGGCAGTGTTGAGGCCGCAGATCATGTGCACTGTCACAAATGTCAAGCGTAACCAAATTATTATCAAATAACAGATACAGAAAGGTGTGGGTTTTCAGTTGGGGGGCCAGAGCACATCATAGTCTGGCCAGGCCCCGCTCGTAATCCCATCCGTGGCTACGACTCTTAAGCGTCATTTTGGATCCTGCACACCCATGCAAAAGTGACGCTGCCTGCACTGAAGCCATGGACAATGCTCACCGAGTGCACAACACAATGACCTTGACCTTGCCTTTCAACAAAGCCTCAAATTTGCCGCAGCACCTCCGAACAACTGCTTTTACGTGAGTCTCAGACACCACATCACCGACATCTGTGGTGCACCGTCCCGGCTCAGATGCATTGGTCCTGTGTGGCTGTCGACCGGCGCATCGCCCTCAGCCCAGTGGTTCCACTACAAATTCGACCCACTGCACTCTTAACATTGACACATCACTGGCACTGCACTGCCTTTGCTAACCAAAGCCTCAAACCTGCAACTGGGGCATCACCTACTTTGCACAGTGCATCACCCCTGAGTGCCAACGCCTCAACGACCTTGCACTACCTTCAGATCCGACACATCACCTGCAACGGAAATGCATCCTCTCCATTGAGCATTGCATTGTCCCAAGCATCGACGTATCCAAGGTACTGTCAGAGGGTCTGCATGACTCCTGTCTCTGGCCTGTTCTCCATCACGTTCAGACTGAACTTTTCGGTTTACCCCAGTCAAGCACTACTAGATGGCCCCAGTACAAGAGGAGGCATGACCAACCCAACTTCCTGTACAACTACCAATGCAGCAAGCAACCACATGAAACCGATAGTCAAACAGGGAGGGAGGGATGGGAACTCATGTGGCGAAGAAGACTATACTCAGAGTAATATAGATTACTGGTAAGTAACTGGGGCATTACCTCCTTGTAAGTCTTCCTCGCTTCCTGAGTTACACAGTGATTCAGAAAAGGGGGTGGTGATGAACAGAGTGTCTGAATTAAGCAGACCACTCTTACCCAGTCCAAAGATCAGGGCTTGATCCATCACCGTTTTTTAGCTCACTGCACCATCCCAGCTCAGAACCTGGCTACATGCAAATTAGTCTGTTCCTGTCCCAGTGCATGATGGGAACAGGGCAAACCAAACTACCAAGCCAATTCTTATACTGGGAAGGAAAGAAGCTTCCGGGGACCGGTTTCTGGCATTTCAGCCGTCGTCGGCCCGGCTTGCTTGAATCCTGATGGTGCAATGAGCAAGGGACTCACATCTGAGTATACCCTTCCACGCTTATGGTGGACAAAATGATTCAGAAAAGGGGGTGGTGATGAACAGAGTGTCTGAATTAAGCAGACCACTCTTACCCAGTCCAAAGATCAGGGCTTGATCCATCACCGTTTTTCAGCTCACTGCACCATCCCAGCTCAGAACCTGGCTACATGCAAATTAGTCTGTTCCTGTCCCAGTGCATGATGGGAACAGGGCAAACCAAACTACCAAGCCAATTCTTATACTGGGAAGGAAACAAGCTTCCAGGGACCGGTTTCTGGCATTTCAGCCGTCGTCGGCCCGGCTTGCTTGAATCCTGATGGTGCAATGAGCAAGGGACTCACATCTGAGTATACCCTTCCACGCTTATAGTGGACAAAATGATTCAGAAAAGGGGGTGGTGATGAACAGAGTGTCTGAATTAAGCAGACCACTCTTACCCAGTCCAAAGATCAGGGCTTGATCCATCACCGTTTTTTTAGCTCACTGCACCATCCCAGCTCAGAACCTGGCTACATGCAAATTAGTCTGTTCCTGTCCCAGTGCATGATGGGAACAGGGCAAACCAAACTACCAAGCCAATTCTTATACTGGGAAGGAAAAAAAAGCTTCTGGGGACCGGTTTCTGGCATTTCAGCCGTCGTCGGCCCGGCTTGCTTGAATCCTGATGGTGCAATGAGCAAGGGACTCACATCTGAGTATACCCTTCCACGCTTATGGTGGACAAAATGATTCAGAGAAGGGGGTGGTGATGAACAGAGTGTCTGAATTAAGCAGACCACTCTTACCCAGTCCAAAGATCAGGGCTTGATCCATCACCGGATGCACTGGGCCAGGGACAGACTGATTTGCATATAGCCAGGTTCTGAGCTGGGATGGTGCAGTGAGCTAAATAACGGTGATGGATCAAGCCCTGATCTTTGGACTGGGTAAGAGTGGTCTGCTTAATTCAGACACTCTGTTCATCACCACCCCCTTTTCTGAATGAGTTTCACAGTGAGCATATCCCAAAGCCAAGCAGCTTCATGGTCACCAACAAGAAACCTTATGCCAAAGGCTGAGGCAAACACCACAATTTAATCCAAACAGCAAAAAAGAGGAAAAAAAGAAACAGACACCCAACCGAAGGAGCGGCAGTCAAGTGCAGGCAGGGCTAGCCTGTAGAACGGCCTCAGCAAAACCCTCAGAAGCAGGACCACCCAACATCCTCAGAAAATACCACAATAGTGGTACATGAACATGTGTGGAGAGGCCCTACAGATATTCACAATCAATACCCCCTTGAAAGAGGCCCAGGAGACAGAAATACCCCAGGTAGCCCGTCCCTGGATCCAGGCCGGCACCTCCGACCACTGAGAACTATAGGCCTGAAGGATTGTCTGCTTAATCCATCTACTCAGGGTAGAAAGAAAAGGCTTATGACCCGATCTAACCGGGCCAAAAGTGACAGACTATCACACTTGCAAAAAGCCAAAGTCCGCTCCAGATAAATCAACACTGCCAGCCAGACTTCCAGAAGGGGGCGATCAGCTTCCACCCCAGACTCAGGCACCGGGGAGAAAGTCTGCAGAATGACCTCCCTGGAATGGTTGGCAACTGAGAGGACCTTGGGCTAGAACTTAGTGTCGGGCAAAGGACAGCACAATCCGGCAAGACACGCAAGAAAGGAGGAGACCGCAAAAACGACCCCAACTATCCAATCTGAGCTGCTGACACAATGGCCATCAGAACCACCACCTTCATGGTCAAGAATTTAATGTCCACAGAACCTAGGGGCTTAAAAGGAGCCACCTGAAGGGCCTGTAAAACCAACGGGAGATCCCAGGCTGGGGCAGGACAAATCACTCTAGGACGTTGAAGAAAACAACTGCGTGTCAACCGGGCCACCAATGGATCCAGCGAATCCAAATGAGGACTGCAGAGCACCCGCAAAGCCATCAACTGAGCCCGAAATATAGAAAGAAACGTAAAGCCATCCAACAGAAAATCTAGCAGCGAGAACGGGTCCACTGAACCAGACTCTTTGCATTTAGAAACACACCACCTAGAAAAGGACCCCCAATGTTGGAAATAAGACTGAAGAGTCGCCAGGTGTCTGGAACCCTGAAGAAAATCAACCATTTCCTCATCTAGCCACGGAACAAGATGCTCATCCTCTCAAGATCCAGGCCTTAAGATGGAGCCAACCCAGAACCCCCGAAGGAAGACACAAACCCCTCAGCGTATAAGGAAGATTAGGAATCACCCAACACTCCTGAATGGCCAGCTCCCTCTGAAGATTATACCACGAGCTGTGAGCTCAGCCCAGCACAATCAGCAGAACAAATGCCTTGCACAGAACCTGGGCAATCAAATGGATCAGAGGAAATGCGTAAAGCAGGATGTCTGGCCACTTGAATGACATCGCATTCACCCGCCATGCCTCTGGACAGGGAATACTCGTGCAGAAGCAGGGCAGCTGTGCATTGCCCTTGGCCGCAAACAAGTACACCAAACAAGTACACTGTCGGACACCCAAACTGCATTTGTAATAAACAGAACACCTCCCCAGACAGTGAAATCAAAAACATAGGGGGAAAAACCCTCCTCAGGTGATCTGCCACACAATTCTCTCTCCCTGGGAGAAACACTGCCAGCAGAGACAACACAGTGCTTTCCGTCCAAGTGAGAATTTACTGAACTAGGAGCCACTGGGACCGAACCCTGCAGCCCCCCTGGTGATTGAGGTAACCCATCGCCACCTGATTGTCCATCTGGACCAGAACATGATGCCCCTGAATGGCTGATGCAAACTCCAGACAAACCATCTGAACTGCCTTCAGCTCCTCCTTGAAGTTGGGTGAGCAACCAGCCTGCAGGCGATACCAGAGACCCTGCACAGACCAGGAATCCAACGTCAATCCCCAGCCCAACTGGCTGGCATCCGTCATCACCACCCGGGAGTAGCACACCTGAAAAGGAAGACCCCTGGTCAGATTGGATTCCACCATCCACCAACACAGGGCAATCTGAATCTGAGGGGACCCTACCACTGACTGATTTTAAGCAGCGGAACAAGGGGACCAATGGGACAGGAGATGGTTTACCAATGGGTACGGATGCAAAGGAGCCCACAGCAGTACACTTATTGCTGCTGACATCAAACCCTGCAACCTCAACCACTCATGCACTGGGGCAGAATCCAAGGCCAGCAGACAACCCAGGTCCCTCCTCAAGATTGCCCTCCTCACGGCTGGCAAAAACACCAGCCCCTAGACCATGTCCAGGTAACCCCTAATAAACACTAACTCCTGGGTGGGAACCAGATGCAACTCTTTGTGGTTGATCAGAAAGCTGTGCCTTTCCAGAATCTCACAGAGACGAAGAGGCAGAAATCAGCCAGTCATCAAGGTACGGGAATACCCAAATTCCCTCCCTATGTATGAGCCCAACCAAGGGAGCAGGACTTTAATGAAGACCAGCAGGGCAGAAGACAAACCAAATGGCAATGCCTGCAATTGTAAATGCTCTGGCCCCACACAAATCCTGAGGAACTGCTGGAATGCAGGGTGTATGGGCACTTGGAGGTAGGCATCAAGCAGATCCAAGGAAGATACCATGTTGTGTATCGATTTAGATTCCGTATGAATTTCCCGATTCATTCCCTTATATCGGTAAATTTCACATTGCCCTTATATAGGCATCGAAATCCAGTCTTTATTTATGCATAGTCCATGCTACCCAAATACAGGCATGGCTACTTACATCCGTTCATCTTCGTCACAACGATTTCTTGGAAAACCAGACTCTTAAGCTTTAGGGACTTCCCCTTGCCTGGATATTGATTTCTCCAAGAACTCATTTATTATGCATGAACATCTATTCCTTAGGAGTTCATTTATGACGTTCATATGCCCGACTTTTACGTCAATACCAGCATTCCTAAACAACTTCAAGGTATAAATATACCTTCACTTTCTATGGCAAAGCACGGTGTGGTTCGGTGCAGTTCGACTACTTACGTGCACGACGCAGCTCGCCATAGCAAGTATCGAAGGAAGCCAACTCCCGAGCTGACCCACTGACTAGACGCTGTCATCCTCCTGCCGAGAATCCAGCTCCATTGTTTCTGACTCCCCTTGCGGGGTTTTGGGAAATCGAGTCCCGGGAAAGAGATACCAACCTCTCTCATTCTAAGGTATGGAGCTGATTAGAACCAAGAGAAACCTTTGGCAATTCTTGGCAAAACTAAACCTATGCTAAACCAGCACCTACTTCTTCCCCCGTACTAGACCTGGGTTAGGTACAATGTTGTAGGCGTATTTTAGAAGCAGTAGTTGAGTATTTTAGCCTGTGTTATTTATGTATGCATTTTTATATATGTCATAGCAACAGACAATGCTATTACAGTATTATTTTCTATTACTGTTTACGCTGTACGCATTATACTTCGCACTTTGTCTAACGATTGTAGCAGTTCATATCTCTTGCATGAGAAATAAGACTGTTCAATAAAACCCTTTCATTGAAACGCCTGTCTCTCTATTTCTATGCAACTCTTTAGGAACTAAGCATGCACGATTGACTTAGTTAAATAGTCATCTATTGTTTCCACGACTCTGAATATCGTGTTCCGGCTCTAACGGAAACAAAGTTGTCATGTTTATGCGGTTGTCAGAGATTAATCTCTTCTTGTTCATTCCAGAAAGTTTCTAGTGACCTCTGAGTTAGCTGGCATACACAATTAAGTTGACTGTAATCGATAGAGACACACTGACCTCAGATCTATGTCAAATCTCTAGTGTATATTATTCCAATGAGCAGAGCCTATTAGGGATTCTGGAACTACACTACAACCACATCCCCCTGAACCAGTAAGGGAAGGATCTCCTGCATAGACAGCATCTTAAACTTAACATGAAGGACAAACAAGTCCAGCCTTTTCAAATCCAGCACAGGACGGAAGTCCCCGGAAACCTTCCTTACCAGAAAAAGAATGGAGTTGACCCCTTGACCCCTTTTATAGGCTGGAGCAGGACGAATAGCCCCTTTCTCAAGAAGATCCCCAACACCCACCAAAAGTGCCTCCCGCTTTGGCGGAGGGGATGGTGAGAGAGTGTGGACAAAGAATACTGGGGGTGGAGAGTTGAAGACAATCGAGTAACCCTCCCTGACAATATGCAGGATCCAGTGGTCGGAGACAGACCTTTCCCAAGTCTCCACAAAAGTCAACAATTGCAGGCCCCCTCGGATAGTCCGGACTTTTCTATGAAAAAAAAGGGGCAGGTTTTGGAGCAGTGCCACAACCACCGACTGCGGTGCATGGCCCACACACCATTAGCCCGCTGTAACAGGGCTTCCAACCTCCACAATGAGCATGCTCTGCCGAGCCTTCACCGAAAACCCAGTAGAATAAGGTAAAAATAAGGGGTACAACAAGAGCCCGCTTCGCAGGGCCTCCACCCCGGGCGTTAGGGCCAGCTAAGGCGTAACCTCACACCAATTGCCTGAAAATCGTGCTCAGAGAGTCTGCAGGCCAGAACAAAAAAACAGGAAGTGCGGTAGGTCGTGCTTCCACTTGTACTGGGTCAAGGGTGAACGTGGCCGGCTATGTTGGGGAGGGATGGGAGGACTGGTGCTTAAAATTACTTTGAAAGTTCTGATGCGGAGCTGAAGATCATTGTGTAACTCAGGTGTTGAGGAAGGCTAATGAGGAGGTAATGGCTTCTAAGCACTGCATTTTGAGTTAATCTTGAAAAATTAATATCTTGACTTGGTCTTGTTTTACCCATATAAATATTGACTATTAGTCTAAACTGGTGTGGGGTACTTTTGTGATGTTTTTGCTGTGTTACTGTATGTGTGCACAAATAATTTACACATTGCCTCTTTAGTTTAGCCTGACTGCTCTGTGCCAAGCTACCAGAGGGTGAGCATAGGTAAACTTTAAGTGTGTACTACCCTTACCCTGACTGGGAATGTGGTTCCTGCTTGGACAGGGTGCATACCTCTGCCAACCAGAAACCCCATTTCTAACAGTGTGGACGAAGCATATTGACTTCAAGCTGTTCTGAAGGGTACACAGACAAAATATCGATTTTTAAATATTGATATACAAAAATATCGAAGTTTAAATATCGATGGGACAAAATATCGAAGGTAAGTAATATCGACAGTCTTAATATCGATATTGGTATGATATCAGTAATATCGAAGTTGTAAATATCGATGTCAATAATATCGAAATTAATAACTTTGATGTTACTAATATCAATTTTTAAATACATTTAGTGTATATTATATTGTATTTATTATGTTTTATTATTTATTTTTAATGTAATTTAATTAAATATTGTCTTTTACTACTGTAGCGGGTTGTGGGTTTATAGGGGAATAGGGTGGGAAGTAATTTAATTATGTTATATTAATTAGTAGGAATTATAAATTAATTAATTGAGACATAATTTTTAATTATTTTTAATTAATTGATTAATTGATAAATATGTTCTGTAGCGGGTTATGGGTTTATAGGGGAATAGGGTGGGAAGTAATTTAATAATAATTAATTAATTGATATATGTTTGTACAAATTTTAATTAATAATTAATTGGTAATTAATTTCTATTAATTAGTTAATTAATTAATATAATTTTTGACATATTTATAATTATTAATTAGTTGGCAATTAATTAATATTATTTATTTAATTACATTAATTATAGTATTTTTTTATATTTAATTTATTGTTATTCTTAATTATTTAATTGGGAAAAATAATATTAATTATTAAATTAAATTAATTACAGCAAATGTGATAATATATTTACTTTATTGTTATTGTTAATTAATAATTAATTGGTAATTAAATAATATTAATTAATTTTGGGTAAAGGAGTATTTTTAGAGTTCAGGGTCAGTTTTCAGTTTTTGCTTAAAGGGGTATTTTTAGGGTTCTGGGTCAGTTTTCAGTTTTTGGGTAAAGGGGTATTTTTAGGGTTCAGGTCCAGTTTTCAGTTTATGGGTAAAGGGGTATTTTTAGGGTTCAGGGTCAGTTTTCAGTTTTGGGTAAAGGGGTATTTTTAGGGTTCAGGGTCAGTTTTCAGTTTTTGGGTAAAGGAGTATTTTTAGGGTCCTGGGTCAGTTTTCAGTTTTTTGGGTAAAGGGGTATTTTTAGGGTTCTGGGTCAGTTTTCAGTTCATGGGTAAAGGGGTATTTTTAGGGTTCAGGGTCAGTTTTCAGTTTTTGGGTAAAGGGGTATTTTTAGGGTTCTGGGTCAGTTTTCAGTTCATGGGTAAAGGGGTATTTTTAGGGTTCAGGGTCAGTTTTCAGTTTTTGGGTAAAGGGGTATTTTTAGGGTTTAGGGTCAGTTTTCAGTTTTTGGGTAAAGGGGTATTTTTAGGGTTCAGGGTCAGTTTTCAGTTTTTGGGTAAAGGGGTATTTTTAGGGATAAGGGTCAGTTTTCAGTTTTTGGGTAAAGGGGTATTTTTAGGTTTCAGGGTCAGTTTTGGGTTTTTGGGGTACAGGGATATTTTTAGGGTTCAGGGTCAGTTTGGGGTTTTTGGGGTACAGGCGTACAGGGTAAAAACAAAAAAAATTACATTAAATCAAATAAATTACATGAAAAAAATTAAAATTACTTTAAATTATTAAGTGTTTTATTTATTTTAAATGTATATGTATTAGTTTTAATTTTGTTTTAATATTTTTATTTAATAGTTGTAAAATTATATGTATTTTTAAATTTATTTTTACATTATTATTAATACATTTAAAAAAACGATATTTTTGATTCCGATATTTTTGTACTTACCTTAATGAAGATAGGATTCCGATATTTTTGCTGTCGATATTTTTGCTCCGATATTTTTGCATATCGATATTCTGTCTGTCGATATTATGTCAGACATTCGTAATGAAGAACATATTTTAGCTTAAGAACGTGAACAGGTCATAGCCCTTCTTCTTCTGTTTAAAATACTGAGTTACAATACTGTAAGAAATAGGGTTATTGTTTGAGTTGGATGAAATGCTACTCAAGCAACAACCAGAATCACTGTCAGCATGAACCACAAAAGTCACTGAATTTACCTGTGCTTAGCCATCTGGTAGCATGGTTCAAAAGCTTTAAAACTTAGTGTCAATGTGTAAAGTTTTTATGCAGCAAATAGTAATAAAGTGAAAACACAACACAAGGAAAATCCAACCCTAATTTTAAAAAAAGATACATTTTAATAAATAAAATAGCACCAAAACAAAATTAGATCCTATTAGGGGCGTGGCATGGCAGGTCAGCATGGCAGATGTGAGCTGAGTGTGCTCCGTCCAGCCTCACATTGATCCTTACAATATCCTGCCTATTCGGCTTTCAACTTGGTCCCTGGACTGCCCCGCTAACATCTCCCGCTGAGAACTGCCTCAGAGCTGATTTTTGGAGCTGCCGTAGGTTCGCAGGCGGAGGTGGGGTGATCGGCGGCGGCATGCGTGTGCGATGCGGCCGTATCCTCAGCCGCAGCGTCCTTGCCACGTTGCCCGACCGCAGCCGTGGCCAAAGTGGGGGTGCGGGGCTTGCGGTGCAGGGCTCGCCCTGCAACATTGGTGGTCCTTCAGTTCCCAGCCGAGGGAGTGGATTCTGTCGGCGGCCTGCTCCGGTCGCAGTGCTGATTGGTGGAGACATTGGGAGTGCGGGATGCGGCCGGCTGGCTGCCATCTTGGTGCCTCAGCTCCAGCCTGGGCAGCTCCTGGTGGAGAGGGGGCCTCCTGGGATAGCCGGGGTTTCTACTAATCAGGCACCCAGCACATGAGTACCGCCGCACTTCCTGGGAGGATGCCCGGCAGCGGCGGACTCCTCCCACTCCTTCATCTCACCCCTCCTCTTATTCCCCCCATTTGTAATCTCTTTGGGGGTAGCACCACCAGGGGTTCGGCGGCCTTGTCGGGCCGCAGGGGGTGTACCACATTTCGGGGGTGCCTTTGGGAGGTTCAGCAGGGCCGGCAAGACAAAAGGCGGTTTGGGGGGCGGCCTGCCTCCACCTAGATGACACCGGGAGTGGGACCCCGACCTCCATCAGAATGGCTACATTGTCCCCTCCTGGAGGTTTTCCGGCCGGTGTCGGTAGCAGTGATTGGGCCACTATGACCATAGACAAACCCAGTGGTGGCTCAGCTAAACAGTACCATGGATAAATTCACGGGCCAGGGGGTCTGGCGGCGCTGCCCGGGGGGCCTGAAAATGCTATACCAGATAATGCAGCCCTCATGGCCGCCATAAAGCAATCCAGAGACGCCTTGGAAGCCAAGATCGGGGCGGTCGGCTCCGATGTAATGCTCCTACGCCAGGACCTGAGGAATGCAGTGGCCCGCATTTCAGAGACAGAGCCAAGAATCTTGGGTATAAAAGATGTGGTCGCCACTCTGCAGCAGAAAGTATCGTCACTAGAGACTATCCAACGGGGCCTAGCACTGAGAGTGGAAGACATGGAGTGGAGGGCGCAACTCAACAACCTGCGCTTTGTTGGTTTTCCGCAGGACTGCGAAAAGGGGGATATGGAGCAGTTTCTTACGGACTGGATTGTGGGCTGGGTCCCTTCTGGGGAACTATTGACTTGCTTCGTGGTGGAACGTGCTCACAGGGCTCTGAAGCAGAAGCCCCCCACTCCGGGTGCCCGCGGACTGTCATCGCCAAGCTCCTCAATTACCACGACAGGGACACCATCCTGAAATAGGCCCGGGCAAAGGAGCTATTGCTGTTCACGCATCTTATTTTTTCTGGACTATACTAAGTTGGTGCAGAAGCGGCGGCCGTCGTTCCTAGCCACCAAGGTTAGCGTCTGTGAACTCAAGCTCCCTTATGCTCTACTTTATCCGGCCAGGCTGTATGTAGTATACCGGTCCCGCACCCACTTCTTTGACACACCGCAGGAGGTATTTCACTGGATAGATGAAACTGTGCGGCTGCGTCCTCACTCTCCCCTGGGAAGAGAATCCCACTCCTCTTCAGGTGGGCCTGCCGGGAATCAGCACGGGCCGAGGGGAAGAAGGGGTAGACGCTCCAAATCCAGGCGCCGCTCACAGTCTGCAGGTCCCATGGCCCAGGAGGGGTCCGTTTATCGGCCATGTGTCTCATCGGACTGATACCAGTATGACCATGCTACTTTCCAAATTCGAGTATTGTTTATAGGCCGAAGTGGCATGTAGGTTGGCCAGTCTCTCAATGGGGCTCCACAGAAGTAGAGAAGGCCACCAGACAATGGGCTGTGATTTGGGGATCAGTTGGTGAATGTGGGGTGGGACCTCCTGTTGGGGTCAGGCTGCTCTGCCTGCCGTGACAGGTACTTCATTGTTTTGGAGGTACAGGGTAGGGGGGGAGTTGTGGGGTGTGTTTTTTAGGGGGGGGTGTGGGGTTGCTGCACTGTCTACTTATGTTCTGTTACGTATTGTGGAAGATTCTTGCTGCTGCCATGGTACTGTTAGTATACAGGAGGCCCCTGGTCTTATTCGGGTTCGTGGCTGGAATGTTAGAGGGGCACCAGACAAGATCAAACAGGGGCTATTCTGAAGTCAGCCAAGTGAGCCTGCACAGATGTATTATTGTTGCAGGAGACCCACCTAATGGGGACCAAGGCAGTATACTTTCAGCGCCTCGGATTTACACAGGTCTTTCATCCCGGGTTTGTGAGGAGTTCCAGACGGGTTGCTATTTTAATATACCGTAGGATTGCATACACACATGTTAAGACTTGCTGAGATCTGCAGGGCAGATACTTGTTTGTACAGGGCATGGTAGGGGGTGAGATTTTGGTACTGGGAGCGTCTATGCCCCCACCTCTTTCCTTAGGGTTGGCGGAAAAGATTCTGACCCTGTGGACAGATATACCTGAGGGCCTTGCGGTGGTGGGAGGGGATTGGAATGGTGTGATGGATGTGGCCAGAGATAGATGGAGGTCAATGTTTATCTGAGGCCCACCATTCTACTAAACAGTACTCCTTAGTGACGAGTCTTGATTGGGTCGACCCATGGCGCAGGATGCATGGTAATATGCAGGGCTTTACATATCTTTCTGCAGTCCATGGTACCTTTTCCCGCCTAGATTATCTGTTCATCCCATGGGTCTTTGACAGCAGAGTGGCAGCGGCGGACATTCTGCCGTGGGGACTTTCTGACCACTCTCCAGTGGCACTTACTATACGAGACGGGGGAGCCTGTGGGCCATTCCGATGGCGACTATCAATCTGGAAACTTCTGAAGGTGGACTACAAGGAACGAATAGAAGATGCCCTTGATCAATATTTGGCCATTAACTTGGGATCGGTCTTGGGGGCTGGGACTCTTTGGGAGGCCTTGAAGCCCACCATTCAAGGGGTAGATATTTCATTTTGTGCTGCGGCCCAAAGACGGCATAAAGAGGCCCTGGTTCGAGCGGAAGCTACTATTCTTAAGTTGGAGGCACACGCCAGAGAGGAAGGTGGGCGGCTGGCTCAACATCGGTTACTTCTAGCGCAGAAGAAATATTCTCATATCCGCTTATATGAGGCTCGACAGGCCTGGCTTACTACACATAGTAGGATCTACCAATGGGGTGACAAATCTAGTAAAATGCTGCACCGATTGTGTCAGGGTTCGATTCGCCCCCAGGCCCTTCTGGGCATTGTGGGGTCGGATGGGCTACCTGTGTCAGGCACGTCGGCTATTGCATGCAGTTTTGCAGAGTATTATGCTCAGTTATATGCCCCTACGGAATACCTCCCAGCGGAAGTCATTGATTGTTTCTTGGAAGATCTCCCACAGAAGGCACTCTCGGATGTGGTTAGGGAAAAATTGGAAGGCCCGCTTACTGAAGAAGAACTGAGGTGGCCTTGGGTGATCCTAATTCTGGCAAGGCCCCAGGCCCTAAAGGCCTTCCCTGCAAATTAAAAAAAATATATTTTTTGCAGCTGGGACCCCACTACCGCAGGGTGGTGGAGGAGGCCAGGGACTGGGGGTGTCTGCCCAGCGACTGGAAATATGCGGAGATAGTAGTTTTTCATAAGCCTGGTAGACCGCCGGAGCACCACGCCTCGTATCACCCTATCTCCCTCCTGAATGTGGAGGCCAAGATATTAGCTAAAGCTTTGGCGAATCGCCTCTGCCTTCACATAGCCTTACTGGTACACCTGGACCAAGCTAGGTTTATGTCCCAGTGTGCAACACGCAATAATATTAGGCAGGCTCATGTGGCAGTCTTGACGATCCAGGGACTGGGGGAACGGGCTGCGCTTCTGTTGGCAGATATGGACCAGGCGTTTGACTCCTTGAGTTGGGTCTATTTATTTGTGCTACTGCGGTGACTGAATATTGGACCGCGTTTTTTGTCCTACCTCACCCTCTTGCCTACTGACTTACCGGCCTTGGTGCGAGTGGCAGGCTTTGTTTCTTCTGCATTCCCTATTGGGCGGGGTACCATGCAGGGGTGTCCATTAGCCCCATATCTTTTTGCTTCAGCAATGGAACCCTTGGCTGCTTGGGTTCGGATGGACGTTCAGGTGTCCTCGTTTGAATGGGCGCATGGACTGTCCGATCGCATCACCCTTTATGCAGAGGATGTTTTGTTCTTTCTTACCAACCGAGAACGAACGGGCCCTCTGCTGTTGCGTATTATGCAGATCTTCAGGGAAACATCTGCTTTATATATGAACCCTCAGAAGCCCACCCTGTGGGTGTTGGGAGGTCGGGCTAGCTTGGTTCTTGGGCGTCGTCTGTACAGGTGGTACAAGGGGGCATGAAATATTTGGGGGTGTATTTGTCTGATTCTCCCACCACGCCCTGGGAAAATAATCTTGCACCTGTATGGAGCGGGTGCGTGAGGACATTAAGACCCGGTTCCACATGACCCTGTCCATCTACGGCCGGTAAGCCATCTTTAAGATAGTGTCACCCCGCGACTACTGTATCAATTAAAAAATCATCCCTATCCGATTCACCCACGGTAGTTCCGGCAGGTGAATTCAGTTCTGGAACAGTTCCTTTGGGAGGGTGGGACGGTGATGGTGGCAGTCTGGACGTGCTTCCTATCTACATATAGCGGGGGACTGGCAACCTCTGATATTTGGTCCTATTATGCTTCATAGCATCTATTTGTCTTAGGGCAGACCCAGCGTATGCCGTGGAGCGGCGCTGCTTGGGGGACCAGTCCCTACACACTATTCTTTACTCTGCTCCGTTGAGGCGTCTCCTTCTGCCTGTCACGCAGATTGTTTTATAAATCTGTAGGCAGGCATTGCTGAAGATGGGCTGGTGGAAAAGATTGACTAGGGAGACCCCATTATGGCAAACCAGAAGTTTTCAGCAGTTGCTGAGTCTCTCCGGGTTTCGCGATTGGGATAACATCGGGATATCTACTCTGGGGGACGCTATGCACGGCATGGTGTTGAAATCCTTTCAAGACATCCAGACGGCTTTCAGTTCTTTAAATATTTACAATTTCTGCATGCTTTTGCTCCCAGCCTGGAGGGTCTCGACTTGCTGCCGGAGTTTGGCCCGGCTAAGGTTTTTATGGGGGACCTCCTACACCATAAGATCTCCAAAATCTATCAGTCCCTTTTGTGTGGGCCTCGAGCTCCCCATTTTTGAGGCTAGAGGGTGCCCTAGGAAGCACTATAAGATCTGGAGGCGCTGGGTGGATTATCGAGGCCTAGAGCCGGAGCCGCCACAGGGGGCCAGAGTCGAGATCTAGAGTAACCAGTATCCCTCTCCCATTTCTTAGCACTCCCTTATGTGTGGCTCACGATTCCTCAGTAGAAAATAGTATTGTGGATGTTGAGCTCTAGTGTAGATTAATGGCAGCCTGGGCAGTAATATGTTGTTCCGGAATATGGAGACATTGCGCTGGGGGGTGGGGAAGTTGTTTGTTTGCAGGAATTGATTTTATTTGTATTGCCTTTCATATTCTCCTGTCCTTAAATATGCAAAGAGGTCAAAGTCAATGTTTTGTATTTTACATGTGGCAGCTGTCTCTTTGATTCAGAGGTCTGCATTACTTGTGCTATTTTGACAAATAAAATCTGTTTAAAATAAAAAAAATCCTATCAATACAACCAGATTCTTTTTAAGATTTCAGTGAAATCTAGCACCTAAAAGACTAACATGCCAACCACATGTATCTTGTTGTGTGAGACCCGGACAAAGTCGAAAGTTAAGGTTGACCACAATGGAGCACAAGTGAGATACTCAAGGTGGATTAGGCCTGGTTTTGGCTGAACTTCAGACTGAGAATACCTTTTGAAGTAAAAGTCCAGGAGAAGGTAGAGTTCACCGGGGCAAGGCAGCAGGCTGCATTCAAAGAGGAGTTGCCAACACCAGGGAGCACTGGACGAAGTCTCGGTAAAGCCATTGACAATGGCAGGAAAAAGCTCTGAGAAAATGAAGCAGGATGTTTGTCGTTGTAGGAAAGTGCCCTCTTTTTGCATGGTTGCACACCCCCCCCCCCTTTTATTGTCAATTTTGATGTGCTTTGACGAGTGCGCTCTGGGTTCCTGCCACCAGATTATTATTATACTCATTTGTAGGGCGCAGCGAATCATCCCCAGGGGGTCTCTTGGCGCCAGAGAAGAGAACACCAATGAGCAGAATAATCCTAAAACAGCCAGGTCTTGAGCATTTTCTTAAATCGAGACAGATCGGAACAGGCTCGGATCTCCTCAGGGAGACTGTTCCAGTGGCTGGGGGCTAGACGAGAAAAAGCTCGACCACTCATTTTAAAGCAGATTGTGATTACTGTATCTTAACTGACGCACGGGTCGATACAGGGCCAGTTTATTTTTCAAATAGGCTGGGCCATTCCCCTGCAGAGACTTGAAGACCATACATAGCTGCTTGAAAATGGCTCATTTCCGAATAGGAAGCCAATGTAGTTGGCGTAGGAGAGGTAAAGAAGGAGTGCACGCCGGTTTGTTGAAGGCGAGGCGGGCTGCTGTGTTTTGCACCACCTGTAGTTTTGATAATAAGTCTTCCCTTATTCCAACCAGCAGAGAGTTGCAATAATCCAGTCGACTAATCAAGAGCGACTGAATGAGGGTTTTTCTTGCCGAAAGTGGGATTCAAGGAAGATCTTTCTAAGCATCCGCATTGTTCCGAAACAAGTGCCTGACAACGTCTTCACCTGTTCCTCCATTGATAACGTATACAGATACCCAGGGCCTATGTTCTTTCCCTAAAATATAATGTCACCAAACCCAATTGACAACTCTCTGGCCACATGTGGGTCCCTTGTAAAAGGCACTCAAGGTACCAAGGGCACTGTGATCAGGTAAAGCCTCTGAGGGCTGCAGCACTTATTGTGCTATCTTTAGAGGCCCTGTACCTTTACACTCTGACACTGCCATTGCAGGCTGCTTGTTTTGGTGCAGAGCAAAAGTGAAGAGTTGGCATGGCCCACATCCCTGTGAGCCATGCCTACAAACCACGGCCCAGGCAAGCCACCCCTCTAGCTGGGTACACTGTGCCAGTGGTAAGGGTACGTGTTCATGAGCCCTCTACCCCTACAGTGTCCAAGTCCATTCTTTGGCATTGTAAGTGCAGCAATGCCATTAAGTGTATATGGTATGGGCGGTCGTCATTACGAACTCCACAGCGCAATAATGGCCTTAATTGGGAAGTTGGGTATCAAACTTCTCAGCAAATTAAACCCATACTGATGCCAGTGTAGGATTTAATGAGAAATGCACTCAGAAGGCATCTTAGAGGTGTCCTGGCTGAGTGGCTGCTTGCCAGCTGCCACCACCAGACATGTTTCTGGACCCCTGGGTCAAGAGCCTGCGACTCTCTGGGTCCTGAAACAAAGCCATCCTGGGGCGAGGTACCAAGCATCCTACCTCAAGGTACGTCTGGGTCCACAAAGGCGAATCTTCAAAGGTCTGCCGCCTTTGGTGGGCTACCCCAGCCATTTGCTGCTTTCAGCAAATGACCCCCATCGGTTCTGACCCCCCACTCTGTGCGGGAGAGTTGGTGGGAAAACCAAGACAGGAACAGAGGTGTGACCACCTTTGCCAACGCCACCCCTCGGGGGGAGGCGAGATGAAGCACAAATTTCAGTCCCCGCCATCTTGCAGATGGGGGGGACCCCACCAACCAGAAAGAGGCCTGGGTCCCACTGGAGGGTGGCACCATATGGGTTGTACCCACCCCAAGGAAGGGGCCCATCGGCCCGACCTGTCCCTACCGATAACACCCCAAAATTTTGTATTTAGGGGCAACCTCAAACTTTGCCTCCTCAGACCAGAGCCAAATAGGAGAAAAGAAGAAGAAGGACCGAAAAGCCATGTGACGAGGAGGACAACTACTGACTTGGCCCCATCCCTACCAGCCTTTCCCAACCTCAGACTCCTCCAAAAGAACTTCGGTGTGTCCTGCAGTCCTCAAAAACCCAGAGAACTCACCCTGCCTTCAAATCCTAAAAGGACTTTTGTCAACTGTGAGCATCGGACTTGCTCAAACCAAACCAACATTGACTCTGGCCGACTCCGTGGGTCACCTTCACTCTATACCTAACAACCCGAGCCCGAGCAGGAGTGAATCAAACTCTCAAGGAGGTCATACCAGTGATCCAAGCCTGGATCATAGTGACGCCCGACAAGCAAGCTCCTGAAAACCAACAAGCAGTTGTCAACTGAAGATCTCCCCTCAACCGCAACCGAAGGCAAACACACCAAACGACTCTGAGTCGAAGCAGTCCAGAGGAACCAACCACAACTGTCCAACTGATTCTGTCATCGAACGAAGCAGGTCCAAAATCAGAAACTCCTAAAGATCTCATTCGCCTACAGCCACTGACCGATACAGAGGAATCCTTGACCGATGCCTGCAACCACAGCAGGACTGCATCCTACACCCAGTCTCTGTGCCACTGGCGGTGTAGGTCTTGTGTAGGCCATTTTGCCTTTGTGTTGTCCCTAACCCCTGGAGTCCTTGTTTATCCTACTTGGTGGCCTGCTTGCCGCAGTCCACCACTACCACAGCCATGCTAGCCCATTGGCTAACATATGGGCCGGGCACTCAGCACCTGGTCGCCTCGGTCCGCTGGTGGTGCAACTTGTTACCACACTGTGAGCCTATTCTTACCCATGGACCCATAAACCCCAGTTCTGCTTTCAGAGAACTCAATATATGCTCATGAGTACATTATAAAAACTGAAACAAATTTGCAGAAACATTGATCGTGTTCTTCCTACTCACAGGAAATGTACCAGCCTGGTATCTTGCAATACCTGACTGAGCAGGAAAAGTTATTACAAAGTAATCCAACTCTATATTGATTCACTGCATTTGAACTGTCATTTGATTGCATATATTTCTACAAAGTATTGCTATACATACCTGTACCAGACCTGGCTTGGATCTAGAAAAATAAACTACAACTAAATAATATTTTTATACAAACAAATTGGTCTGAGTTTAGTCCTTGAGTGTGTGAAATCATTCTTCGCCTGAGTGTGTACAATAAATGCTTAGCACGACCCTTTCATAAGGCCTTGCTGCTCGACAACACAACCACAAATAGAGAGTAAGGTACTATCTACTTTTACCTCTGCCTACCTTTGGGGATCCACTGGACTCTGTGCACACTATACTTCACTTTGGTATAATATATACAGAGCCAGCTTCCTACAGCTGTTATCAATTGGGAGCTGGTCACCATCGAGCCCGGTGAAAATGTTTACCTTCAGACTTAAACAACATTTTGGAAGACCAAAACCTCCAGCGTGACAGAGTTACAATCTGTAGCAGAAGAGGGCTCCATGAGGCCAGAGACCATCACTGAGAGGTCCTGGTGAGCAGGATTTGCTGCTGCATAGAATAACGTAGCAGGAGCTACTGCATAGTCAGGCCAACTGGCAATTCACCTTGGGTGGATCCACTGTCAGGTAGCTCCTAGTCTTCTGTCAGTTCTTCTAGTACTTTCAGTGACATTTTTTAGAAGTCCCAGGTTTAGGGCTAGGCAGGAGCAGGACCTCTAGTACCACTTCCAAGAGTCCAAGACTTGGAAGACACCATTTGGTGGGGTGAGGATTAACACTCAGTCCAGCATAGATGAGGTGTAGAGTTCAAGGTCTCTGGAGCGTGTTATTCCCCTGTAGCTCAAACAGAAGGCTAGCCAACTATCCCTTGCACTCATGTTTGGTGGTCCTGTGTTCATGGAGATGGTACAGTTCTCCTTCAAGCATCAAGGTAGGCCTCTAGCAGCAGGGAAGTCCTCTTGGAAGCAAGGTCCTCAAGCAGCAGAGCAGTCCTCTAGTAGCAGCAGTGCAGACCTCGGGAACCAAGGCAGGCCTATAGCAACAGGGTGGTCCACTAGGGGTCCAGGAAGTCCTTCTGAAGTCTTCCACAAGGTCAGAAATGCCCTGAAGAGGTATTCTGGGGATGCAATATTTATACTTAGTGCCAGCCTTTGAAATGGGGGAATTTCCCAAGCTACCCCAACATCTGGTTCTGGAAAGTTCTTCACTTAACCTACCAAGGCTCCCAGAAGTCTGGGGTGAAAAAAGGCCAATACTAGGTTCCTTAGTGTGTGTGTGCTGGAGACAGCCCTTTGAACTGTAGGTGGGCAGGGAATAGCTTTGGCCCCAGCCATCCTGGTAAGCTGGCCAAGTCTGCCAACACCTAATCCCCTTTTTTCTCACTGAGAGGAATACACAAAGACCAACAGCAAGTAAATCACAGTCATGTGACCAGCCCAGCCAACTACCACGCATAAGGCAGTAGATTAAGGCATTTGAGTGTGGTGGTCCACATCCCCGCACTAAAAAGCATTGTCATGCATTTATAGCGCCTCCTTATGTTATGTTATGTTATGTTATGTTAAATGGGTACTTATAAGCGCACAGCTACTCAATAGAGTGTCACCCCTCTGAGGCGTGAGAATAAACAGTTTGCTATGCAGTGTGACAACCATGGTTATTGCAGGAATAGCCAGGTTTTCGGTGATTTCCTAAACGCTAGGAGATCTTGCGTCAGACTTAATTCCACCAATAGATTGTTCCACAGTTGCGCCGCCTGAACCTGGAAGGAGCGCCCTCCCTATCCGCGCTCAGTGGTATTTAAGGGCACGTGCCAACTGAAGTGTTGAGGACCTTAATGTACGGCAAGGGCAATAGAACTGGACTCTCTTCATGATTTACCCTGCACCTATGCCGTGGAGAACCTTAAAAGCCAGAACCATGGCCTTAAAATGGATCCTCTTGCGGATTGAGAGCTAATGCAGAGATTGCAAACATGTGGACGTCCGTGCTCTTGGGCCCAGCATAAGTATTGCCCTGGCTGCCACATACTGGGCCACTTGCAGCCTTGACAATAGATACTCTGGCAACCCTAGATACAGTATGTTCACGTAGTCCAACCTAGAGACTATCATATCTCGGACTATCGTTTTTCTATGAATGATAGGCAGGAGAGGCAGGAACTGCTTTAGCATCTTCAACACGCCAAAGCAAGAGCCAACCACTGCCTGAATCTGGGCCTCCATAGAGAGGTTCTAGTCCAGCTTCACCCCTAGATTTTTCACTGTTATGACGGAGGTGGAAAGGGGAGACATATCAGCTGGCCACCAAATACGCCATACACTGCTGGGGGGGTGGCCGAAGAAAATGATCTCTGACTTTTCGGGATTACATTTAAGCTGATTAGCATGTAGCCAGAAGAACACTTCAGTCAGACAGGAGTTAAACATATCTATATATATAACAAGCATTGGAAATGCAATAGGTCTCGCATTAGGAAAGTTTGAGCAATTGTTATTGTAAAGGACACTTTTTTTATTTATGTGTTGGTTTTGAAAATAGCAAAAGTAATAGCTTTGTCAGTTACAATGTCAATAGTTTTAAGTTTTGCAAATGTGACACCTATAGCATTTGTAATGCAATGTGTGTTGTCTTTACGTGACTTAGATGTATTGATATTGCAAATAACAATTTCTTTTAATTTTGTAAATAATTAATACTTAAATAAAATTTATTGTAATTTATAATGGCAATAGCTTAAACGTTTGTAAATTAATTTTGTGAAGATTATGTTCAGTGTATTTTATTGTGACGAAAATCCAAGAACATTGCATTTGCACCTGGTGGTGGATGTGGTGGTGGATGTGGAGGTGATGGTGGATGTGGTGGTGGTGGTGGATGCGGTGGATGTGGTGGTGGATGTGGTGGTGGTGGATGCGGTGGAGCATGTGTTGGATGTGGTGGTGGATGTCATGGTGGATGTGGAGGTGATGGTGAATGTGGTGGTGGATGCGGTGGTGGATGTGGTGGTGGTGGATGCGGTGGAGCATGTGGTGGATGTGGTGGTGGATGTCATGGTGGATGTGGAGGTGATGGTCGATGTGGTGGATGTGGTGGTGGATGCGGTGGTGGTGGTGGATGTGGTGGTGCATGTGGTGGATGTGGTGGTGGATGTCATGGTGGATGTGGAGGTGATGGTGGATGTGGTGGTGGATGCGGTGGTGGTGGTGGATGTGGTGGTGGATGTGGTGGTGGTGGATGCGGTGGAGCATATGGTGGATGTGGTGGTGGATGTCATGGTGGATGTGGAGGTGATGGTCGATGTGGTGGATGTGGTGGTGGATGCGGTGGTGGTGGTGGATGCGGTGGTGCATGTGGTGGTGGTGGATGGGGTGGAGCATGTGGTGGATGTGGTGGTGGATGTCATGGTAGATGTGGAGGTGATGGTCGATGTGGTGGATGTGGTGGTGGATGTGGTGGATGTGGGTGTGGTGGATGTGGGTGTGGTGGAATTGAAACATTTTTGATATTAATTACTGCCAACGAAATTATTGCTGTTACTCAACAGCAAACGACCATTGAGAAAGCCAAACTCCCCACCTGGCACATACCCCCTCATTTCAGGTCATGAACCCGATTGTTACATGACACTCAGGAGAGCTACTAGGACCCTCTGTCTCAATTTTATAAATATATATTATGTAGCTGTGCAGCCTTGATCCCTCCAATTTTACTTAATATGTAATCTTGAGTGAATATGTAATTTGTTAATCTGTAACTCACGTCACGAGTAACTGCTGTACATATAAGTAGTGTTGTCTACTACCATGTCACTTTTTCCTTATGTAATTTACTTCGCTCTAGTCTAAAGCGCTCTGACAACTCTGGGTAAAGTACGCGCTATGTTAAAAACACATAAATAAATAAATTGCAATAGTCCTGTTAGGTTTTTGGTGCACGTAAAGTTTTGTGTTCTATAGCTGGATGCAATAAAGGAAAGCTGGGAGAGGAACCAAAATTCATGTTGGGTGGCACATACTATGGAAATAAATTAAATAGGCCAAACACCTTTTGGTGACCCCCTCCCCCAAACACCTTTGCATCCCACTTATAGCCCAGTGACGAACAGTATTGGGAGGGGTGATCTGTTGGAATTGGAAAGGAGGGGGAATTTGTGAGGGAGAGCAAAAAAGAGCTGTAGAGGGAAGTGATGGGAAATGAGGGGGAGAGTAATTGAGCTGGGAGAAGTTCAAAGGGAGGCGAAAGAAGTGTGCGAGAAAGAGAGGGGGGGGGGAGGAGGGAGGGGGCCGTCTGAGGCGAGGTGGCGTCGGTGCGGTGAGAGGCGGATGTGGGGCGACACAACAACAAAGAAGCATCGAAAATAAAGCAACATATGGCTGGGGAGTTGCAAAGACCGTAAATTAATTATAAAGGGAGGTGAGATAATGAGAGCACGTGCTCAGTCCCCTTGAAGGGGAGGGGGCAATGGCGGGCGCGAGGCAGAGACTGCAGAGTGATGCGAGGCTCCGGCGGGGTGGATTGTGCGCGAGAGAGATTGAAGGGGAGGGGGCAATGGCGGGCGCGAGGCAGAGACTGCAGAGTGATGCGAGGCTCCGGCGGGGTGGAGTGTGCGCGAGAGAGGAGGGAGGCTAAAGGGCGAAAGAAGTGTGCGAGAAAGAGAGGGGGGAGGAGGGAGGGGGCCGTCTGAGGCGAGGTGGCGTCGGTGCGGTGAGAGGCGGATGTGGGGCGACACAACAACAAAGAATTTATTACCCATATCATTGAATGTTTTAAAGGTTATATAGTCCACATTGTTTATATTTGCGAAGAAGGGCGCAGTTCAGCGACTTCTTCCGCCTTTATACAAGCGTTGGTGGAGGTCTAATATGCTTTTTGATTGGCGGTAAAACGTCCAATCCGGAAAACGTTACTATGGGAACACGACGCGTTTTTCTTCGCGTTAATCACAGCTCTTTGATATTATCGTGTAAAGCAGCGAAAACAAAGCAACATATGGCTGGGGAGTTGCAAAGACCGTAACACGGCGGGCAGGGGAGGGGGCGGAGCGGGGAGAGGGGCGACACGGCAGGCAGGGGAGGAGAGTAGGAGGAGGGGGGAGGAGAGTAGGGGAGGCACGGCCTAGCGGCCGTGCAATCAAGAAGTGAGGGGGCTGAGCTGGGGGAGGCTGTGAGAGAGAGAGTAGGCAAGGCAGGCGGCTGGGGCATGTGCACGCGCTTTTAAGCTCAATGCGCATGCGCATTGAGCTTAAATTTCTCGTGCACTGCAAGGAATCGCCACGATTCCTTGCAAGTTGGTTAAAGAGTGGATAAGCCCCCATAGTCTCGCAAGCTCGATGCGCATGCGCATCGACAGGCGAGACCTAAAAACGAATGTATGTCTGTCTGTTTGTCCTTTATGCATTAGTACACCATTCATCCGATCGGCATGAAACTTTGGGAAGTTGTTGAGTACACTCCCGCGAAGGTTTCTGGCAAAAAAAAAAACATTTAAAAAATAAATAAATAAATAAATAATGTGTTAAAAGTTGTTGAGTACACTCCTGCGAAGGTTTCTGGCAAAAAAAAAAAATGGGTAAATATCTGCCCCCGGCCCCTCCAGGGCCCTCATAATCTTTCCAATACTGAACGTTTACAGTTTCCGGTGCGACTCCCTTTTGCAGTGACCATCAACAAAGCACAAGGACAATCGCTGCAAGTGTGTGGACTAGATTTGGAGAATCCGTGCTTCTAACATGGACAACTGTATGTGTCCAGCTCAAGCGTCTGAAAACCTTCTGATTTATTCATGTACGCACCAGACGAAAAAACTAAAAATACCATGTATCCACTAGCACTCGAATAAATTAACAGAATTAAAACAACACTTTAAAATGTTTTCCATATTAAAATTAATATGTTTCAATAAAAATGACACAATGTAAATTGAATGTTATCATAACAAGTTTCCTTAAATTTCCTGTCTTCTGAGCAACGCACGATGGGTAAGCTAGTCTCCTATAAAATCTGAGTCTTTATCGCAGGTGAAGAGAAGCTGTGTGTCATCCGCATACGACACAATTTTTGCTCCATGAGCCTCGGCCAAAGATGCTAGTGGTGCCATAAATATATTAAAAAGGGTAGGGTTCAACTTTGATCCCTGTGGAACTCCCACCACCAAAGGGGGGATGGGGCCCCTAAAAGGCAGGGACCAAACTATTTGATTGCGGCCTTTTAGAAAGGTGGCAAACCAGTTGAGTACCGTACCCCCAAAACCGCATTCCTTTAAGTCTCGCCAGGAGTAGGTCATGGGGGACAGTATCAAAGGCCGCCGATAAGTCCAATAAAATCAATGCAGCCTTGCCGCCTTCCTCCAAAACTTTCTTTATGGCTTCCGACACTTCCAGCAGTGCTGTTTCAGTGCTGAAGTTCACCCTGAAACCAGACTGACTCTGGTGAAGAATTGAATATTGGCCTGTAATTAGAGGCCAATTCTGGGTCCAAAGTTGATTTTTTTAATAGGGGAAGAATTTGCGCCCTTTTCCACCTATCGGGGAACAGGTCAGACTGCAAAGACAGGTTAAGGATCTGGTTAACCGCAGGATTGATAATCTCCACTATTGATGCTATAATGATGGCCGGGCATGGGTCGGAGGGAGAGCCGATTTAAGGCCTTTCATGATTTCTAATGATTTCTCCAAAGGAACCAATGGAAACTGATTCAAAGATGGTTCTCTCACATGAGTTTAGGAGAGGTCTGACTCACAACTGTCGCTTAGCACAGGGGACATCATCAGGAAGGTTTCCTGAATATTTTTTAACTTGCCATGGAAATAGGTGGCCAAACTGTCCGTCCATGCCTCAGTAGGGATGAATGACTTGGCCACCGCTATAGGAGAGGAGAATTACTGACAATTCTGAAAATTTCCTTATTTTTGTTCTTTGCTAGGTCTTTTTTGAGGAGATAAACTGTTTTTTTCTCCTCAAGGACTTATTTATAGTGGGTCTTCAGCGCCGGAGCTGAGCACTGCTAATTAAACCACACTGACAGAGTAAAGAAGGTTAGCTGGCAGCAGCATGTCTGCACTGCTTTTGGCAGGCTTGGGGTCTGAGTCAACTCGCTCAGCTGCCTACAAAGTATAACATGATATTCACCTGACACTCCGGCGCAGCACCTCTGATTAACTCAGGATGTCATGAGCGCCATTGCCCAATCGTTACTGCTGAGAAAGCCTTGCAGGGTTCACTTTGTGATACCCAGACCTGTAGGCCGCAGATGCAGCATAGTTTAACTTTAGAAGCCTGCCAGCGCAGCTGGGAGCCTGCTGGCAGTGCTGCAAATCCTACTGCATTGTATCTCTTGGGCCGTACGAGACCCAGCAGGGTAATGATCACCCGGATTGCCTCCCAGCGTACTTGGGGCCGCTGCTGGAATGGTGGTCTGGAGCCTTATCACTGCAACCTCGCCCCAGGTATGTGATTTTCACAGCTTCAAAGCCTGGCAGCTTTCTGTAATGTCATTCCTTTTGTAATTCATATCTGTTCCTCTAATATCAAGGTACAAGGTCCTGTGTCTTTCATAAAGCTACCAATTCCTTTGGGCAATGCTCCCTGATGTAATTTTGGTCACTGTGTTGATACAATACACTGCGAAGGCCTCGGGGTGAGCCCAGAAGAAGGAGCCAGTGACAGGAGATCCTTGGGAGGGGGCGCAGTGCGTTCGACCTCTGCTTCTGAATCCCAGGTGTAATGTAGAACCTCCTCATTCTGTTGGAGTAGGTACTGCGGGGCAGAGTGCATGATCTTGCAGCCTAGTCTGGTGCCATTGGATGGTCTAGAGGAACCCTTGCTCGCCTCTGAGGGGTGAGAACCGCCACTGTGGAGCAATCGATCCCCTGCGGCTGGCTCCACCTGGCCGAAGCTGTCAGCAGAACTATGGGTCAATCTGTACGCATGTGTACGCCCCCAACAAGAGGATCCCTCTGCAACCCCCAGAAAGGTGAGAGATGCCACAGATGTTGCAAGGGTTGCAAGCAGTAGCACCTATATATAAGGGTAGTGACCTGTCTGTGATGTTATATGTGCAGGAAGGGAGAACGGCGTACTCTAATTAATAACCGGGAGATCTAGTGGGAGGTAATAAGGGGCCATGCACAGGCAATAAGAACATGCTGAGTTAATTCTTTCTCAGAATAAAGGATATGCATGCTTTAAAGAACCAAAGATGTGGCCTCAATGCTGTGGTGTCAGCAACATGTACAAATGGGCTCTCTCATGAGTACACAATATGCGGAGCATCATGTTTCAATAACGGAATACATTCCATGTCTTCTTGTCTTTAAAACAACTTTTATTTACCATTGCGTAATCTGTCGTATCACACATATTCAGGAAGGTCTGGCTTTTTAGTCAACAGTACAAAGAAAAGTTATACTACATGTCCCATAGTGCAATTTTATATTGGATAAGAAATGTCATCAATGGCTGAAAATGAAACACATTATAAGGCTACTTTTGGAAAGCAGTTCACCTGCCTTGGCACAACTTAATGTTGCTCTATAGATATCAGCTCAGGTCTAACTCCCTGACCTTCACATGTGTGCACCCAGCTCCTGAAGGTGATCAAAATCAGGAATGCAGCTTTTGTTTGTACTTTATGCTGTAGTTCATATTTGCATTTTCCAGAAATTATTTGATGCTATTGATCTGTTCACATCACCAATCCTGCAGTCTGTTATTATCATGATTACACATTTGTTTAACTACAATCAAGCTGCATGGTCACTAACACTCTTCCATTTCTGGTGCCTTCCAGCAGTTTACAGATCTTTTTAGAGTTCCTTGTTGCTCAAATGGGTGTCATTTCTTTTTCTTTTTTTTTCAAAACCTTTATTGACAGGTTCAATGCAGTCAAAATACAGTTTGCATCAGATCGGAACGACAAACACAGCACATTTTGAGTCGAATAACGAAAATGTAAAGACATTCCCAACATGCAAGAGAGAGATTCCATGAGGCACTGCCATAGTACCAAAATTAACATGATAATTCGCACCCTAGAGGAGGCATGGCACAGCCGCAGTGATGGTGAGGAGTTCAGTGAACAGGGGAGACAGAGGGAAAGAGGGAGGCAGTTACTGACCAGCACCGGCGGCCACTGCGGGCGGGGTGCTGGCGGGTAGCGCAGGAGAGGCAGCACAGCTCAAAGGATTTCGGGAATGAAGGCATGCCACTGAAGGTCCCCATATGTCAATTGGGCGAGACCTCGCAGGGAGTAAGTCCCAGAATTCCGATAGCAAGGTCTGGCATCTCGAGGCGTCCTCTAGCCAGTGAGTAAACCTGGGCACTGGTCTGCGACCCTAGCACATGGCCACCCTACGCCTAGCCAAGACAAGCAGCATTGCAATCAGGCGGTGAGAAGCATCCGGGCAGAATTTTACAAAGCCCAGCAGACACAATGAAGGTTCAGGCTGCACCGGCATGGAGGTAATCTCGGAGATAGTGGTGCATACCGCCTGGCAAAACTCCGACACCTTGGATATTTGGATATTTGGATATTTGGAGGGGTATTTATAGAGCGCAACGTTCGCTCCGGAAGGAGCATCATGGCGCTGAAAATTCTTGAAACCAGGTCACAGAGAGAAAGGGGGAAGACTAGATGGATGCTTTGGTCCAGTCGTCGGAGAGATTTTTAAGAAGTTTCCTAAAGGGTTTCTCAAGTGTCTGAAGTCTGAGGTGTCTCGGCATACTGTTCCAGACTCTAATAGCCAGGGTGCTAAGGGTTTTTCCGCCTTTAGACTTCAGGTTGAACTTGGTGGAGATCATGACGTTTTCATGAAAAGATCGGAGGGAACGGCTCGGATTGTAATGAGGGAAGCGCTTGGTAAGGTAAAAGGGGCCTGTTTTGTTAAAGGCTCGGAAAGCAACAGTGAGAATCTTAAAAAGTATTCTCTTATGCAAGGGGAGCCAATGTAAAGTCTTCAGGGCTGAGGAGATTGAGGATTTGCGTGGGAGTTTTAGAACAAGGCGGGCGGCAGTGTGTAGAACACTTTGAAGTTTAGAGAGAGTGGACTTCTTGGTCCCTGCCAGAAGGCTGCTGCAGTAGTCTACACGTGAGAGTATGAGGGCTACTGTTACTGCCTTTCTAGAGTCGAGGGGGAGAAAATCAAAGAACTTTCTCAAGGATTTGATTATGCCGAAGCATTTTCCTGCTACGGACGTGACATGGTGGTCAAAAGAAAGGTCAGAGTCAAAAAGGACTCCGAGGTTCCGGGCAGAGGTGACGGTCTGGGGGGGAGCTACAGAGTTGTCAGGCCACCACAGGGCAGGACAGAAAGAGGCATTCTTTCCAATGGGGAGGATCTCAGTTTTGTTTGAGTTACAACGGAGGTGGTTAGAGTCCATCCATTGGAATACTGCAGTTAGGCAGTGTTTCAGATTGAGCTCTGCCTTGTTGGAATTGTCGTCAAGGGGGATGATCAACTGAGTATCATCGGCATATGAAGTGACAGTTATGCCGAATGATTCAATCAGTGTGAGAAGAGGGATAAGATAAATGTTAAAAAGGAGAGGGCTTAAGATGGACCCTTGGGGGACTCCGGAGGATACCTTTTTCTCATTGGATTGAAAGGAGCCCAAGGTGATGGTTTGGGACCTATCGCTAAGAAAAGATCTAATCCATGACAGGGCTGAGTTGGTGTTGCCGTTGTCCATAAGTCTATTGATCAAGATGGCGTGGGATATGGTATCGAAAGCTGCCGTAAGGTCAAGGAGGATCAGAATGGCCTTCTTCCTTTGGTCTTGCAGAGTTTTGATGGTGTCGGTCAGTTCGATTAGGGCAGTTTCGGTGGAATGTTTAGACCGGAACCCGGATTGCTGGGGATGGAGTATGTTGTGGGATTCTAGAAAGGTTTTGAGTTCTTTGTGAACTAGCTGTTCTGTTATTTTGCCCAGGGCGGGGAGGAGGGTGATAGGGCGGAGGTTGGTCAAGTCCGTTGGGGATTTGTTGGCTTTTTTCATCAGTGGCTTGACCACGCCTTTTTTCCATGAGAGGGGAACGGAACCAGAGCTCAGAGACAGGTTGATGATGTCATTGACGATAGGGTTGATCTCATCAATGATGAGATGGAGGATCTTAGGGGGGCAGGGGTCAGAGGGGGATCCGGATTTGCAGGAAAGGATCGCTTCTCTGGACTGGGCCAGAGTCACCGGAGTGAAGTTTTTGAGACTGTTAACAGTCAGGCAAGGTTGGTCGGGGTCGAGGATTTTGTGAGTTGAAGGGGGAGGGGGGAAGTTTTTTTGAATGGAGGTGATTTTATCGTCAAAGTAGTCAGAAATTTTGTCACATAGCTCTTGGGATGGGGGGATTTCGGGTTGGAGAGCTTTAGGGTGGGTGAAAGTCTTCACAATTGAAAAAATAGTTTTTTGCTTTTGGCTGGCTTCTTTGATGGCATTTACGTAGTATGTTCTCTTGGCCGATTTGATGGTAGAGAGATAGCTTTTCCTCTGAAGAATATAGGCGTTACGGTCGCCACTATCGTAGGATCTGCGCCATTTACGTTCCACTTTCCTGCAGAGTAGATGAGCGGAGGCTAAGTCAGGAGTGTACCAGGGAGCTTTGATTTTAGTTTTCTTCAAAGTTCTATCCTGATGATTGGATGGGCATCGTTTTGCAATTTCTTGTGAGAGCCAATTGTGAAGGCGGTCTGCATCTCTGTCGATGTTACCGGATAGCGAGGGGGCGTTGGTTAGGGAAAGGGGGTTGAGAGTGAGATTTTTCTGGACAGTTTTCCAGTTTGAAGAGTGAGCATGGTGAGAAGTGCGTTTATTGCTGGTGGGAGGGTGGCAACTAGAGATGTGGAAGGGGATCAGGCAATGATCAGTCCATATCTGGGGTAGGGGGGGCACGGTAGTGATGGAAGGGAAATTGGAGCAGACACCATCCAAGGTGTGGCCAAGAGAGTGAGTAGGCAACGTGACACTTTGTTGTAAGTTAAAGATTTCAAGTGTCCGAAGAAAGTTGCTAGTTTGAGAGTCGGCGAAGGTCTCAAGGTGTAAATTAAAATCTCCTAGCAGGGTAAAGTGTGGGTAACGTTATAGGAAGTGTCCAAGAGCGTCATTCAGGGAGTCGAGAAATTTAGCAGCGTTGCCGGGAGGGCGGTAGATCAGGCCGCCGGAGAGGGAAAGGGATTGGCTGAGTTTGATGGAAAAGCTTAATCCCTCTGCGTCAATGAGGGGGTCGAGGCAGAAGGTGTGACAGTTAAAGGTGTTCTTCAGTATAATTGCAACACCTCCTCCTCTACCTTTCTGTCTGTCCTGTCTGTGGAAGGAGTAACCTTGTGGAAGGGCTACGGCTATGTCGGGGTTACTGTCTTCAGAGAGCCAGGTTTCAGTGATCATGAGGCAATCGAGGTCATAGTCAATGATGAGATCGTGAATGTCTTGACTATGTTTACACATCGACCGGGCATTTATCAGGCCACCTGTGAAGAAGGGACGTTGGTGTTTGGGGGGGGTTGGCTGGTCGTGGTCAAAAGTGAGTGACCAGCGGCATTTGGTGCAGCTGGTAGGACCGACTACTTTTGATATATCAATCTTGCATGAGCAGCCGGAGCTGTCTCGGAGTTGGAGAAGGTTGATGGGTGCACATCTGATACTAGGGGGGGTTTGGGCAGGGGTTCCTGCGCCTGGCGCGGTCTTGGCGCGGACGGGCGCAGACGGGCTTGCCTTAGGCGCTCCCGCTGCGCTCGTCCGCTGCGCTCGTCCGCTGCGCGTCCTGTACATGCACATTTGTAGGAAAAGAGGGGGGTGTGGCCTCAGAAAGGGGCGGAGTCCGCGTGCACGCCGGTGGTGATGGCGGCGGCAGGCAAAGAGCTAGGAAGGGCGCGAAGCAGCTATTAAGATCAGCTGTGCGCAAAGGAGAAATGCGAGCGCTACGTTGTGCTTTAAGTTTAAAAGCAGTCAGGAATCGTGACACCACACAAACAAATTATTAAAATAAACAAAGTACCTCCAGCTCCCGGCTTCCGCCTCAGGACTGGGTCAAGGGTTTCTGGTTGCCGCTATTGGATCAGCGGTTTATATACTGTGATCAGGGGGCGTGGCCTCAGAAAGGGGCGGAGTCAGCGTGCACGCCGGTGGTGATGGCGGCGGCAGGCAAAGAGCTAGGAAGGGCGCGAAGCAGCTATTAAGATCAGCTGTGCGCAAAGGAGAAATGCGAGCGCTACATTGTGCTTTAAGTTTAAAAGCAGTCAGGAATCGTGACACCACACAAACAAATTATTAAAATAAACAAAATACCTCCAGCTCTCGGCTTCCGCCTCAGGACTGGGTCAAGGGTTTCTGGTTGCCGCTATTGGATCAGCGGTTTATATACTGTGATCAGGGGGCGTGGCCTCAGAAAGGGGCGGAGTCAGCGTGCACGCCGGTGGTGATGGCGGCGGCAGGCAAAGAGCTAGGAAGGGCGCGAAGCAGCTATTAAGATCAGCTTGGGGCACAGCCATGCTGGGGCAGCTCAGCGCATGCAACTATTGCACGGCATTAGTAACGGGAAGTTGGAGAGTCAGCGTAGTCCGGACCAGGCCCAACGCCATGTCTCAACAGTGTCCACTGCCGCACGCGGGCGACTCGCCGGGGCAAATAAGGCTGTGGCCAACGGCCAGGGGGACGCGATGTAAGTCTCCACAGCCACGTGCGGTTGATAAGGAGAGGGATGGATCCAGAAATGCAGAAAACTGGCCTGAGCGCATAGGACGTATAGCTTAAAATTAGGAGCACCCATACCCCCTACCGACATAGGAAGAGTGAGAATATCATACGCGACTCTAGATTGTTTACCGGCCCAGACGAGAGAGATGATCAAAGAACGTAGTTTGTGAAAGAAATGAGCAGTGAGGAGGATAGGGTTATTCAATAAAAGGTAAAGGAATTTTGGCAGAACAACCATCTTAGCAATGGCTATGCAACCGGTTAGAGACAATGGAAGCCGACTCCAATGCAGAATTTTGGATTCCAACCAGTCCACTGCACGCCCGAAGTTAGACCTCCAAAGGTCATCCAAGTCCCTACTCAGCCAGATACCCAGGTAGTGGGTGAGGCCGGAGGCCCAAATAAAGGGAAAGTCTGGTGTAACTGGTCTGGTGGCATCCGTAAGAGGAAACAGCATGAGCTTACTCCAATTCACCTGTATCTCAGACAATCCACCAAAGCGTACTATCTCATGTACAAGAGGGCTAAGATTGTCTTGAGGGTGGCGAACATACAGAGTGATACCGTCCGCATACATAGAGACCAGGAGGGAGTGGGCCGAGAAACCTATGACCCTCTGAGTGAGATGCTGCTGGAGTCTGGTTCCAGAGGCTCCATCGCGATGGCGAAGAGATTAGGTGATAGAGGACACCACTGCCGGGTGCCGCGTTCAATGAAGATGGGATCCGACATCTGCCCATCAATTCGGAGACGAGCCGAGGGGCGCAGTATAAAGAAGAGATAGCTTTCATATAACCATATTGCTACAACTGATATAAGGTACGAGAAAAAATAAAAAGGGCCATTCAAGCGTGCGAATGCCTTAGTGGCGTCTAGAAGAGCGGCAACTGCAGGGAGACTAGGGTTGATCTGGTGAAGCACCGAGAAAATGGTCCGGAGATTGGTTTCATTCCTGGCTGGGCCACCTCGCACAAACTGTTCAGGGAGAGCAATGAGAGGCATAAGTAGTAGAAGGTGAGAGGCCTTCTACTACTTATCCTCTCAAGAGGGGGCGATAGGAGTCGCGACAATCAGCTGGCTTGTCCGGCTTGAGTAACAGCGTTATCATGGCCTCACGTAGAGACTAAGAAAAGAGTCCATTATCAAAAGAATCATTGTACATAGATGACAAATGTGGTTCTAAAAGCGATGCATACGTTTTATAAAAAGAAGCTGGAAGACGATGAGACCGGGAGCCTTGTCACCAGGCAAGCTATTTATGGCAGCAAGTATCTCCTCCTTAGTGAAGGGCTCTTCTAAGAATTTCCGATGATAATCCTCCAGCCATACCAGTGCGATAGTCTTAAAATATTGTTCGAAGGCCTCACGCGAGGAAGGTGGGGGGGGGGGCAGCAGTATAGTGCTGCGAGTAAAAATCCTTGAAACTGGCCTTAATTTCTTCAGAAGTGGTGGTTCAAGTGGTGCCCCCATCACTAAGAGCTGCAATATATGTTGCAGCACGGGAGGGACGTAAGATGTTGGCTAAAGACTTTCCAGGCCGATCACCCTCCCCAAAGATATGGGCTCGGACCTTTCTGCCCAGGAAGGAAAGCTCTCTATCAGCCTCTTCCGTAAATTCAGTGTGTTTTTGTCTTAGAAGTGCGAGGGTCTCAGGCCTGGGGTGTGCAGCCTGTGCGGCATCCAGCGTCCTAATTTCAGTTTCCATTTTTGCCAGAGTGGTACGGATAGAACGGAGGACACCGGCCTGTTTAGAAATACACTCGCCCCGTATTACTGTTTTGAAGCCTTCCCAAAGTACGGAAGGAGAGTCTACCGAACTCACATTTAGATCGAAATAATTGGTGATGCCTGTTTGGATCTCATCGCAGAAGACAGTGTCGCGGAGCGCAATCGGAGGGAGTCACCATGTGGGTAGTGAGGGAGACGAAGACCGATTTGAACTGGTGCATGATCCGAGAAGGTACGCACCATATGAGTGGCAGAGTTAAGCCAGGTAAGGACATCCGGGGAGGCGAGACAAAAATCAATGCGCGACCAGCAGCCCCGAAACCCCGAGACACAAGTTCCCTGGCGGGCGTCGGGCCACATATGACGCCAGGCTTCATAAAGCAAGTTGTCAGTAAGTATGGACTGAAGTAAAGTGGTAGCACGCTAATGGGATCAGTGGGGACCAGAACGGTCCATTTCCACTGAAAGAGTAACATTAAAATCCCCCCTCCAGAGGATAGCCACCAGGCCAAAGGAGGAGATAAGATGCCAAATGTGAGTAAAGAAATCCGGATCGTCTGAGTTAGGGCTGTACACAGCAACGATCATCATGGGTTGAGTCAACAAGGAGCCATTCAGAATTACGTATCTACCATCAGGGTCCGTAATTGCCTGAGTAGTTTGCCAGGGGAGACCCCTGCATACCAAAATGGAGACCCCCCTTGCGTAAGAGAAATAAAAAAAGGAATGTGATTCTCCCCAGTAAAACGACAGGAGTCTGGAGTAGGCATGAGCGGATTTTGCGGATTGGCAATCCGCGAATTTGCGGATTTGCAAACTCGCAATCCGCAAAATCCGCGAATTCCCGCGAATTTGCGGATTTTTTTTTTTTTGTGTTCGCCCGTGTTTCTGCCAGTTCGCGAGGGTTTTTACAATTTCGCAATTTGCGAACTTACCTGTCGGGTCGCAAGTTTTGCGAACTTGTTGTTTCTACGTGTCCAACCTGTTTGGGACACTCTTCTTCATCACTGCCACTCTCTGTCACCACTGCCACTCTCTGACTACTCATGCCACCCTCTGGCCCACCCATGCCACCCTCTGTTTCATCACCACACCCTCTGGTTGTCCAGTGTACATTATTTTTGGCAAAGCAAAGCACACCTTCCCTGCCTCAAGTGACCTGAATTAATTTGGGGCTGATTAATGTGTCACAGAATATTTTTTTAGCTGGCACCTGCTTCCTTAGTGCGCCCTGATTAGTGATCTTTTGCACTTGCTAAGTGCTTTCATTGTTGCAAAATTAGTTACAACACCTGCCCTGCCCCAACTGACAATAATGAATTAGGGGCTGATTAATGGATTTTAACTTCCAGCCTGGCTCCTGCTTGTCTCCCTTAGCTGTAATTCAGGACCTTTGTGGCATATGTGTAACTATTCTGAGGTTCAGAGCAGGGTCACATAATAGTTGCAACTGGCAACTGAACTCTGGAGGGGCCCCTCAGGAAGCACTACAGGAAATGGCTACTAATGATGTGCCTGAACTTTTGAACCTGGTAAGTAGTTACTTTCAGTTTTGCTTAGATCGTATTTCTGCAATTTCGCACTTATTCGCGGGGCGCGAACTCACGCGAACAGTGCGAGCAGTGCGAGCAAAATCCGCTGCTCGCGGATTTGCGGATTTTTCAGGAAATTCGCAAATCTCGCGGATTGCGGATTTCCCGAAAATCCGCAAAATCCGCGAGCGGAACGGATTTTCCGCCCATGCCTAGTCTGGAGGCAGACTCAGGCAAGAGGTGCGTCTCCTCAAGGAAACATATGTCTACCCTGTGTCGCTGCAAGTAGAGTGAATGAGCCTGGTTTTTCAGTGATCGTTCAGACCGCGGACTTTCCAGGTCCAAAAAATTGTGTCAGCCATGTCATACTATATCTGAATAAAAAGTGGTGCAGTGCAAGTAGGACAGACATCGTACAGAACTAAATAGTATGCAGCAGCGCTGGACCACCCACCGAAAAGGGAGCAAGGCAGGCGCCCATAGCAAGAGGCAAGGCAAATCGGAAGCAGGTCGCTTGGACAGGCCAGGAGTTCGAGGAAGCCCCCAATGCACTAAGACCCAGAGGGAAAAATAAAAAGAGGGGAAAGGGAAGAGCAGTACCATTCGGACAAGGGGGAATGTTGTGCACGAACTTGCTGCAGAAGGGAACAATAAACACAGTACAGTGCAGTGATCCGACCACACAGAACCAATAAAAATTAAACGAAAGGTAACGTACCAAAACCCCACCACCCAGCTAACCCTTCCATGATAGCAACTCAAAAAACAATCCCAGATGCTTTTCAAATGCCTCAACCACCACCCAGCAATCCCATTCCAACAGACCAAACAGCAGCATTAAGAGGACCCCAAGCCCCACACTCACTCCCGCCCCCAAATCAGACCCCAGTAGACCCTCCACCCTGACACCCACTCCAACCCCCCAGGCTGAGATACCACCCTTCCCACCCCAGGAGCCCACAACTTGGAAGAGGTGAACCATAAGGAGAAAGGGAATTATCCTGTAAGGGCATGGCAGAGCTCGGCGTACACCCCTGCAGTTAAGCAGGGTCGCCAAGCTACCAGAGCATCAGACAGCAACCAGCGATTAGTAAACCAAGAAAGTACAACCAGTCAGTCATTGTTGCTAAGGCGATCATCCCCAGCAGGCTGGGAGCTGGATGGAGAGGGGCGTGTTGATTTGTCGAGTTTCTTTGCAAAGGCAAGGGCATCTCTGGGATCCGGGAAAATAAGCGTTTTTGCGCCCTGCCGAACTCTGACCTTTGCTGGGTATGCCAATGAGTAGGAGACCTTGTGTTTTTGCAAAATCCGCTTTGCAGAAAGGAATTTACATCTGGCAGCCTGAACAATGAGAGTGTAGTCTGGAAAGAAAGAGAGCTTATTGCCTTGATGATTTATTTTGCCCATGTCCCGCGCCGCAGGGAGAATGGTATCACAGTCTCGGAAATTTAGTATTTTTGCGATGATAGGGCAAGGAGGTGGACCGGGGCGTGGACCAAGGGAGCAGTGTGCGCGTTCAACAATAAAAACTGAGGAGAGCACATCACTGAATTGTTCCTTGACCAGTTACTCCATGAAGTCCTCCATAAAGGCTATGTTGGTGGACTCTGGAAAGCCAGTTATGCTGAGGTTACTCCGACGGGAGCGCTCCTCCAAGTCCTCGTTTTTCTCCCGGATAAGAGCAAGAATTTTGTCCATCTGTAGCAGCTTCTGATGATTCTGCATGGCAGCATCCTCAGCGTCCGAGACCCTGGATTCGACGTGGAGGAGATGATTGTCGTGGGAGTCAAAACGGGCCTTCACAGAGTCCAGCCAGGCAGAAAGCTGGTCCCGTTGAGTCGCTATTTCTGTGACCGTCGATTTGACATCCAACATGAGAGGTTTTAGGTCATCATCGCAGGAGGGGGGTGAGTCCATAGTTGCTGCGGGGTCACCAACGTCCAAGCCAGCGCCGTCCTGGCGGGTCGACCTGCGATTTTCTAATGCAATTTTGGGCTGTTTGGGTCGGACTTCCCCATGGCGGAGGAGTCTCACAGCAGGCGCCACCAAGAGATGAGGGTGCAACAGAGCGCCCAAGATGAGCAGATTTGGCACCAGGAGGAACCGCTAACCCTCCTCCGAGCACCCACAGTGACTGGAACAAAGGGCACCTGGACAGAGGAAAACGGCCTGCAGGGTGGACCTCAGGGTGGCAGCCCAGTCGGGAGGGCTCCACCATCGCGACTCTTCAGCGAACAAAAGCCTGGGAGAAAGACAAATGGGCAGGTAGAGAGCAGATAGAAGATTTGAAGGATCCACAGGTCCCCAAGAAGGAAGTACAGTCACCCAGCTCGACAAGGGCTCAGAGATCAAGACGTGCGCCACACTGCGCCAAGGCCCTACAGATGAAGCCTCCGCTGAGATGGGCCCAAGAGGAAAGAGGCCACCGCAATGCCAGGAGTTCAAATGCGGCACCTCAGCAGGGGGTGTGATGAACCAGTCTCAAGAGGCACCAGAAACCTGCTCCGCAGCGGGACTGTGGTGATACAAGATCTAGCTAAAAGGCAGGCCCCCAGCAGCAGCTTAGGCACAGGCCCCGCACGGCCAACGGCGGGAGCAGCACTAATCGCCCGGGGCCAATTCCTAGGGGAGCCGGCAAACCTCGCCTTCAATATCAGCGGCAGCAGACGTGGCGGAGTGGGCAGGCCCAGCAACAGGATGCACCCAGCCCGCACAGATCCAGCGTGCAGCGTCAGGGCACAGCTTGGGCACGGGGAGATATAATAGGCCTTTGGGAGGATAGGCCCCTGATGTTGTGTGTGGTGGGGACGGTGGCATCACAATCCGCCGGGTGAGGCTGCAGAGGTAAAAGCGGGACCAGAGATCCCCCGCACAGCACCGCAGCAGTGGAGCGAAGTGCGCACACAACCAGGGGCAAATGCGATGGGGAGGTGCGGGGGGCACACCGCTCGGGTTACCAAGCCGGGGTGGCTCCAAGCAGGAGCGAGGGTGGAATATGGTGCCGGAGCACCCTAGGCCCGGGCCAGGCAGTTCAGCAAGTGCGCCCCCAGCCCCGCCACCGAGGCGGCAGCTCCCAGTCTGTGAACGATCTCGGGAGGCGAAAACAGCTCCAAGCGATGCCGCAGGTGAGGATCTAACAGGGTGCAGAGCTCACTTAGAGTGCAGCCATCTTGCAGCTGGCCAAGCCATGCCCCCATCGGTGTCATTTCTGATCTTTATATATGTTTCCCTCATTTTCATTGCTTGATTTTGCTCGTGAGAAAGTGTCACTCATGGCCGTTGAATGTCACTCATAATTACACTGAAATTATGAAAGTGTCACACATACGCAATCTGAAAGCTTGGTGGCTATTCTTGACCCAGGACACAGGCAGCAGGCACCAAATGCTCTACCCTTCTGCTTGTCTCTGCTCTACCCTGACATTTACGGCCAGAGCTGTCGGCAATGGAACTGAATAACCAGGTTCAAGTCTCAACACCTGCTCAATGTTCTGGGATTCTAGGCAAATCACTTAACCTACCCATGCCAAAAGAAACGAGACCATGTTTAATGTAAATATTGCTGATATAAAGCGCTCCAGTATCTTAGGAGTTGAGTTTGCGTTATATAAAAACTGCAGAAAAATGTACAAAGAGGTCAAAACAAAGCCTTAACGTAATAAGGGGAGAACATTATACCCATTTAGTGACTGATTTTAACAAAGTGAAACCAGAAAGCCTGGATAAATCACGGCTTCCCTGCCTACATTTTCTGATCTTAGGCATAGCACTTTCAAATGTGTGATTTCAGAATACCAGCTGCACAAAAAAAACCTGTGATTGATTTAATAGACCATAATGCTGCTTGATAGTGATCTAGGACACAGACGGGTTCAAATAAAAACTACCCTGCCTCTTATTTTAATATTGGTACTGCCACCAGTTTAAGGGCGGAGAGAAATGGTTTTAAATCTATGTTGAAGGAACTCTCACTTTTAAGAAGTACCTCTCAATACAGCACTGTCATGTGACCTATTAATGTCTAAGCGTACAAATCTTAATTCAAATATTTTCAAGGTCCAGCTCATGCACAGGCTCTTCTTTCCATGTATTATCTTTAAGGCTTTGAGTATGTTTTTTAATTAAAAAGCCAAAATGTTTTTTTCTCCACTTTCCTGTCATGCTTTCTCTCTGTTCTTTTCCAATCCTGAAATTATTCCTTGCTCCCTGTTTAATGTTTGCATGATTTCCGTGCATTTTCCATATCTGTGAAACTGTCATCTCCCTTTTAATTGTGTTTAACTCATATTGATTTAATTCCATTTCCTTTCGTTTCGTTTTGCATTCTAGATATCCTGTTATTTTTGTCCTTTGTTTTAAAAGTAGTTAATATCTCGAGGGTGTCCGTTTAAATAGTCAGAGGTCACGGCAGAGTAAAGAAATAAAAGGGTTAAGTTATATATTGACACCCTTTTCGAGTGTCCCAGTAAGCGTGTAAAGCAGATAGATGCATCCATTACTGACAGCTCGGTGCGCTGCTGCTTCTGCCTTGCTAAAGCCGAGGCTGCCTCTCCTGAGGGTGGGCGGGACTGCTTGTGGGCTCGTCCGAGGTGTCCAATAGGCAGGACGTCCGGAGTCTGCCGAAGCAAAGGGATACAGGATCCCGAGGGGATACCACATATTACACAACACCTGTTTGGGCAAGAAAGTGAGTCTGGCGAATCAGGGTCCGTGGTAAACAAAAGTCTCCTGACAAAACGTTCCGTTGCGTCGCGTGTTCAGTCTGATCGGGAGTCCCTTGTTGAAGAGTTCGGGTTTTGCGCGAGGCACTCCATATGGTTCCGCGCTGTGGGAGGTCGTTCCTTCTTGAAGGTACAGTAATGGAGGCAGCGGTTGGGACCACCACGAGCGCCCTGTCTGTGCTGCGGGGCCAGGCGGAGACCCTGCGTAGCATACTGGAAAAGTTGCGTGGTAAGTAAGTGAGCATACCACAAGCCTTACTTGTTGGCCAACTCTGACGACCAGCACATGTCACGTTTCCAACTTAACAGCATGTTACATACAGCGTGGCCTATTTAGCAAAGATCCGAAAATGTAGAGACAGAGAAAGAGGAAAAAGAAAGGAGAGAGAAAGAGTAAGAAAACAGGCAACGGAGAGCTGGGCTGCACAACTTTAGAAACTAACAGGTACATGCATCAAACTCGGCATTTGCGATTCCTTAATTGCGATTTTTAAGGAATCGCAATTAAGGAATTGCAAATGCCTATGCATCAAGAAATCGCTAAATAAATTGCGATTTCTTAGAATTCCTTAATTGCGATTAGCATTTTGCGAATCGCCATTAAGGAATCCCTTCCCATTCATTCCTATGGGCCTAGAGGCCCATAGGAATGAATGGGAAGACAATCTCAATTTGCGAATCGCAATTAGCTAATCGCAAATTGAGATTGCGATTTCAAGGGTGCAGGGGTGTCCAAAGGACACCCTGTTGCACCCCTGAAATCAAACAATGCACATATGTTGTGTACACACATGCCCTAAGGGCATGTGTGTGCACAACATGAAAGTTAAAAAAATGCAAAAAATAGCATTTTTCTAACATTTCGCAAAATTACCATGAGGTCCAACCTCATGGTAATTTTTTCTCTCTAATTGCGAATTCGCAATTTTTTTTAGTTTCATGCATTGCTTTTGAGGAATCGCAAATTTGCGATTCCTTAAAAGCAATCGCACTTGAAAAAAATCGCTAAAATAGCGATTTATTCACTTTTAAGTTGATGCATCCCAAATAGTGATTTGGAAATCGCAAACGGCCGAATTTTGCGATTCGCACCGTTTGCGATTCCCAAATGGCTTGATGCATGTGCCTGTGACTTGCTTACAGTGTAGATTTATAAAGTGCAATAGTCTCCCTTCGGTTTCTTTAGTGTTCTGAATGTTTTGATATCAAAGTCAATCTTTATCATGGATTGCGGAAGTTGGAGTTGCTTGAAGTGAACTAGGAAACTGGCTTAAATGTTCTTTAGTTTCATCCAAGTACTACTTCTTTAAATGTATTACATGCTTCCTGAGGACCATATATTACTCTTAGTCCAACTCGTTCTCGTCACAGTCATTACATTTTGAGGTGATTCAACCGCTCAGCCAGAAAAAAACCAGGAGAATAGCAAATCCAGCCATCCTCTCATCATCGATCCGTTCACTCATCCATCCTTCCTTTCTCCCGTTCACTCATCCATCATACCTTCCTTTCTCCCTTTCACTCATCCGTCATTCCTTCCTTTCTCCCTTTCACTCATCCGTCATACCTTCCTTTCTCCCTTTCACTCATCCGTCATTCCTTCCTTTCTCCCTTTCACTCATCCTTCCTTCCTTTCACTCATCCATCCTTCATTTCTCCCTTTCACTCATCCTTCTTTCCTTTCTCCCTTTCACTCATCCATCGTGGAGAAGCGTGGCTCGATGATTAGAGCGGCAGACCCTGATGCAGAGGTCTAGCCCGGGACCAGGGTTCAATTCCCCGCGTCGGCGGGTCTTGGGCTCAAAATTCCACGGGCCTGATAATTCTCGCCTCGTGCCTATTCCAATCATGGAGTCCCACTCTGCAACTCTGGGTAATAGCTTGCTTAATCTCCACAACGACCCCCACAACGCTAAGGATGCCTGGCCTCCACCTTGGGGGTGACCAGGAGTGGACGTCTCACAGGGAAAGCCAGGATGGGTTCCACAGCGGTATTCGTACAAGCGCCTTGAGACCCTTGCGGGTGAGTAGTGCGCTATACAAGTATCAATTTACAATTTTTCCTTCCTTTCTCCCTTTCACTCATCCATCCACCCTTCCTTTCCCCCTTTCACTTATCCATCCACCCTATCAATCTGTCCATCAACGCCGCCTTTCACTCCATCCGTCATCCATTTACCCTTTCACCCATCATCTATCCTTCCATTCACCCACCCTTTCACACATCCATCCACCTATCCATCGATCCATCCCACTCAACTTCCCACCCTTACATGTTAATTTTGAACATTTGTCCGCCGAGTTGCAGACAGAAGAGGACCATCAAACCCACTAAGCCTGCTGTAGCTGCCAAGGCAGGAGGTTGACGATGCCTTTGTGGAGTGCCGGGGGTGGAGTGGCGTAGATTAGAGTTGCATAGATTGGAGTTGCGTGTAGTAAAGTGGCGTGGAGAGGTGTAGAGTGCTGTGGGGTATTGTAGAGTGGAGAGGCATTGAGTGGAATATAGCGTCATAGAGCAGAGGAGTATAGAGCGCGGTGAAGTGGAGTAGAGTTGAGTGGAATAGAGTAATGTTCGATGAAGGGGCGAAGAGTGGGCTAAAGTGTCTTAAAGTGCTGTAAAGTTCGAATGCAGTGGCGTAGAGTGGAGAAAAATGTAGCGTAAAGTGGAGTAGAGCGGCGTAGTGCCATGGAGTGGCATAGAGTGTAGTGCAGTGTCATAGTTTGATGTAGAGTGGAGTAGAGTGGAGTGTCTTATAGTGGAGTGACATAGAGTGTCGCAGAGTGAAGTGTCATGGAGTGGAGTGGAGTATGCTTGCTGTGGTAGCGCACTGTCATTACAGGCAACACTTTTTCAATTGAGTTAGCCATTACATTTGCACAGATACAGTTTTACTGATAGAATTATACAGCGCACAAACAATAATGTGTCGAAATGGCATCGCCTAGTATATTGATTTGTTTTGATTGTATTCAGATATCTCTGAAGCACACTTTAGAATTACAAAAAAATGTGCTTTGTTTCTGCTTTCGTAATTCTGATTTATTCTGAAGTATTTGCATAATTTACAGACATTTAAATTGTATTGTGTGCTTAAAAAAGCCTTTATTAATTAAGTAAAATCCATTTGTGGAGCGTACAATACTTAAAGTTTTCACGCGCTAGCAAAACCTAGAAGCTGCGACAAAGGCCGGTTGAGCAAATGAAAAAGACCAAAAAACTGTACACAGAATTAAAGGGAAAAAACCACCCCCTTTCACACCCCCAGATTATCATATAAAGCCTCTCACTTTGAAGTCAGAGAAAGAAAATTAAACACCACTCTCCTTTGGAAGACAGAGGCTGACATATGACCTCTGTATTTGAATACACTGCAAATGTGATAAGAACAAAATGTAAAGGCCTGTTTACAGAAAGCTTTCACTCTTGAAAGAATACAGTAAAAAGGCTATGCTTGCTCCAAATGAGGAACAAAGCCATACTGGACATCCTAAAGCAAGGAGTGATAGTTATCAGGCTATATATACTCCATGGGAAGAATGAATACATGGTTGACAGCTTAAAACAAATAAAGCCAGCAAATAGAAAGCAAGCACATGTGAGTTAAAAACCAAAGCCAATAGTAATCAGTAAGCGGAATGCATTCCCAGATCAGCTCTCTGAATATCCCCAACATGTCTTTAGCAAACCAGACAGCTTTGCTGTATGGTAGTCTTAGATCTAAAAAAGAGTGCCTGCGGCCAGTGGAAGGACACTGGCTACAGGAAGCAGTACGTGGTCCATGTGCCACAGCATGAACGAAGACTCGGAAGCCCAGGAATAATCCAGAGTCCAGAAGGAGCTGCTGGCCAAAAGGCATGAACAGAGAGTGGCGTGGGAGCCACCCAACAGTAAGGTAAGGTAAGTAATGGGCCTATTTAAGATTCTTTTTGTATCATTACAAGATATTTCGCAAGCGATGTGCAGGCGAAACCTAGAAAGGAGGGAAATCTGTTCACGAGGTGAAAAGAAACATGAGCTTGGTCACTGTAGAATCAGCAATTATAGAGGATCGAGTGAAGGGACACACAGTCAGAACCATGAGAACAGGATCAGCATTCCTCAAGGAGCGCCTTGGGTTTAAGAAAGTATATGAAGCCTGTTGTAGAGAAGAGAATGCTGTGTGTCATTGTGGCAATTCTCTAGACCGGGTGAGAAACAAAAGCAGCAAGGGGCTGAAGTTTCTGATCTTCCCATTCGTAGCTGATTCTGCTATAAACAAGTTTACATGTCTTAAACCCACCTTGGAGAAATTGGAGACTGAGCCCCTCATAGTTCTTGAAATAAATGCACCTGTTATTGTGGTAACATTAAGTGGAGGGCCAGTGTTGATTTAAGCCTCCCATTCAATTGGCACCATAACTGTTGAGGTACTGCCAGCCGTACCATCAAACAACTAAACACTGAAGACATAGCCACTCCAGAGCCAGGCTGCACATTGTAGCTTGCTGAGGGAGTATTTCTGAAGGGTCGAGGACCTCTGTTTACATGGATTCATTGGCAGAACCCATTCCTTCCTAAATGGACCATGAGTAACTATAGAGGTGTATCATTAGTATTGTTGCCCTAACCTCATGATTCTATAAGAGGCTTGGAAAGGAATTGAAAACTAGCCAGCATCGACTGAAAAAAAAGTGAAATATACGTGTCCCGTGTGATGATGTGGACGTTTATACACTTATGAGTATTGACGCCACAGCAGCTCCAGTAAGATGTTGTATTTGCGTACGTGCATTCCTCGTATGTGCGTATATGCGTCTTATCAGCAACTGATCAAGAATGGAAGTGGAAAGACACTTTAGTGAGGCAGCGCTGCTCAGCAAAACAAGCTTTCGGCATTGCGTGGCGGGGCGGGGGAGCGGCATTGCGTGGCGGGGGGGCTGGGGAGCGGCTTCCTTTGAAGTCTGATGCCGAGGCTCAGACAAATGGTGTGCGATGTGGCTGGCGATGTGCACGCTTCTGGCTCACATGAACTGTACCCGATCGGGAGTTTGGGTAGACTTTTGAAAGCCTTACTATAATCTCGCCAAAACAAGCAATGCTGTAGGCGAGACCTAAAGAGGAACTGCGTACAACAGGCAAAGTGGCTACGGACAGGTCAGATCTACCATCCCTATGAACGATGTTTCCTGAAATGGATAGCAAAAGCGAGGAAGAAGTGCATCTTGGAAGCCCAGAGGACCAGAATTTACCTATCAAACCTTGTTTGATACTCTAAAAGGATTTGGGTAGCAAGGGATGTCTTGAAGCAAGGGAAAGTTGTGCTTGAGGGACTGTTCCTTAAACACTATTCAGTCTATCCACCTTGTACGTATACACTGTAGCCCCACTCATAACGCAATCTTTTTGCTACCCACACCATATGAAACTTTAGACAGCTGTCCCTCGTTCCGCCTAGAAGAGATGTTGGTTAACGTCTATCTGCTGCGCCTCTAAAAGAGTCACGTTTGGGACCGTATGTCACCCAAAGATTATCATTAAATGACTCCTTCTTCAGTAGATATAGTACTCCATATACTGAATCCTAAAGAAACAGTTGCCCCGTTCACATAGCCTATTACTTCGCCTCCTCACATCAAAACCTTGACTGACTGCATATTTTGAACCTGATCATACTCATACTAATTTCACTTAGTCATCTTCCTCTTTTCCTGCACTGCATTTAATTTCAGAGCTGTGAAATATATATATTAGAAATGTCTGAGTCATTGTTTTCTTTATTTTTAGAAATCTTTTTTTTTATTGTCAGATACTTAATACATTCATCTAACAGTACTACAATCATTGGTTGCATTAACACCCTGCATTCTTCTACAGAAGCCCTACCTTTCCCATTACTTTATGGTATTTTATTTCAGTACCGTTGCTCTTTTGTAAAAACTACTCTCCCCTTTGGGCCCCAGAGTAAAGAATGCCTGGGCACACTCTCTACTCGGGCTGTTCTTAGTTACTTAACCGTAGGGGCCCCCAGTGCTGCTTGCGGCATGGATTGTTGTGTGTCATCCCATAGGTCAGGCCCAAAATGTTGTCCCCATGGACCCCATAATTTTGCAGAATTTTCTTGGGCATCCCCCTACTTAGGTATGTGGTGTGCTTCGCGGCCATATAAAGGTCCATCCCTCTTGGCCATTCCAGGACTGTGGGATTCTCTGTCACTTCCCACCGCCTGGCCACATCTCTCTTGGCCACCAACAGTCCTAGGGAGGCGAAGATTAGTTGGGCCCTCAAAATGTCTACCTTACTTGGGATTCTCAATATGACGAATCTAGGGTTGACCAGCAGTGTCGTTCCCAGTATTGTCCCTAGTGTCTTGATTACGGTCTCCCAATATGCCTGTATCTCTGGACATGCCCATATTGTGTGGAAAAAAATCACCTTTGACAGTTCTTCAGATGGGACAGTATGGTGTCTCTGACCATCCCATTTTGTGTAGTTTGTCTTTATCATAGTAAAGTCTGTGTAGCTCCTTATATTGTACAAGGTGTAACCTTGCCTTGATAGCTATCTCTCTGGGGTGCATCAGTACTACCTCCCAATCTATGTCCTCCAAGGGCCCTGCCTCTTTCCCGCAGCCCCCCCCCCCTCAGTCTGGCATGTTAATATTTATAGTTTTGTATGTGATGTCCAAGTCATAGTTAACATTTGCTCTTTTCCTACAGAAGGAGAATCTAGGAAGAGCCGTGATGAATTTGATCAGAAGCACTTCTGGGATTTGTTGGGTAAGAATTGCTCCCTCTCTTTAAGGTGGAAGTGGCAGAATGATAAGGATGTGTACAAAGAAGATGGGTACATGATGTTAAATTATTATGTTTTAAAAAATGTACATGGAACTTTGCTAGAGTTACATTTAGCTGACCAGGATACTGAAACTCCTTAAATCGCACCATTACAACCATTAATTAAGGAAAAAATATGGTATACTTCCGAGATAGCTGCTTAGGCATTGTTCTTTAGAGGCAAAAATAACATTTACTAACTGAATAGTTATAAGTTATTTATAATGCCTATTATTTATCTAATAGGCATCTAATCAATACTTTGATACCACAACCTGGTGCACTGTTTTAACATTAAGTAAAATGCACAACCTCAGGTGGCTAAATATTATATACAAGTTCAAGTATGTCTTGTATTAATGTTTGAAGATTTAGTTTGACCTGGAGCAGTTCAGAGAAATTAGTTTACAGTAGATCAGTAATTCCCTCCAGAACTAAACATGTTACTTGGCCTTGTACTTGAGGCTCAGCTGACTTATTACGAGGGCTCCTCGTTGGTCTCTGTTCCTGCCATGATGTGCTTCCTGTGACATAACTCCTTTTGCCTCTATCACCCGACTCCTTTTCCTATCATGGGAGGGAGATATGCTGCAGGTGTGGGGAGATTAGGTTAGATAGTTGTTCATACACTTTTTATTTGTTTGCTTTTCTGTGCCTAATATGTCTTACCTGACACACAGCAAATCATTGATCACAGTACCTTTTGTTGATATATAGACATTTCGACTTACAATGGTGACTTTGTTTATAATTCACAATTATTTACTTTTGGTGTTCCTGACGGTGAATGTTTAAACATCATATGATGTATGTGCATGCTACATATTATACATTTTAAAGTGCTGCTTTTTAAAATCAATAAATCTTTGTTTAGAAAACAAACATCTTACTAAGCTTTGTCAAAAATTCAAACTGTGTAATTACATGTGAGAAGCAGAAAAATGCCAAATATAAGCCTGTTGTATCATTCATTTGCTGCCGTAACCCTAACACCACAGAACCCACCTATTTAAGAAAGGCCTGTGGCAGGTGAACTGCATTAATTCCTTATCTAGAGAACTGGTGTCATACGATTGCAATGAATAAAGTAGGACTGTTTATCTGAACAACATAACCGTCGGAATATGGTGGGCAAACTCCACATATATCATTTGAGTATGTTGGCCTAATCCCTAGCTCGCTCACTGTGCGTCATAAGTGCTCCTAGTCCTAACCTTCCAGGGTACCATATGGTATCTGGAACCTCAGAACATGACCACTTTAATTCACCAAGGAAATTGGGGAAACAGATCTACCCTTTCGTTGTTACTCCGGCATGCCCAAGGGAAACACATGAATGATACGAATTGGCTTTTCAAACACTTATTGAAACAATTATATTCTTGTGTAAAAAGCATGAGCTGCAATTATTAGTTGGATGAAACAAAGCATTTTAACCAGCATTACAAGAATGGTGGAAATTATAAACAGTTCAATCATTATAATGTTACAGTGTAATTGATTATATTTGTACTTTTACTCTTACCTAAAACTACGTACACTATCGAAAGCATAGTGGGAGTACCCCCTGCCAGATCCCTTACTACAACCCAAACTCCCCCCCACCCTCCCAATAACTGTGTATGATGTATCAGGAAGCTGATCTGGTGGAAAGCAGGCTACCGTTCTTTGCAGGATAGAGTCTGCTTGGCTGCATCTCAGTCACAGGCACATTGTTCCAGGATAATATGCAGAAGTGCTCCTCTGCCGAATTTGGAACAGATGTGGTTTAAATAATAAAAATACTGTTCCAGTCGCACTGTCGGGTGCAGCACTGATGTGATTATTTGTCTTGCGACTCAGAGCTGTCTCCAACTTGACAACCAAATGCAAAGGAATCGCTTTCAGTGCTCCTTAGGGGAGACACTCTAGGGAATCTTGCTATCATATTAACTTACTTTGTTATTAATCACCAATCACCCCGGCAATGGGCCAGTTAGGGTTATTGAAAAACTGAATAACATAACTATGAAGTTGAACAGCTTCTTGTTTGCCTCCTGGATTCAGGCACCTGCCTTTCAACTTCCATAATGTACATTCTCCGTGGCTCCCTTTCTATCTCTCTACCTCTCCGTTCTGTTCCTGCACCCCCTGCACCTTTCATTCTAGGTCTTGCCGCTGCTCAACCCTGTCTTCCCCCTCTTTTGCTTTCCCTGCCTACTTTCTATCTCTCTCCGCCCCTGCTTTGGATCCTGGGGTCACTGTATGCAACTGGGCTGTATCAGTATTTTATGGGTGCTGCTGGTTACTAATGGTGTATCAGTGTCTCAATTATCATTAAACTCCAGATGCAATGTATTCCCCATAGGCACCTGATTCCCCATTCATACCAAATTTAAGTCAACATGGCTTACTCTCTTAGGTGGTTGTAACATTGTAACATGGATAATGCATGACACATTAAACCTCACACAATAAACACAATGCCCAGTGAGATCTATTAGATCTGGAATGATTATGTCCTTATTCACAGTTAGCCAAAGTAGGGCAGTTAAAATTTAGAATGGAAAGCACCTTCCGGAGCTTGTTATAAAATGATAGGCACTTGATGTTAATAACAAGTAGCCGTATTGCCACTTTTTAAAATGGAGGGAAACCTTTGATGTTCTTGGTGGGCTTCGGAAGTCCTTTTGTTAAGTAACATTTGATTGCTTTCAGGCAGTCAATGGAGCAAAAATAAAGAGCACCAGAAATAAAGAAACAAGACTTCAAGTTGCTTTTCATATGTCTGATCTTTGCCCTGATTTCGTCCTGTCTCTATATTCAAAGTGGGATACCCTGTTTGATTTAAGCCTGCATGCCAATGTTCCCCACTAAACATACTAAAACATTTACACCCTAAAACCTGCCATTCAAACTGAAACAGCAATCCCACAAAAGACAGCAAATAATATGGCGTGCCAAAGTCAAGTTCACCAAATAGACTGTCAAATCTAATGTGGCTACTGGTGGTGCGCTGGGCGCAATCACTGGAAGGGGAGACCAGTTAGGGTCACTTCAGGTCTGATGTTGCATCTGGAATGGATGCTAGTTGAAATAGATACCAAGAGTAAAGTCCCCAGGAAGATGCAAGGATTGAGTGTTTTGCCCCATTAGATGGGTGCAACCAATGTATACATAGACTCAACCAGTACCAACAGGGATTTATGGTCAGTGGCCAACCTTGACCTTAAATGGATATTGCACAATGGCTAGGAAAACAATTCTTGTTACTCTGGATTCAGGTTGGCTAGCTACAGCCAATGGGACACTGCTGTAGACCTGGGATGTGAGGAAAAACACTTTTGCTCCTGTGCTGCTGGATTTTAGCAATCCAACGCTCCCTTGGAGTACCAGGCAGATTAGCGTTTATGCAGACTCGCCACATGGAAAGCAATACCCTTATGGCTTCTGGGCAACTTATATCCTCGAAAATCCTCCACATAGGCTGGACCTTCCTTTTTCACTTCTTGGTCAGGAGCGCGTCTCTTTCTGGTTAAGTAGCAGTCAGGCTCCTCTTCTTACAAGCTGGGATTCAGTAGCAATGTTACTCACCCATGGATGTAGATGGGGCAGAAATCATCTACCAGCAAGATCCAATCCATGACTTGTCTACTACTAAGAGGCTTCACAAAGCAGAGATGTCTCACTTGGTGGTACATCATTCTACTTACATTTACATTATTGTACATCAGTTCCCCTGTGCCTGACCGCCCCGCTCCCCGCTTCCCGCCGCCGTGCAAGCGGCCACGCCCCCTTTTCGTTTTGTATTTCACAACATAAGTACCTCTGACACCATAAATGATAGTCACTAGTATCACAGAAGTCCCTTTTATTGACTCTGCGTTATTACACATTTAACTTTACTTTGTATTTTTTTGTTATATATTGGTATCTACATTCATTTCAAAAGCTCTCCAATTTTACAGAACAAATTGTATTTACATCACAAAACACAAAACATATATGCACTTTCTATGCAGTTGGTTTGATTCATCTGTACATTTCAATTGATTAGTTTAATCGGATCATTTAAATGCGTCCTACTATGTACATTCAAACATACGCTAAATCTGGGGTTGAGTTATTTGTCCCTCGGATTTAGACTGTATTTCTAGTCCTGGATAGTGTAGGAGAGAATTACTATATACAATTATGCTCCACTCGAGAAATGTCTATTGTTCCTCATACATGTATACATGTCGTTGTAGAGCATAAATATCTCCAATCCACTAGTTTGTGCCAACGCGTTTCGACCGTCTTTAGTTAGGACAAGATAAACTTTTGTTGTGCGGTCTTCATCAGGGCTGTTTATTGGTTGTAGGACATCACCATTGGTTTTCTGTATCCATTATAAAAAATACTGTTGTCCCACTTCGGGGTTCCTGATGTGTCTTGGATCACTGTCTTGGCTTTATCTTTCCTTGTAGTCTTCGGTCCCGTTGATTATTTCTTTCTTGTTTCTTGCTTTGCCGTCGTCTGCGTGCAGGATGTGGATCTGAATCGTTGTTCGGGAGGTAGCCCTCCCCGCTCCCGCCTCCCAGCTGCTCCTCCCTCCCTCCCACTTGGCCATAAATGGCGACCGCGCGGCGCAGGTGAGTGTGACCTGTTCTCAGGACACCCCCGCGCCGCACGGCCACCAGCTGTGTGTGTGCACCTCACCTCACTGCTGCCCGCAGCCTCGTTGAGCCTGCCTCGCTGATCCCTGCCCCTCCGCCGTATTTGCGTGTGCTTGAATAATCTTTTTTGTTTCCTATTTGTTTTTATTAGCCTTTTGTTATTGTCACTACTGTCCCCTTGCACGTTGTTGTTTTAGCTTTTGTTTTATTGTACATCAGTCCCCCTGTGCCTGCCCGCCCCGCTCCCCGCTTCCCGCCGCCGTGCAAGCGGTCACACCCCCTTTTCGTTTTGTGCCCTCCCCGCTCCCGCCTCCCAGCTGCTCCTCCCTCCCTCCCACTTCGCCATAAATGGCGACATCGCGTACGCGCAGCGGGCGCGCCGATTGTGCGCCAAAGGCAAGCCCGTCTGCGCCCGTCCGCGCCTGGACCTCGCCCAGCGCCAGGACCCCTGGCCCCCACCGACGCAAGACGACCCGACAAACCTACGACGCCGCCGCCCTCAACGCACTCAATACCGGCCGGAGGCCCACCTGCTGCCGGGCCGCCCCGAAACGCTTCCACGGACCCTTCAGCTGCACAACCTGCAAGTTCACCTGCCTCCGAACAGGCACCGCACCCGCCAAGCCAAACTCCAGCAGCGACCTCAAGTGCATCCTGCTCAACTCCCGCTCTGTCCACAGACACGCCGTCGAACTCTGGAACCTGCTCGACACAACCTCACCAGACATCGCCTTCCTCACTGAAACATGGATGAATGCCTTCTCAGCCCCCAACATCGCCATCGCCATCCCGAATGGGTACAAGATCATCAGGAGGGACCGCGTCAACCAGACCGGAGGAGGAATCGCCATCGTCCACAAGAACACCATCCGCTTCACGACCGACGCCGACGACACCTTCACCGCCGCCGAACACCTCCACTTCCAGATTCACACCAACCCAAAGACAACCCTCAGAGGCACCCTCATCTACAGACCCCCAGGACCACGCGCACAATTCAGCGAAGACATCACGGACTTCATCAGCCCACACGCCCTCGCCTCCGCCGACTACATCCTCCTAGGGGACCTCAACTTCCACCTGGAGAACAGCAAGGACCGCAACACCGTCACCCTGCTGGGCAACCGTGCCAACCTCGAACTCAAGCAACTGGTCAACACCCCCACTCACTACGCCGGCCACACACTTGATCCCGTCTTCTCATCCAGCAAGCACATCACCTTCAGCCACTCCACCGGACTTCACTGGACGGACCACAGCTGCGTCCACTTCAGCTTCAGAAAAACCACCATCCACCACCACCCGCAACAGATCCCTCACAGAAGCTAGAGCAAGATCACCGCCGACCAGCTCACCACCTCCCTCAGCCAAAACCCACGGCCAGCACACCGGACCCCAACGAAGCAGCCTGCAACTTCACGCAGTGGCTGACCGCCTGCGCCGACGACCTCGCACCACTGAAGAACCCTCCCAGCAAACCCAGAAGCAAGAAGGGTCCCTGGTTCACCGACGAACTCAAGGACTCCAAGAAGACCTGCCGCACCCTCAAGAAAGCCTGGCTCCTCGACCGGACCACTGACAACATGACCGTCCTCAAACACGCGACCCACAAGCACCACCAGCTCATCCGCACCACCAAGAAGAAATCACTAAAGGATCGACTGGACAACAACGCCCACGACAGCAAGGAACTCTTCAACGTCGTCAAGGAGTTCTCCAACCCCAGCACCGACAACATCGACATCACCCCTTCACAAGATCTCGGCGACTCCCTCGCCTCATTCTTCCACCGCAAGATTGCCGACATCCACAACAGCTTCGGCGCACCATCCACGCACCCAACCGTCGAACCAACGCACCCCACCGCCACCCTCCGCACCTGGACCACGGTGACCACCGAAGACACAGCCCGCGCGATGAACACCATCCACTCCGGATCCCCGACTGACCCCTGCCCCCACCACGTCTTCAACAAGGCCGACTCCACCATCGCACCCCAACTCCGAGACGTCATCAACACCTCCTTCGACACCGCCACCTTCCCGGAGAGCTGGAAGCACGCCGAGCTCAGCGCCCTACTGAAGAAACCAACAGCGGACCCCACCGACCTCAAAAACTTCCGCCCCATCTCGCTCCTCCCTTTTCCTGCCAAAGTCATAGAGAAGATCGCCAACAGACAACTTGCCGCCTTCCTCGAGACGAATGGAGCCCTCGACCCCTCGCAGTCCGGTTTCAGAGCCAACCACAGCACTGAGACCGCCCTCATCGCAGCCACCGACGACATCCGAGCCCTGCTCGACAACGGGGAAACAGCGGCACTCATCCTCCTGGACCTCTCCGCAGCGTTCAACACTGTCTGCCACCGCACCCTAGTCCCAACGCCTCAGCAACACCAGCATCCAAGAGAAGGCACTGAAGTGGATCATCTCATTCCTTGCCGGAAGAACACAGAGAGTCCGCCTCCCCCCGTTTCGATCCGAGGCCACTGAAGTCATCTGCGGCGTCCCGCAAGGATCATCACTCAGCCCCACCCTCTCCAACGTCTACATAAGACCTCTTGCCACCATCGCACGCCAACACAACCTCAATATCATCTCCAACGCCGACGACACCCAGCTGATCCTCTTCCTCACCAGAGACCCTGACACCGCCAGAACCAGCCTCCACGAAGGGATGAAAGACGTCGCCGAGTGGATGAAGAACAGCCGCCTGAAACTGAACTCAGACAAGACGGAAGTCCTCATCCTGGGACCATCACCCTCCGCCTGGAACGACTCCTGGTGGCCCCCAGCCCTGGGCATCACCCCCAAGCCTACAGACCACGCACGCAACCTGGGATTCATCCTGGACTCCTCCCTCTCGATGACCAGACAAGTCAACGCCGTCTCCTCTTCATACTTTCACACCCTCCACATGCTCCGCAAGATCTTCCGATGGATCCCGACAGAAACCAGGAAGACGGTCACCCAGGCCCTCGTCACCAGCCGACTGGACTACGGAAACACCCTCTATGCCGGAACCACAGCCAAGCTACAGAAAAGACTCCAACGCATCCAGAACGCCTCCACCCGACTCATCCTGGACATCCCCCGACGCAACCACATCTCCGGCCACCTGAGGGACCTGCACTGGCTCCCCGTCAACAAGAGGATCACGTTCAGGCTCCTCACCCACGCACACAAGTCTCTCCACGACCTGGGCCCCAAGTACCTCAACGACCGCCTGACCTTCCACACGCCCACCCGCCAGCTACGGTCTGCTAGCCTCGCCCTCGCCGCCGTACCACGCATCCGAAGAGCCACCCCCGGAGGCAGATCCTTTTCCTACCTGGCGGCCAAGACATGGAACACCCTCCTCATCCACCTCCGGCTGACCCAGGACCACCTCTCCTTCAGGAAGCAACTGAAGACCTGGCTGTTCGAGCAATAGCGAACCCCTTCCCCAAGCGCCTTGAGACCCTCCCGGGTGAGTAGCGCGCTATACAAGTGTCATGATTGATTGATTGATTGATTGGTGGTTGAAGGTGACTGGTATTTGGACTACTCAGGAGCAAATACTGGAATCCTTTGTCGGGCAAGGTGCAAGGTCAGTTTGAAATCCAAAAACTCCCCAGTCAGGATTTTTCTAATACATTTCCATTTCCTTCCCAGGCTTTGGGCTTGTGGGCAGAGGAAGAGCTGGTTACAACTGGTCAAAGTAATTGTATTGTATTGTAATTGCATTTATATAGCACTTACCACCCCTGACGAGGCGTTATAGCACTTTTTCTGCGAGTAGCACCCTACTCCGGGACCCATAGAGGATTAGTGTTGAATTAGTATAGTGAAAATGCAAGTACATTTTAAGTGGTGGATAGGTTAGTCCGTTATTTGGATTTGGAATGATACCAGAAGGATAGAGGAGGAAAAAGGTTTGTATTTATATAGCGCTTGTTGACGCATGCTATTCAGGAAACCCATAAAGGATTAGTGGTGAATTAGTATGGTGAAATATAAAGTAATTTCAGTGTTGGATATTAATTCAAATTATTTGGAGTGAAAGGGATAGCGGAGGGATAAAGGGGAAGAAAGGTTTGCCTTCATATAGCACTTGTTATCCCTGATGGGTGTTGAAGCGCTTTTCTGGCGAGTAGCACACCCCTCTGGAACCAATAAAGGATTAGTGTTGAAAATTAGTATAGTAAAATATGAAGTTATTTGAGTAGTGGATATGTTATTCAGTTATTTGGGTAATGGTTGCTAGATGATGGTCAGTAAACCATTGGAAATGAGACTGGCAGGATTTAGGTAGAGTCAATGGAAGCTTGTTTTACTGGGAAATGGGTGTAGATTTACACCCAGTTCACTTGTCAGCTACCATTTTGGAGGGGGGCCAAGGTAACAAAAAACAGCCATATTGTCATATCAGCAGGAGGATAAAGTGATCTTTTTAGGAACGCATCCCTGTGGCAGCTTATTCAATGTGTTTTTTGTGGACACCATTTATACTAAAGGGAGGGGATGGGGTAGCAATGTGTGAACATGTGTGTGTTAGATGCACACCCTACTTCCACATGATAAATGCAAAGAAACAAAGCACATTGCACTTCATACCCCTGGAGGATGGCAAGGTCACTAGATATTGGGGAATGTAAAGATATTACAGTAGTGTGTCACCTGCACTAGTATTCAGTTGGCAACAGTTGGAAATGGCCCTTTCTAGGAGGCTTTCCCTTGACTTTTTGCTTTTCTCCTTCCCATTTGTCCACTGATCTGGATGCTAGCCGTACGACTTTGAGCACTGTGCTAGTCATATACAAGATTGGCTGAGTCAAGTTAGCTGTAAGTCTCTTGTCAAGGGGTGAGACGTATACCCAGGGCAAGTATCTTGAATGCTCCTCCGTGGGCCTGCAGTACTGGTTGTGTGTCCACTGAGGTATCTGGTCGATTGTACCACAGGTTTGCCCTGGTGGGGCCTGCGTGCACAGGTGACTGTTTCTTGGGTTGGCATTTAAAAAGCTACGTGCCAGGGTTCTGCATGTCTCTTGCTGTATCGGAGTTTTCCCTGGGTACAGGGTGCGTTGTTGGGATGGGTGTAGTGCGTGTGAGTGATATATGCAAAGCTTGTGAATGGCACCAGCACGACGGGACTTCTTCTCACATTGGATTAGCATGTGGGAATGTACAGAAAGGCTATTAAGCAGCATTTCCTACAGGCAGAGTAGTAGCAGTATCGTGTTTGATATCGATTAGTTCTTAATGGTGAATCCTCTCTGGTAGTGCAAGTGGATCTGACATAACTTGCGTGGAAATGTAACTTTTGGGAAAGTGGGGATTTCGATGCTCATGGCTCAGTGTGCCTGTCTCTCAATTCACATCTGGGTGCTAGAGGGACAGCTACATCTGTGCATTCCTGATTAAAGGCCATTACCTAGGGGCTCAAGGGAAACTGTGGACCTCTGACCTGCCTTTCTAGTGTGGTTATGTGAGGGTGGAATTGGCACCTGCATTCCGAGGGACAGGATTAGGATGGCAGACAGGACGGAATTTAGAGAGGGCCTGTTTATTTCAAAGGTGGCCTCTTGAACGGATTCCATCTTAAAAGGCCATCGTGGGTTATAACTACTGGGGCTCTGGCCTCAGCAGTTAGAGACGCTTTTGGATTTGGAACCGCTAGTAATATGTTGGTTTGACACTGGTACATCGACACAAGGGATTCTTTAGGCACAAGGGACTGCAACTGGATTATCCGCAGACTTGTGGTGGCCTGGGCTGGTCGTGCTCCAGGAAGGGGAATATCTTTTGGTGGATTTTGCTTGGACGTTGCTGGCCTGCAGCTTATCGACAACTGTTGTGGGGTGGGTCCCTAAGTACTCTCCAAGGGCCGGTTAGCAGACCTCATGTTCATGAGATCCCAGGACACACAGGATCTCACTATTTCCACAAGACTGTAAGGGCGCTACTGGGTGCGGCGGAAACGGGTGGAAGTGATTGTTGGTTGGGACAAGGACCATCCTGACATACACCATCATCAAGCTGTGCAGCAGAGTGTGTTTGTAAAGATCAGTAGCCACTTGAGGTGATAAGACGTGAGGAGTGCGGGGGAAGCTGGCAGAGTCTGGGGGACCTGTGCTAGCTTGTGCTCCAGAGCTTGTGGTGTTTGAGGGGTGTTGGGGGAATCTGAGCCGGGAGCCGAGACTGTCTGCGACTTCCAGATCGGCACAACAGTGACTGACATCGCAGCCATTGTCCGAGGTCATTCGCTTCTTCCCCCTGGATCCACACATCAAGGTACTTTGTTGTGGAGAACATTGTGACAAAGCCTGAGGGGTTTTGTGTGCCTTGCAGGCACCTACAGTTGACTCTCGGGGGCTACTGCAGTTCACACCTCCGCCTGAGGCGAAACATTTCTCCAGACTTGGATGTGCGCCAACTTCCTGGGTCACAACCTATTGTCTACGGGGGTTAACAATCCTGTACTCGTGCAGGTGCCTTTGGGTGCCTGGAGGTCTAATCCGGTTGGACGGAAATAAGTAACCGTTTCTTTACGTGTTAAGTGGTTCCGACTGTTTAGTCAATGGGGCACCAGCAGGGGCAGCGTGTAAAGTTGTCTGGTGTAATTGAATGACTGAGGGACTGGGTCACGAGGCGTAGTCAAGGGCCTGAGACTGTTTGACTTTTCTGCGAATGGGAAAGTCCGACAATTACATATAACTGCTAAGTGTATCTTATTTTGATTTCAATGGTGAAGTTTGACCATATATAACAAATGCGTTGCTCATACAATTGAAGCGCACACTCGACGTTCACGTTTCATCTCGTTTATTTCAGCAGACAGCAGCGCAAATCGGCACACAGTGGAAGCACAGTTTCTTTAGCCTTTCGCCTGACGCGTTTGTGGATACAGTTCATCCCTTCTTCAAAGGCATGCCATGGGGGAAGTAACGGCAGCTCTTGTTAAATACTAACTTTGATTGATCAGAGTCCCGCCCACTTGGGCGTGAGCGCCGCATGGCATTCTGGTTCTTGTAATCTTTATTGGTGAAACCGTAGTGGTAGCAACTGTCACTCCCTTCCTAATAATAATGTTCCTTCGGGTTGCATTCGCAATGTTGCGTTGTTCTCGCGGCTTATCTTGTGTCCGGTGTTTGAAGATGATAACACCATGTAGGAACGACGTTGCCTCTTTAATTATATAAAGAATACAAGAACCAGAATGCCATGCCAAGTGCCAAGTCGGAAAGCGGAAAGTATTTCACCAAGCCGCTATTGTGACTGTGAGTGCGCATTGCGCGTGTTAAACACCTGGGAAGCGCCATGTCAGCAGAGGCGATATGTGGGAGGGAGTTGGCAGCCCTCAACGCATTTGACGATTCCCCGGCCGGGGACGTGACTGTGTCCACACTGCAGGAAACGGCGGAAAGTGACAATGCCAGCACCCGTGAGAAGTTTAAGAAACTTGAAAAACTAATGAGGCTTGAACAATCGAAGTGGTGGGAGCATCGCTCCCTGAGCCGCTATCTGGAGGTTAACAGAATACCAAGGGGGCTGCGAGTCATGCTAGCCCCCAGCTATGAAGACCCTGACCCAGAGATGCTCAGGGAGTGGGCAGAGTGCAACCTTGACTCCTCCCGTCGACTGGTGCAAATACTGGTGCGTTATGCGGACAGTGACCTTGTCAAAACTCAGGCTAAAATTGAGGAATTGAATGCAGAGATTGAAGCTATGTGCACTGAAGAAACAGCTGAATGCACTAAGCTAAGAAGTGAAATGATGGCAAGACTACAGAAAGAAGAAGAGACGATTAGAAAAAGGAAAACCTACAAGTTCCAACGTGATAAGGCTGACTATGCTGAGGGGCGAATTTTTACGTTTTCGAAAAAATATGACGCCATAAAAGCAAGCAAAACGTTCAAGCCTGTCCCTCCTCCCCAACCATCTACTTCTAAAACCATGCCTGGCTTAGCCCAAGAAGACAACACCTCCGAATCCAATCTCAGCTCCAGTATGAATAGTGACACGAACCCTAATATTTCGCAGGTTGAACCCCTGTTGGGGTTTACCAGGCTTTCGCTGGCCCAGGAGGTGGAGTGTCTACGGAAGGACAGACGCGAGACTCTTCGCCCCAGGATTCCAGCGCTACAAAAAGTAAAAGCCGCAACGCCAACCGCTACGAACGCCAAAAAGCCAACTCAAGGAACAAGTATACAAAAAAAGAAGAAATTCAACAGGCGGTGGAACAAGAAGTAAGCGATTCAGCGGCAATAGCAGGTACTGCCCTCTCTGTGTTAAACCTTACCAATACTGTATTTTCTGCATCTGAACTACGTATTTTATCGATGGGACTAACTTATTGTCCTCCTAGTGACTTCAATTATGCTAACACTCGGATAGATTTGTTCAAATTTGTCCGCAAATTGGAGCTACAAAAACATTTTGCTGTGAGTAAAACACGGACAATTGGGGCGCGAGTAGAAACAGATAACCAAGGGCTCTTGGCGCGTGATGCCCCGTTGTTACATGACATGGAGTCCCTCAGATTTGAACAATCAATATCACAGAGCACACCTGCACAGCCGAATACCAACTTAGGGGGCTTAACGAACTTTAAACGACGCTCTACATATACTCCTGTTATGGTATATGACAATATAGACATTTTCCATGAGGCGGCTATCAAAGACATCAAGGTGCTGTATACCAAAATGCTCAAAACCAAGCAACACAAATACCAGCAGAACGATCAATATTTAAAACTGGTTAGAAAGATTCAGCAAAATGACAATATCATTGTCAGGCAGTCAGATAAAGGGGGCAATATTGTACTGTGGCCCAGACAACTCTATCTGGATGAAGCCCTCTCCCAACTGAACAATCCCGATTGCTATAGATACTGTGATGTGGTGGCGGTGAGAAAAGCCCAGACAGACTTCTCCTCCTCGTTGATGGGGTGGCGATCATATGGGCTCATCAGTATGGATGAACTGAAATTTTTGAAAAATGACCACCCCATCACGCCTGTTCTGTACCTGATCCCAAAAATTCATAAGAATCCAGATAAACCTCCTGGCAGACTGATTATTTCAGCCTGCGGGGGATTATTGGAAAATGCAACAATTTATGTGGACTCATTCTTACAAGAACATGTGCAGAATCTTCCATCTTTTGTCCAAGATTCCAATGATTTCCTCCGAAAAATTAAGGATATCGAATGGGATCCAAACTGGTGGCTGATAAAGTTAGATGTAACATCATTGTACACCAGTATTGCCCACCAGGATGGCATTAGAGCTATTGATTTTTATTTGGGACAGAGACCTTTAATCATGTCAGAACACAATCGGATGATTTTATCTATGATTACTTTTTGTCTGAATCATAATTTCTTCATGTTCAACAACCAGTATTACCAGCAAGTCAGGGGTGTAGCCATGGGGACCTGTTTCTCTCCCAGTTATGCCTGTCTGCATATGGGCTATTGGGAGAGACAGGTCCTCTATGGTGAGCACGCAGACATTGCTGTAAGTTCTATTGTTCAGTGGTATCGTTATATTGACGATGTGTTCTTAATTTGGCGTGGTACACTGACACAAGCTGAGCAATTTATTGGCGCTCTCAACTGCAACAATTACAATCTGGCGTTTACATCAGACATTAGCCAATCGCAGGTACACTTTCTTGACATCACTATTGAGATTAGCAAGGGGAATCTACAAACCAAACTATACCGGAAGCCAACGGCAGGGAACACTGTGCTCCATGCCAGCAGCCATCACCCCGCCCACCTCATTCCAAGCATCCCCTATGGGGAGATGCTCCGAATTAGACGACTGTGCAGTACTGATGCACAATGTAGCCAAGCTCAGGAGGCCAGCAAAATTAGATTCTATGTCAGGACCGGAGGCTTCAGATTATGCTTTTCCCTCTTCGCTGTTTATTAACATCACATCGCACAGCAGCCAGAAAAGCATCAAAACTTGAAACATTTTAGTATTCCCAACACAGGAATATCAGAAAACATTGTAATAACATCGTTTAATAACTACAAATCCCATGAGATGAACATTTAGGCAGTCCTTCTTTAGTGTCCATAAATCCCAATATAAGGCGTCCAACTAACGAACTCCTCCTCTTTCTTCGCTGCTTCGCAGCCAGTTAAGTGCTATTATCCCTCTCTTGCACTTTTGTGTTTGTTGAGGTTTTTTGTGTTTTCTTCTATTCTATTTGCATTTGTTGTTGCTTTGGGGGGCCTGTGGGGTTTTTCTTCCCTTCCAGAGCCCCTTCCATCGCGGGGACGCCTTCGCCCCTTACGCGATGTCCCCGTGTATTCCGCGGTGTTGAGTCACCGCTAGAGGGCGCCGTTGCGTATCGCCTGCCTGCGCGCAGTTTTCGTCTCATTGATTGGAGCTGTGCTGGGGAGTCGACATCGCAGGTGCCCTGCTGCCGCCTAACCCTGACGTCCTCTTGGGTTGTACTGTCCCGTGCTTGAATGCCCCGGTGGGGTCTGTATAGTGGTTGTACCCACGTTGAAGCCTGCGGGCGATTTCAGCACCTTTTTTCTGCAACAGCTTCCGCTGGGGTGCTCCCCGCTCGAGCGCGCTGGGAGGCGGTGCGGCCCAGTCTCTGGAGAGAGGGTCGGCGCGCTGTAAAGGCTGGTGCTGCCTTTTAATTGTCCGGTTCCACCGGCCTACAATCTTTGCCAACCTTCGGTCGGCCCACACGTGGCGGTCTGTGTACGCCATCGGAACCCTCAGTTTCACTTTCTTATCTACTGCGTAGCGCCATGGCTGAGGGGTACTACGTCGAGGAGGAGGAGTCTCACCAATACCTCCAGGACGACGAGTTCTATGCGGCTGTGGACCAGTCGATTTACCGGTGTGTGCAGGAAATCGTTGGGCCAATGGTGGACAGACTTTCAGCCCGCATTGTCTTGGAATGTGCCAAGTTGGCACCGGCCCCAGGGGGTTCCCCCGCCAACGATCCTGGCCAGCCTCCGGCGGCCAAAAAGTCACGTGGGGACGCGGGTCCCAGTGGTTCGCAAGGTGTGGACAAGGACGCTTTCGAGCGCCTACGCGACGCTTTCCTGGCTAAAGCGTCTGGGTCGACCCCCGAGGCGCCTCCGCCTCAGACACCTTCTACACCGGCGAACGTTGTCCCGGCCTCCCCGGGGGGGGGCTTCCCCCGCGGATACGGACGACGACGACGAGGACTCCGTGTGGTCATGGCGACCGTCGTCCAATTCGACGGAGTTGCCCAAGGACACTTCGGGCATGCTGGACCCGGACGAGATCTTGCACCCGCGGTCGGCCGCCTGGGCGCCTGGTGATAAGGTGGCGCAGTTTGTGGCGGGCCGCCTCCGCAAGCCCTTGGAGAAGGAGGCGCGCAGCTGTTTGAGGGGCGAATGTCCTCGCCCGACTCTGGAGGGGAAGGTGGCCATGACGCCGGAACTTGATGGGAAAATGGCCACCTTCATGGCGAAGTTCGTCAAGGACCCCCGGAAGGGGATCGACCGTTCCTGGCGCTCCTGCCAGGACAAGCTCTTGGACACCATTGGCCCCCTCACCAAGATTCTCGATATGGCCGAAGAAGCCAAGGTGTCGGGCAGCGCCATTTGCCCGGAAGTATTGTCCAACTGGGCGCAGCGGGCGGTTATTTTCTTGGGGAATGCCAACTGTGCCCTGTCGACCGAGCGGCGTCGGTCGCTACTGATAAAATTGGATCCCAAGTTGGGCGATTTGGCTTCGTCGGAAGCTGGCGCTGTCGCCCAAGGAGGACTCTTTGGTGAGCCATTCATTAAAGAACTGGGGAAGTTTGTTTCCACCTTCACCTCCCTGGATAAGGCCCAGTCGACCATCAAGCGGGTCTTCCACCAGCGTTTTTCCCGGGGGGCTGGTCGTGGTAGGGGCCTCACGACCGGCCGTGGTGGTCAGCAACAGCCCGGAAAAGGGCATGGCTCCGGCAGAGGAGGCTACAACTCCTCCGCGAATTATAACAACTTCTACCCCACCAGAGGTCAGCGTTTCAGAGGACGCGGAAACTTCCGGAACGACTCCGGCGGCAACAGTTCACACGGTGAGTGTTATCCCTGCAGATCAGGTGGTTATTGGGGGGAGGTTGGCGTGTTTCCACCAAGCGTGGGAGGCTATTACAACGGACGCATGGGTCCTTCAAACCGTGCGGGGGTTCCGCATAGAGTTTTACGACCAGCCGTGCCAGGCGGAGCCTCCCCGGCCCATAACGTTTTCTCAATCGGACGCGCTCTTGATCGACGAAGAAGTCTCGGCGCTGCTGCGCAAGGGCGCTATTTGTCGAACAACGCGCCACCCCCGGGGTTTCCTGTGCAATATTTTTCTTGTGGAAAAGGTGGACGGGGGCAGACGACCAGTCATCAACCTCAGGGAGTTCAATGGCTGGGTGGTGTACAACCACTTCAAGATGGAGGGCATCCATCTTTTGAGGGACGTTTTGCTCCCGAACGACTGGATGGTCCGTCTGGACCTCAAGGATGCGTATCTGGTGGTTCCGATTTACCCCCCGCATCGTCGTTTCCTTCAGTTCTGCTGGAAAGACATGGTGTTCGAGTTCAAGGCCCTTCCGTTCGGTCTTTCCTCGGCCCCTTGGTGCTTTACAAAAATTCTGCACCCGGCCATAGAAACCCTGCAGAGTCAGGGGATTCGGCTTATCATCTATCTGGACGACATCTTGCTGTTGGGCCAGGACCCGAGCAAGTTGGCCGCCCATCTGTCTCAGACAATCTCCCTGTTACAAGGTCTGGGGTTTATTGTCAACAGGGAGAAGTCGGTTTTCACCCCCGCCCAGCAAATGGTGTTTCTGGGCTTTGTGGTGGACTCGGTGAAATCGACTCTCAGTTTGCCGTCCAGAAAGATGGCCAAAATAAAGCATCTGCTTCGGCAAACTATCTCCAAATCACACACCTCCCTCCGGCAGGTGGCCAGAGTAGTAGGCCTTCTCTCATCGTCCATTCAGGCGATATTCCCGGGCCCTCTTCACTATCGGGCCCTTCAGCGACTGAAGGCGCACCATTTGCGCAGAGGGCTTTCCTACGACCACTTGATTCCCCTGTCGGTGGAGGTCAAAGAGGAAATGTCTTGGTGGCTAGCCCACATGGAAGCGTGGAACGGGCGCGCGATTTTCGGGTCCGTCCCGGACCTGGTGATAGAGTCCGACGCCAGCAGGTCTGGCTGGGGCGCCCGCTGCGGGGATTTCTCCACAGGCGGCGCTTGGTTGTCAGACGAACAGCGACTTCACATCAACTGCTTGGAACTTCTAGCAGGCTCGTTCGCCGTCCGTTGCTGGACGAGGGACTCGGTGAAGTCATGCGTCCTTCTGCGGATGGACAATGTCTCAGCGGTTCGGTATGTGAACCACTTAGGGGGTCCGCGGTCAAGAGCCCTTGCGGACCTGGCGAAAGACTTTTGGGATTATTGTCTCACTCATCAAGTCTCGGTTCAGGCGGAATACCTGCCGGCCAATCAGGTGGCGGATTGGCACTCGAGGTATCTCCGAGACTCCAGCCTGTGGAAGCTGGATGTTCAAGTGTTCCGCTGGCTGGCCGCATGCTGGGGTCCGTTTTCCATAGACCTGTTTGCGTCCCGTCTGGACTTCCAGCTTCTGAGGTTCTTCAGCTGGAGACCGGATCCCTTGGCGGAAGCGACGGATGCGTTCCTCCAAGACTGGAGTCAGGAACGGCCGTATGCCTTCCCGCCTTTCTCCATGATAGTACGGGCCGCGGCCCAGATTCGCCGTCAGATGGCGGACGTGGTGATGGTGACGCCCGTTTGGAGGTCGCAAGTGTGGTTTCCAGTTCTTCTGGAACTTTCCTGGGATTCTCCAATCCTACTCCCCCGGCTTCCTCGTCTTCTCCTCAATCCAGACGGGGTCCCTCACCATCTCCTCCAGGGTTCTCTCCGCCTCATGGCATGGAGGCTTTCAGGCGACGTTGGTCGCTCCCTGGCCTTTCGAACTCAGCTCAGCACTTTTTGTCCAAGGCCTGGGAAGGCAGCACTGCCAAGAGGTATAGATTGGCTTGGATCTGGTGGGTTCGTTGGTGTCTTCGACGGGGTTTGGATCCCATGGTCGCAGGCCTCGTTCCTATCCTGAATTTTCTTGCAGAACTCTCTACCGCCGGTTTGGCATACCGGACGATTAATACGATACGTTCTGCCATATCAGCGGCTCATGTACAGATAGATGGAGCGGCGGTTGGGGAGCATCCCCTGGTATGTCGACTCCTTAGAGGAGTGCGTCTGGCTTTACCGCCGGAGCCACGGTATTCCGTCCTGTGGGATGTTAACGTGGTATTGAACCTTTTTCTTTCCTGGCAGCCTAACAAGTATCTTTCCTTAAAAGAACTGTCAGCTAAACTGGCGATGCTCTTGTGCTTAGTGTCTTGTCGCAGAGTGTCTGATGTGCGTGCCCTGGATGTCACGGCGAGAGCGCTCTCCCCGGATGGGGTGACCTTTACCGTGGGTCGACGCACGAAATCGGCTACAAGGTCTATTTCCTATCCGGCATTTGCAGATGCCCCCAAGTTGTGTGTGGTACAGTGTTTGAAAACCTATGAGGATGTTACAACGGAACTTCGCCCTCCGGGCGAACGGCAGTTACTGACTGCGCTGCGCAAACCGTACAAGGCTGTCTCTTCCCCCACTATAGCCCGGTGGGTGCGTTGGGTAATGCAGGAAGCTGGTATTGATACGAGGCAGTTCGGAGCTCACTCAGCAAGAGGGGCCATGGCCTCAAAATCTTTTGCCCTTGGGGCACGATTAGAAGACCTCATGCGCGCTGCGGATTGGTCTTCGGATTCCACCTTCAAAAGGTTCTATTTTAAGCCAGTGGTGGATATTGCTAGTTTGGTGGTGAACAAGCTTTAAACAAGCATAATCTGAAGCCTCCGGTCCTGACATAGAATCGAAATTTGCCTAGCGTAGTAACGGTAAGTTTCAATTCTATTAAGGACACGGAGGCGAGGATTATCCCACCCATACCTCCTGCGGAGATCCCGCCCGTACTGGAGTAAGTAATCCGTTTTCCGACTTGCAGTATGGTTAGTGTTTTCTTGGGTTGTATGTCGATGACTTGACGCTCTGCTTTGTTGATTTGCCTTCATGCTTAGCGGTATGGCTTAGCTCACGCTGTTCTTTTTTCCGCCAGGGAATGATGGTGCGAAAAGAGATGCTTGAGACTTTGGCCTGACTCGCCACGAAGAAAGAGGAGGAGTTCGTTAGTTGGACTCCTTATATTGGGATTTAAGGACACTAAAGAAGGACTGCCTAAATGTTCATCTCATGGGATTTGTAGTTATTAAACGATGTTATTACAATGTTTTCTGATATTCCTGTGTCTGGAATACTAAAAAATTTCAAGTTTTGATGCTTTTCTGGCTGCTGTGCGATGTGATGTTAATAAATAGCAAAGAGGGAAAAGCATAATCCTCGCCTCCGTGTCCTTAATAGAATTGAAACTTACCGTTACTACGCTAGGCAAATTTCGATTCTTGGCCAGGGGCTACAAAGCGGGCGAGATTGATAAGGCTATGCGTAAGGCAAACGCTTCAACTCGCAATCTGACCCTGGAACGCAAGCAAAAACCCTAACCTGTGGTAACTCAAGAACAATCTGTGAGATTGATTTGGGCTTACAATAGGCAACATGGCGCACTCAGAAAAACTATAATGAAATATTGGGATTTAATCAGATGTGACCCCGTTATAGGAGGAAAAATGCCGGGCAAGCCCTCAATCACCTTCAGGAAAGCATATTCCATGCAGGATGCCCTGGTCAAGTCCAGTCCTGAGGTGGTTGCACATAAAAACTGGCTGGACAAAAGCAAGGGCTTTATGAAATGCTCCAGCTGCAAGGCCTGCCTCCATGGGGTTAGCAAATCAGAATATACTGTCCCCTTTTCAGCTACCCCACGCAAGATCAACAAACAACTTACTTGCAAAAGCGAATATGTGGTATATGTGCTGGAGTGTCCTTGTGGCCTGCGGTATATTGGTAGTACCAAGCTGCAGGTTCACAAGAGGATACTCCAGCACATACGAGCCGCCATTAACACCAATGACTCCGCATACCCGGTAGCACGACATTTCAAAGAGTGCCACAATAATAACAGTGCATTATTGAAATACTATGCTATTGATTCTGTGGGCCCCCTGAGAAGAGGAGGAGATAGAGAGGGAACCCTGAGAAAGTTAGAGACCAGGTACATCCTAGAGATGGATAGTAAAACCCCAGGAAGTCTCAACTCTACAGAGGATTTTTACACCTGCCTTTGAACTTCTCTCCCCTCGTTCTTGATCTATAAGCACAGATGTACCAAACTCCATGGGCTCAGCTCATGATAGACTCTAGAATAGTGTACATAGGGTCAGCATATTGTTATGGCATCATAGGCCCTAAGTCTGATAAGCAATGTGGATACAGCAGCTGAACACCTTAGCCTAGGATTAGGCTATGGTCTAAAAATGAAAATATGTAAAAAAGAAAACAAATTTTTATGTACACATCACCGGGCACTGTCATTCTGGTTACAATATCATATGCTCTCTGTATAGGCTGGTTAAGAGATGATATTACCATTTCATTGTTAACATCGGAGGCTGCGATAATGTATTTAGACTGATATTATCTCCTCCATGGCATAGATACAACAGCATGTGCTGACTATCACCAATGTGCAATATGTAAATATGTATATAAGGGTGTTTTTTCATCATATATTAAGTTGCATTTTAACTTTTGTATGCTTTTATCCGGGTTTTATATATTGATGTACTTTATTTGATATATATTTATTGCTAACATTTTATGGTGTATATTTCCGAATGAAAATTAACTTATTGATTTTTTCATGTGAATATATATTATTGCTTGTTCTGCATAAAACGTAATCCTGGATACAACTGTTTACACCCTAATTTGCACATGCATAGCCATTTAAATGGGGATTACCCCACAATTTTGAGCAGCCGAGTAGTATGTCATTTATGTCTATATATCTACTGGAGAAGCATCTGATCAATGTAACCATTCACGGCGCAATTATCCTGCACTTGCACTTTAAATTTTGCCTTCCCTCCCCTATGCATCATGTGACCAAGGCCTCTGTGTAGGCCGAAACGTTATGCTGAGGTGGGCCTTCCACGCCATTGAATAAAATCACTGCTCACCTGCACCATGGGTCTTCCTCTTTTCTTCTGCGCCGATGGTATCCAGAATATGGGCTCCTGGTGAGAGAATGCTGAGATTGTGCATATATATATATATATATATATATATATATATATATATATATATATATATATATATATATATATATATATATATATATATATATATATATTCCTTCCAGAAACCCCCAAGCTTTGGGAAACGCACTCCACGAGGAAGAGTTCAACTGAACCTTTATTCACAGAGGCAGCAAATTACAACTTGATTGGTTCCAGTCCCTGACGCGTTTCGATGCCACAGGCATCTTAATCATAGGGCGGGGCCTTTGGAAAGTCAGGTAATGGACTGCTGCTCATTTTCCTATCACATGCATTCTCCAGTGAATTGCATGCTAGTTGCAGTAGTCCCAATTCTTCCCCTTCGGTGGGGTCCGTTTTTTCCAATACTGTTTATGCTCCCAATTTAAAAGAAAATGTTCAATACCCTCCAGTGGGTCTCAAGTTAGCAATTCTGCCTCGCATTTGCTGACTTCCTCGTACTGGAATTAGGCTGCCAAAGTCTGCAGCCCCACAGACCTTCAATCAGATGTCAGCGGCGGTGCATCTCCCACGGCCGGAGTAGCCGTGTTAATATTCCTTCCAGAAACCCCCAAGCATTTGGAAACGCACTCCACGAGGAAGAGTTCAACTGAACCTTTATTCACAGAGGCAGCAAATGACAACTTGATTGGTTCCAGTCCCTGACGCGTTTTGATGCCACAGGCATCTTAATCATAGGGCGGGGCCTTTGGAAAGTCAGGTAACGGACTGCTGCTCATTTTCCTGCGAGGCAGAATTGCTAACTTGAGACCCACTGGAGGGTATTGAACATTTTCTTTTAAATTGGGAGCATAAACAGTATTGGAAAAAACGGACCCCACCGAAGGGGAAGAATTGGGACTACTGCAACTAGCATGCAATTCACTGGAGAATGCATGTGATAGGAAAATGAGCAGCAGTCCGTTACCTGACTTTCCAAAGGCCCCGCCCTATGATTAAGATGCCTGTGGCATCGAAACGCGTCAGGGACTGGAACCAATCAAGTTGTAATTTGCTGCCTCTGTGAATAAAGGTTCAGTTGAACTCTTCCTCGTGGAGTGCGTTTCCAAAAGCTTGGGGGTTTCTGGAAGGAATATTAACACGGCTACTCCGGCCGTGGGAGATGCACCGCCGCTGACATCTGATTGAAGGTCTGTGGGCTGCAGACTTTGGCAGCCTAATTCCAGTACGAGGAAGTCAGCAAATGCGAGGCAGAATTGCTAACTTGAGACCCACTGGAGGGTATTGAACATTTTCTTTTAAATTGGGAGCATAAACAGTATTGGAAAAAACGGACCCCACCGAAGGGGAAGAATTGGGACTACTGCAACTAGCATGCAATTCACTGGAGAATGCATGTGATAGGAAAATGAGCAGCAGTCCGTTACCTGACTTTCCAAAGGCCCCGCCCTATGATTAAGATGCCTGTGGCATCGAAACGCATCAGGGACTGGAACCAATCAAGTTGTAATTTGCTGCCTCTGTGAATAAAGGATCAGTGCGTTTCCAAAAGCTTGGGGGTTTCTGGAAGGAAGATATATATATATATATATATATATATATATATATATATATATATATATATATATATATATATATAATGTGTATTCTCGTTTTGATTTCAGTGTATGTGCAAATACAAAGACAAGTGTTTTATACATACTGTGTGGAGTCTTTTTGTGATTATGCAGTGTGTTGCGAGAGTGGTGAGCCAATATTTTACACTTGGGCCCGAGGATAAGCCTGACTGCTTGGTGCCAAGCTAAGGGAGAGCACAGGTTATCGGATACGTGTATAGTACTTATCCTATCTAGAGCAATGGATTCTGACTGGCTTTGATGCGTCCCTGCCAGACGGAAACCACTTGGTTTAAGTATAACTTATGCAGGGGCGTGGCCAGCTGCATGGCTGAGTAAGACGTGCCTCAGCGCAGCTCCTGGCATGACTGAATGAGATCCGGCATTACATTGACCCAAACAGTGGGCAATTAACAGGAAAATCGGCTGTGACGGCGTCGGAGGGTGAGAGGCGCCTGGATAGCCCATCGGCTTCGATTTCCGCTCAGGCAGAGGCGAACTGTCCGCTGGTTTCTCACTGGAGCCGAAGACCCTGCGTCCTAAAATGGCGGCGCCCGGAGTCGTCGGGTCCGACTACTGACAGGGGAGAGGCAGTGACACAGGAGAGGCGGTGAGGACATCGGAGGACGCCCTACCCCTACGCGACGACGGGCGGCCCGGAGATTTGCCTCCTCCTACCCCCCCCCCCCCTTGATGATACGGCGGCCCCGGGAGCGGGAGCCATCTGCGGCCTGAGACGCCGGGGCCTTGATTTCCTGCCCGCCGCCCCTCAGGTGAGCTGCTCGGCCGGCGTGCGCTGTGCGGGGCCACGTTACCCTGGGCCTGGCACTGCCTCGTGGGGGCCGCGGAGGGCCGTGCAGCGGCGATCGGAGGCTGTCCGCCCGGAGATCGAGTGGGGCCTGTGAAGCCGGGACCCAGATTTGTTGCCTGTGGCCCGCCTGGTGAGCTGGGGCGCGTGCGCAACAACACGCTCCCCTGGGCCTGGAGCTACCTGATTGGAGCTGCGGGGGGGCTCACAAACGGACTCCGTCCCCCCCCCTCCCCCTTCAGAGACTGTGGTGCGAGCCCTGCGGGGTCCTGGATCGGGCTGACCACCCGGAGATCGAGTGGGGCCTGTACAGCTGGGACCCGGATTTATTGCCTTTGGCCCGCCTGGTGTGCTGTGGAGCTCGTGTGCCAGTGCACGCTCCCCTGGGCCTGAAGCTGCCTGGTTGGAGCTGCAGGGGGGCTCACCAACGGACTTCGTCCCCCCCCCTAACCCTCTGGGGCGTGCGAGAACCCATCGGGGACCCCGCATCGTGAAGAGGACCCGACCTGGATTTGCCCGTCTAGCTGGGGCCCACGGGAGGGGACGTGGCGCAGAGAATCCCCGGTGGTGAGAGGAAACCCACAGGGCTGGTCCTGCCTAGGGCCGTTGTCACCTTGACGGGCCGTGCTCCTTACCTCCCCAGTCCTCCTACTACATTGGGGGGCCAACCGGCAGCCACCATGGGCAAGAGGGATCCGGTGTCAAGGCCACTGTGAAAGCTAAACTACGAGAGCTAAACATATCCTATATGCTCCTCTTCCCTGCGAAACTGAAAGCCCTGTTCAAGGGCAAATCACACTTCTTCACTCGCCCTGAGGAGGCCTGGCACTGGCTGGAGGAGAGGCCGCTGTTGAGAGAAGCGGAGGAAGAAGGTAGCAGAATTCGGGATGAGCAAGCGGCGGCCAACTTCAGGAGGAACCCGAACGGATCGCAGAGGACACGGCACCACCAGACGGACAGGCAGTCACAGAGAACACCTTACCCGCCTCAGCAAATGGCGACCGGAGGACCTCGGAGAGACGGCGCCGCTGCCACCACGGGAGATACCACTCGAGATTCGCGATTCAGGTGCCTCCTTCCGGAATCAGAAGCTGCCACAGATCAGGAGGATGGCACAAATGTTTCGGATCTGGAAGATCAGACGGAGCAATCCTTACACCCACTAGCTGTTGCCATCCGAGACTTGGAGCAGGGAGGGCCAAGCAACGCGGAGGCTACAGACCCTGACACGCAGGACTCCCACTCCTGAGAAGCTGAAGGAACGGCGATGCACCGAAGCAGTCCTCTGCCATGGGGCGCACAAGTAACTTTTCTTTGTTTTTTTTTTGGGGTGGACACGCGCCACTACCAGACTTGAACTCTGAACAGCTAGACTTTTCTTAGCTTGGGTTGTTTGCAGGGCAGGCGACAGACCTTGCTGCCTGGTGGCCCACACCGTCAATGGTTGCACGGGAGGGACGGCCGGGGGGTACAGGTGGGGTGGGGGTGGGGGGCTTGGAGGTTGTTCATGCAGTTCGGTTGTTTGAAGGGGGAGAGGGGGGGAGATGTGATGTTGTGTGAAGTGCAGTCACGGGGATCAACACAGTCTTTGGTTCTTCCTATATGGGCGCTGACCCGCCTGCCTGATTCCTCGAACTGGAATAAACATGCCTCACCATTGTACCCATGGCCGCTGAAAAACTGAGTATATTGACGTGGAACGTAAATGGCCTGGGCAACAAAATTAAACGGGGTCTGGTGAACAACTTCCTCAAGAGAATAGGCCCCGATATAATTTTTTTGCAAGAGACACACCTGAGGGGCACGGCGTGCGCGTTCATAGCACGGGGTAGGTACAAGGTCTTGGGTCATGCGGGATACACAACTGACTCCAGGGGCGTAGCTATTATTGTTAAGAACACTTTCCTGTTTCAGGTCACGCGGACATGGGGGGACCCTCTAGGTACATGTGTAGGAGTGCAGGGATCTTGGCGCAGACGTACTTACACCCTAGTCTCAGTGTATGCACCACCTAAACTACAGGCGACCGCACTAAAAATGTTAGCTACCATACTCTAGACACCTCAGACACCATACAGATAGTGGGTGGCGATTTTAACGATGTAATGGACAGAGACATGGATAGATCGGGAACGGCTAATCACCAGCGTACTCAGACTCCCCTGGCTCAAATGATATCAGGGATAGGGCTGACAGATGTATGGCGATTGTTCCACCCGAATGTTATGGCCTACTCCTCCTACTCGGCAGTACACAAAGTATTCTCCAGATTGGACTACGTCTTTATGTCTAGACCGGAGCTGACTATAGAGGGCACGGCGGAATACTTGGCTAGAGGTCTTTCAGACCACTCGCCACTGCTGGTATCGGTGGGAAGACCTGGACACAAGAATGAGGCACAATGGCGCCTCGCCGCTTGGGACTTGGCGAACAAGACAATACTCAAGGGTGTTAGAGCGGATGCTCGGGATTACTTGGCTGAAAATATTGGGTCGGTGGACTCGGCGGTAACTCTGTGGGAAGCAATGAAACCGGTGTTGAGGGACAGAATAAATACTAGACTGAGGGAAGAGAGACAGAGGATACTGGAAGAGGTAGTAACTGTGGAACGCACTATAGTGGAGTTAGAGAGGGATCACCTGCGTACAAAGAACTCGATCACCTTACGTACACTGCTAGATAACCAGCGACGCTATCGAGACTTGGTATCGGATGAGGCAAAGACCCAACATTTGGCCACGTTACATCGTCTTTACGACGTGGGGGACAAATCTGGCAAGCTTCTAGCTTGGCTTAGCCGTAAGGAGAGGGCGGCGAGATGGGTGGAGGCAGTCGCAGACGAGAGGGGGAACACGTTATGCTCAGACCTTCACATAGCAGACGCATTTGCAGCTTACTATGGCCGCTTCTACGAGGCCAGGCAACTGGGCTCATGTGAGGACTCACTTCTCTATATGTCACGGGTTGACCTCCCCGTGGTGGAAGCTGAGGCCCTACCCGCCTTGGAGGCCGACATCTCCCTAGAAGAAGTCAAAACTGCCATTGCTGGACTGAAGTCGGGTAAGGTGCCAGGTCCGAACGGTTTTCCCCCGGAATTCTTTAAGTGCACGGCCGACATCTTAGCTCCACATCTAAAAAACCTCTATATTGAGGCGTACAGCGACGGCAGCCTACCCGATGATCTCACCCTGGCGATCATAGTTCCCATCCACAAAGAGGGCAAACCGCGGGACGACTGCGCGTCCTACCGTCCCATTTCCCTATTGAATACGGAGGTGAAAATCCTAGCCACAATCCTGGCGCAACGCCTTAGGACGGTCCTACCTGATCTAATACACTTAGATCAGACCGGCTTCTTACCGGATAGAGCCACGAAATTCAATCTCGACGCACGCACAATTGGCTGCAGGAGGTCAAGGATAGGGACCCACCCCATTGGTTCCTCTCATTAGATGCGGAAAAGGCCTTCGACTCCATACACTGGCCATTCCTCGAGGCTGTCTTAGAAAAATTTGGTCTCGGCCCTAAATTCCGCTCATGGGTTCGCCTGCTGTACACCAACCCACGGGCCAGAGTGTGGGTGAACGGGAGACTCTCTCGCCAATTCTCGATCCAACGAGGCACCAGGCAGGGGTGTCCCCTATCACAGCTTCTCTTCACAATGACCATTGAGGTATTGGGGGCCAAAATCAGGCAAAATCAGAGGATTTCCGGCTTCCGCCTTACAGATGCGGACGGCCCGCAGGAGAAACTGTCCCTATATGCGGACGATGTACTCCTATATATCACAGCCCCACAAACCTCAGTGCCTGAACTGTTCTGGGAGCTGGACGGCTATGGCAGCCACTCCGGATACGCAATAAATTGGCACAAATCCGTCCTTTTCGACCCCAAGGGGGACACGAGTGAAAGGGACCTCCCGGACAGACTAGTGATATCCACAGAAGGCTTCCAGTATCTAGGAGTATTCATCACGCTAGATAGGCACCTGTCACTTCTCAGAAATGTCGAGAGAATACTTGTGAACTCCGCGGCTGATATGGCCCGGTGGCGCCAACTTCCTCTGACGCTCCTAGGTAGGGCGGCGATGTATAAAATGATCGTATTGCCCAAATATTTATATGCCCTGCAGAACGAATATTATCAGATGCCAGACAGTCTCCTCCGTAGAATACACGCCGACCTCAGATCTTTTATATGGCTGGGTAAACAGCCAAGAATAGCTCTGACCACCCTGCAACGCCACCAGTACAGTGGGGGTATCTCGCTGCCGAACCTCGAAGCGTACTATTGGGCGGAGCACTTGTCCCCCATTAACGACTGGCTCCACACCCCCGGGGACCACCCAACATATGCGTTGGAACGCACCAAATTGGCCTCACGTCCTATGCTTTCATACCTATACGGTGATGCGGCGAGCCGGTCCTTACTCCCAGCAACGCATATTACTCTCAGGGCTTGGAAACTGGCGATGAGACGTACGAGATGGGATAAGAAACCCACCCGGCAGACCCCACTCTGGCACTGCACGTGGCTCTCTGAACTCCACAAACTTACAGGATTTAAGCAGTGGGATGACATTGGGATTTCCACGGTGGGCGATGTCATCGCCAGAGGGGAGCTAAAATCCTACGCCACCTTAAGGGCGGAATATGGGCTCCATCGCTCGCAGTTTTTTAAATATGTTCAACTGCGCCACGCATGGAGGGCGCAGGCTCTGACTCTGGAGGGCCTGCCGGAATATGCGCCCCTGGAAGGCAGACTGCTGCAGGAACAGATACCACACAAGGCCGTGTCACTCACCTACAAAACACTCACAAACAATATGCTGGGGGACCTGACGAAGCTTAGGGCCACTTGGGAGCGGGAGGTGGGGGCCCTGGAAGACATTGACTGGGACTTAATCCTTATGCACCCGAGGGAGGAGGCCATCAAATCTCGCCTGCGCCTGATCCAATATAACGTGCTCCACAGGACGTACTTTGATCGAGTGCGGCTGTTCAAAATGGGGAAGACACCGGACGATAGATGCCTGAGATGCCATCAAGGGAGAGGGGATTTCTTCCACATATTGTGGGCTTGCGTGAAAATACAACCCTACTGGACACTTATTTTCACCGAACTGCGGGAGGTCCTGTCCGTGCCGCTCGACCAGGAGCCCAAGCTGGCCCTACTGGGAATGACCAATGATGTTGACCTTCCCCGCCCCTTACTGACGTTCCTGACATTAGCCCTAGTGGTGGCAAAACGTGACATTGCCAAATATTGGGGGGCAGAGACGATACCCACTATAGATGAATGGAGAAGGGGACTAGACCTCTACATGGCGGCAGAGCGAGTGACGTACAAATCAAGGGGATGCCCGAATAAGTTTAAAAGGGTTTGGTCAAAATGGAGGCAATACCATGGGCTGGATGGTGGACTTGGGGAGGGGGGCCCGTGAGGGGACCTGGGACAGGAGGAGGAGGAGAGAGATAAGCGGGAAGGCCATGCTAGGAATGGACATTGCTCAACAATTACGCTATGCATGCTTAAAGGTTTTTCCGGCCATTGGCTTACCAGGAAGGGGGGGGGGGACGGGGACGGTGGGAACTGTATGTGCCCCTACTGTGACTGTGATGTTAGACCTTGACTGAGCGGATGTTATACCAACTTTGCACTCACATCTAAACTTGTTGGGGAGGGGAGGGGGGAGTTCAACAAAATAAAAAAGTGGATGCCCAGCTGATTAATATGCCCACTGATTATACTGAGGCGGGGATGCACCGAGAGAGACCCGAAGACTCGGTCGGACTGATTTATGGACTATGTATTGTTATGACATTGGGGGCTCTAAGAAGTGTATCCTGAATGTATTTGTCTGGCCTGAATAATGCTGCCTCTGTCACCCTTTTCATGTCTGAGCATCTGCAATAAAAATTGTTTAAAAAAAAAAAAAGTATAACTTATGCAGGTCATCCCATAGCCTACTGAGAGGTAACAATACTACATTTCTTCTTTGTAAAGTGTTATACTTTGTGCATAGCAGTAAAATCGCAAGAACAAAGGCACTTCTCACAAAATGTCAGACAAAATCATGGATCATCTTAGGTTAACATGCAGATTGTAAGTCCACTGGAAAAAACATAAAGCAGGTAAGGAGTATGTCTAGCAGAGCAGTACAACCTTTCCAAGCCTTGCTGGGACATCTGTTTATCAAAGGTGTGCATTTCAGCCCTCGCATTACCTACTCAGACAAATCTCAGCATAACCCTTCCTTGTCATGGATGGAGTATGGCTAATGTTTTCACAGGAGTGAAACCAGTGTTTCTATTAAGGATGGAAGCAATGACACTTGTTATTTTTTTAATACGCCTGCACAGAACTATTTTAAGTAACTTGGCAGAAGCTTCTTAAGCCACTGCAAACCTTAAGGTAATCGAGAAATACTTCTTTCGATGAAGCAACATGAACGGAACAAATATTTTACTATTCCACACAAACTTTCTGTTACCATACACAAAACCAGAAAACGAACATTAATTAATGCCTAAACCTCCGGCATAGATCACTTATGCTAAGACACCATTCATCCTGTTCAATCAAATACTCAAACATAGCTAGTGTGCATCAAAGCTTATAATGCCTATTAGCTTTAAAAAACATATAGAAGAAGCTCACTCACGTTCAACATTAGTCCAAGTGCGGTTTCTTTACTGGCTTCACATTTGTGGCTAGGAAGGCCGTCGGTTCATCTGCGGTCAAGCCGGCTGGGTAGATTATCTTACTAAGAGTGAACTAGAAGCATGTAACTTGAAAGGTCCTGCAATGGAAAAGATTTGCCAAGTTCTCACCTTTCCCATTTCCTTATATTAAGTATTCTTGTCAGTCGGATGACTCCATGGGAACTTTCCCCATGTTACATAGCGGCTTATAGTTAGGGTTTGGTAGTTTGAAACTTCCTCCTTTTGTAATCTACGCTCCTTTCTTCTGGTTAACTGTTTTCAGGACAATAGTATTGGGTCTTTCCACAGCTTTGTTGTCTACGTTCTCCAACCACTGATCATGTTTCTCTGGAGTTCCTGGTGTCCTCTCCTATCTTTCGACTTGGGCCACATTGGGCTTACGAAGTGATAGCTGCAATGATAGGCCCTCTCTTTCTCCCAGTAGTCACCTGACCCATCATGTCCCCCAAGTGGAATCACTGTATTGGATGGCCTTTGCAGTTATTCTTTTGTTTTTGATCAGCATCCTACATCTCTCCTCATGAAACTTTCCCCTTCAGGCTCCCTCCATTCCTCATTGACACTGGTTTTTAATATTTCTTCACAAGCTAATTAGCGCTCCCCTATCTTTGGCAGACCACAGCTACTACATCTGCTTACTGAAATCCTCAGAGGTGGTTTTGGTTTCTGTAGGAAGCTGGCTCTGTATGTGGTGTATCAAAAATCTGATATACAGTGTAAAGATTCCAGGGGTTCCCTTATAAGTGGACATGGGCTTGCTATGCAATCCCAATGTGCTCTATTAGGGGGGTTAGTGTGGTTGAGCAGCCTTAGGCACACAGAGGAGTGCAAGACATTTGCAAAATTCACAAAATGATTAATAAATGACAACACGACTCCAGAAGGAGATCCACACCAATCTATGACAAGCATTTGCAATGCAATAGGTCTTGCATTTCTGAAAGTTTGAGCTATTGGCGTTGCTAATAATAATGCAATGCCAATAGCTTAAACTTTCAGTAATGCGAGAACTACTGCATTGCAAATACTTTTTTAGGTCTCGCCTGTCAATGCGCTTGCGAGAATATAGGGGCTTATCCAGAGCTTATCCATCAGGCGATTCCATGCAGTGCCCGTGATAAGCAAGCTCAATGCGCAAGCGCATTGACATAAAATGCGCGTGCACATGAAAGCCAGCCATCTGCCACCAGCAGCTTCACCGCCCCCTGCTTTTATCAAAGGTTTTTCGGCCGTGTCGCATTTCTCCTCCCCCCTCCCCACAGCAATGCCAAGAGCTTTCACTTTCACGTCCGCCAGGCCGTGTCTCTCGTTTCTCCTCCCCCACTCGCTCATCAAAGGATGCTCACTCTCCTTCTCCCCCGCCCCCCACCCGACTTGCTTTTCTTTTATTTCACAGCCGATTTTGCGCCACACTCGCGTTTTTTCCCCGATTTTCGTTTCACGGCCGCCAATGCTTGTTCTGTTAGCTCCTTGTTCGCCACTGACTGTTTCATCTGTAAGAAACTATTTTGGCATATTTACAGAAGATCGGCGGTGCCTGCAGCCGCCTCCCACCACAGCCTGCCCAAGTGCTATCGGCAATGCCTACAGACCCCTCCCGCCTCCCACCACAGCCTGCCCCAGCGCCATCGGCAGTGCCTGCATACCCCTCCCGTCTCCCACCACAGCCTGCCCCAGTGCCATCGGCAGTGCCTGCATACCCCTCCCGTCTCCCACCACAGCCTGCCCCAGCGCCATCGGCAGTGCCTGCATACCCCTCCCGCCTCCCACCACAGCCTGCCCCAGCGCCATCGGCAGTGCCTGCATACCCCTCCCGCCTCCCACCACAGCCTGTTCCAGCGCCATTGGCAGTGCCTGCATACCCCTCTCATCTCCCACCACAGCCTGCTCCAGCGCCATTGGCAGTGCCTGCATACCCCTCCCGTCTCCCACCACAGCCTGCCCCAGCGCCATCGGCAATGCCTACAGACGCCTCCCGCCACAGCCTGCCCCAGCGCCATCGGCAATGCCTGCATACCCCCCCTGCCTCCCACCACAGCCTGCCCCAGGGCCATTGGCAGTGTCTGCATTACCCTCCCATCTCCCACCACAGCCTGCCCCAGCGCCATCGGCAATGCCTACAGGCGCCTCCCGCCTCAGCCTGCCCCAGCGCCATCGGCAGTGCCTGCAGACCCATCCCGCCTCCGACCACAGCATGCCCTAGTGCGAGATGCGTGAGATTCGGCACCTCACGCGAGATGCAAGAGATTCGGCACCTCACGCGAGATGCGTGAGAATCGGCACCTCACGCACCTCACCCGAGATGTGTGAGGTTCGGCACCTCGCGCGAGATGCGCCACCTCGCGCGAGATGCGGGGTTCGGCACCTCACGCGAGATGCGCGCGGTTCGGCACCTCGCGCGAGATGCGCGAGGCTCGGACCCTCACGCGAGATGCGCGAGGCTCGGACCCTCACGCGAGATGCGCGAGGCTCGGACCCTCACGCGAGATGCGCGAGGCTCGGACCCTCACGCGAGATGCGCGAGGCTCGGACCCTCACGCGAGATGCGCGAGGCTCGGCACCTCACGCGTGATGCTTGAGGCTCGGCTCCTCACACGAGATGCGTGATGCGTGAGGTTCGGCTCCTCACACGAGATGCGTGATGCGTGAGGTTCGGCTCCTCACACGAGATGCGTGAGGTTCGGCACCTCACGCATCACGCGTGATGCGTGAGGTTCGGCACCTCACGCGAGATGCGTGAGAATCGGCACCTCACGCACCTCACCCGAGATGTGTGAGGTTCGCCACCTCGCGCGAGATGCGCCACCTCGCGCGAGATGCGCCACCTCGCGCGAGATGCGCCACCTCGCGCGAGGTGGCGCCACCTCGCGCAAGATAAGGTAGGCTCGGACCCTCGCGCGAGATAAGGTAGGCTCGGACCCTCGCGCGAGATAAGGTAGGCTCGGACCCTCGCGCGAGATAAGGTAGGCTCGGACCCTCGCGCGAGATAAGGTAGGCTCGGACCCTCACGCGAGATGAGCGAGGCTCGGCACCTCACGCGAGATGAGCGAGGCTCGGCACCTCACGCGAGATGAGCGAGGCTCGGCACCTCACGCGAGATGAGCGAGGCTCGGCACCTCACGCGAGATGAGCGAGGCTCGGCACCTCACGCGAGATGCGCGAGGTTCGGCACCTCACGCGAGATGCGTAAGTCTCGGCACCTCAAGCGAGATGCGTGAGGTTCGGCACCTCGCGCGAGATGCGCGAGGTTCGGCACCTCGCGCGTTATGCGCGAGGCTCGGCACCTCGCGCGTTATGCGCGAGGCTCGGCTCCTCACGCGATATGCGCGAGGCTCGGCACCTCACGCGAGATGGGCGAGGTTCGGCACGTCACGCGAGATGGGCGAGGTTCGGCACGTCACGCGAGATGCGTGAGGTTCGGCACCTCACGCGAGATCCGTGATGCGTGAGGTTCGGCACCTCACGCGTGATGCGTGAGGTTCGGCACCTCACGCGAGATGCGTGAGGTTCGGCACCTCACGCACCTCCCGCGAGATGCGTGAGGCTCGGCTCCTCACGCGAGATGCGTAAGGCTCGGCACCTCACGCGTGATGCGTGAGATTCGGCACCTCACGCGATATGCGTGAGGTTGGGCACCTCACGCGATATGCGCGAGGTTGGGCACCTCACGCGATATGCGTGAGGTTGGGCACCTCACGCGATATGCGCGAGGTTGGGCACCTCACGCGATATGCGCGAGGTTGGGCACCTCACGCGATATGCGCGAGGTTGGGCACCTCACGCGATATGCGCGAGGTTGGGCACCTCACGCGACATGCGCGAGGTTCGGCACCTCACGCGAGATGTTATGTTATGTTATAGGCTTTTGTATTGCGCACAGCTGCCCCAGCTAAGGGGCGTCCTGGCGCATGGCAAGAAAAAAAGCAACACCTACAGGGAACATAACAGGGAAAGGAACAGAGGCAAACTATTCAAACAGAAAAGTTTTTAAAGCTTTGCGGAAGGCTAAAAGGTCACTGAGCAACCGCATCTCAACAGGAAGAGAATTCCAAAGCTCGGCCGCTCTAACCCTGAAGGAGCGGCCGCCAACCCGACACAGCCTGTATCGGGGAATCACCATAAGAGCTTGACCCAGGGACCAGGTAGGCACATACCAAGTCAGAAGATTCTCAAGAATTTGAGGGCTCCCACCCCTCAGAATCTTGAATGCCAGACACAGCACTTTAAACTGGATTCTTGCCCTGATGGGCAGCCAGTGCAGGGATCTCAATGTGCCGGAGACGGAACAGGCTAGAGGTAGGTCAACAATGGCTCTCGCCGCGGCATTCTGAATGCGTTGGAGGCGAGTGACCTCCGCCACGTTAGCCCCTACCAGGAGCGAGCTGGCATAGTCCAGGCGAGATAGCACTGTAGCCTGGACTATCAGCTGCATAGTGTGATGGTCAAAGAACTTCAAAACAGGGCGCAGCGACTGTAGTATGCCAAAGCAACAGGCCGCGGTTTTTTTCGTATGGCCCACAAAGCTGAGAGAGGGATCCATCCATACTCCAAGGTTCTTCAGTTCTGTAACCGGAATGGGGGCTGGGCCCAGCTCCACTGGCCACCATCTGTCCCCCCAGAGTTCCGGCCTCCTACCGACGATCATGATCTCTGTTTTCTTTGCGTTGAGCTGGAGACAGTTGTTCTTCATCCAGCTCGCCACCGCCCTAAGTCCGCTCTGAAACCTGGGGGCATCCCGGTCCGCATCCCCGCTGATCGTAACCGCTAGCTGAGTGTCATCGGCATATGAGACCATGGTCATGCCCCATTGCTTGACGACCTCAGCCAGCGGTCTCACGTAAAGATTAAACAACGTGGGACTCAGCGAGGAGCCTTGCAGCACCCCCTGTTTCAAAGGATGGAATTGGGACTGGAACGGTGGGATGGCAACGCTAAAGAAACGATCGTCTAAGAACGATCGGAACCATTGGAGAGCCAAACCACTCAGACCAATCTCCTCCAGGCGATGCAATAGGATGGGATGCGAGACAGTATCAAACGCGGCGCTCAGATCTAATAAGACAAGCGCCGCTGTCTGCCCCGCATCCATCACCCTGCGAAGGTGTTCAGCCATGGAGAGAAGGGCGGTCTCCGTGCTGTGCCCAGCACGGAACCCGTTCTGGGTGGGATCCAAGATGTTAGCATGGATGAGGTGGGCTGAAAGAACTTTGTTGACGTGGGCCTCCAACACCTTGGTCGGTCACGGGAGCAGGGAGATGGGCCGATAATTTTCGGGTTTCTCTGGATCCAGGGAGGGTTTCTTTAAGATGGGAGAGACCACCGCCCGCTTCCAGCTAGCAGGTACCATGCCTGACTCCAGCGAGATATTAATCAAGGAGTGTACCGCAGTCCGGCCCACGAACGCCTGATCTCTGAAAACAGTCGGTCTGAGCGGATCAGCGGGGGACCCTGATTTAACCTGCTGAGCCAGCAGGTCAAACCCCTTGGATGTCAATGGGGGCAGCACGTGCAGCGAGGTACCTCCATAGATGTTAATCGGAGACTCAACTGGAGGCCCTGTGTAAGGGAACGTCTTATAGATGTTCTGGACCTTCTCCAGGAAAAACATAGCAAGAGCCTCACAGTGAGTGGTCGAGCCAGTCGTCGGGGCACAGGCTCGCTTAGCTAGAAGATCTTTTATCACTTTAAAGATGGTTTTGGAGGGGTTAGAGCTGTTGCCGAATTCAGCGGCATAGTAGGCTGCCCGCGCTCGACAAACAGCCCGATGGTATGTTTTGACGGCGGCAAGATATATAGCTTTTTTACCGTTATCATACACCTTCCGCCAAGCCCTCTCTGCACGCCGACAACTACCCTTGAGTGTACGTAAGGCGCCATCGTACCACGGACTTGAGTCCCTGGAGCTGATCTTACGAGCGGTGATAGGAATAAGAGCATCAAGCGCCTTGGAGATCCAGGAGCAGAACCTATCGTAGCCTGTGTCAACGTCGACCAATGCGAGATGCGCGAGGTTCGGCACCTCACGTGAGATGCGCGAGGTTCGGCATCTCACGCGAGATGCGCAAGGTTTGGGACCTCACGCAAGATGCGTGAGAATCGGCACCTCACGCGAGATGCGTGAGAATCGGCACTGTAGCGATTACATGGCAGACAGGGGGCGTCCCATACCACTACCGAAAGTTTCATTGTTTTCCTGTCCGATCTCAGAGGCAGGCAGTAACCCTGAAAACTACAACTCCCAGAATGCCTAGAGGCAGGAACCATGTGGCCTAGGGAGGAACTCACATAAGCACCTCCTTTCCGCCGCGACGGTGCTTGTCAATTTGTTCTGGTTTTCTTCGAGGGATGGCGGATGGTGTTCCCCGCCGGATTTCAGCTGGAAGACTTCAAGCCTTGGATGTTCGGGACTTTGTTGTTTATGGTCGTATGGAATACAGGTATTGAGGCGGCAGGAGCGTGGGCTCGCCTCCTACTCCCCTGGTAATGACTTGTATGTGTTAATTAAGGGAGCCGCGGTGCAGTTCTGAAAAACGCTTGCACTCGCTTTTTTTGATATTGCGCGTAGCGGGTGAAACAGAATTGCTTTGAACGCGTCTGACTTCGAAGACGCGTTCCGAGTCTATTTTTGGTTTCAGGGTTCAGTTCGTGAACGGTGCTTGCTACCACGGACTCGTGGTGAACTCCGCATAGGAGATACGTCTGTAGTAGCGTGATTTCTAGTGTCGGGTTGTGCAGGAACAACGCTGACATTGAGGACAACTTTTATTTTGTGTTTCACTGTGCCCTGCCTTTTGGAACCCTCCTGTTATGTTTGCCGAACCAAGAGACCTACCTTGATATTGCTGGTTAAGCATTCCCTGGAACTTTGCTAAGGACAATACAATCCTGGGGTCTTTTATTTTTGTATGTGAAGAAAGGGAAGGAATAGCCCTGGTTTGCGGTATCTTTCCTGGTAAGGTCATACCACGTTATCTTGCATAACTTAATACCCCTCAGATGATATAGAGGTTACATATTGTGCATTCTCTCCCCTACTGCAGAGTGGATATCCTGCCTGTGTAAAGCAGTTCTTTTGACCAGACTTGAGGGACCCACTGGAAACACCGCTCTTTAATATTCTGTCCACTTCCCTTTTCCCCGGGGCGCGAGTCCACACAGAGGTTTCCTCATCCTTTGTTGGGTGTCGCGCTCGGGAGGAATTGGGAGGCATCTCTTCTACCGTAGTCTCCGCTGGTCACCAGGTGAAGGTTAGTGGCAATTATATCCTTGAGCTGCTGCCAATCCCGACAGATTGACAAGCCCAAGAATAACGCCCGGCCTAGACGATGGATATAGAAGGAGTGATGGCTTCCATGGCGGAAAGCCTAGCCGCCTTGCAGCGAGAAGTGCATGCATCTAGAACCGAATCTCAGGTCTTACATAAGGAGGTGGGCTCCTTAAGAAGAGAGGTTGCAGGGCTAACGCGTAAGGGTACAGGAGGGGTCCCTTTACTGAAACCGGCCACCCTGCCACCGCCTGGCCCCCCCACGTCCATGCCCACTGTAGGAGCAGAAGGGGGTGGGTTTGCTATACCCCCTCCTCACACAGTTCCCCCTGCTGACCCTACACATACAATACACATAGTGCAAAACCTAGGTATCCCTTTGGCACCTCCTGAACGCTTTTTTGGGGATCCCCGTAAATTCGAGACCTTCCTTAATCAATGCAGACTACACTTCTTATGTAAACCTGGGGTGTTTCAAGAGGATTCAGCAAAAACGGCCTTTCTAATGTCCTATATGAGTGGAAATGCAGCAAGTTGGACAGTGCCCTTATTAGAAAGAAATGACCCCGTGTTGCATAGCTTTCCTGCTTTTTGCTTGGAACTACGGAAGTTATTTGATAGGAAATCCCACATGATGACCCTTGACCGGGAATTGTTAACCTTACGTCAGGGTTCTCAGGACCTGTTGACTTACATTACATCCTTCAACCGGCTGGTGGTGGAAACCGACTGGCCTCCTAGTAAGCGCATTACACTGTTCTATCAAGGATTGAGAGGGGAGCTTAAAGACGTCCTGGCACAAGTAGTGCAGCTTCCTAACACCTGTGAAGAGCTCATTGATTTGACCGTCCAATTGGACCACCGTCTCCTGGACCGTAAAGGGGATAAAAACAGGATGGGGGATGGTAGATATCCGATTCCTCGTTTCAGAAACATCCCTGAAGAGCGGCCCAAAGTAGCTGAAGGTACTGAACCCATGCAAATAGGCGGAATCCGCGGGCCCCTTTCACAAGAAGAAAAAGAAAAACGGCGCAGACTCAAACAATGCCTATATTGCGGAAAAGGGGGTCATTTCATTAAGGACTGTAGAGCAAGGAACGCATTACCGGGACGCCCCTTTGTGCCTCGTGTGCAGGCGATTGTACAAGCAGGAGAGCCGGCGGAAAACTAAAGAACCCAAATCAGGAAGAGGTCTCTGCTTTGGGTTCTCAAACATCCAAGATCTCACCAGTCCTCGCCAATACACTACACCCAGCGGTTGCTCATATGAATCTCCAAGTTAAGCTATGGGTCTCTGCCCGGGAAGTCTTGGATATCGACGCCTTACTGGATTCTGGGGCTACGGGAAATTATATCATGGTATCATTTGTGAGAAGAAGGAAAAACCTGAGTTGGTAAAGGCAGTTGACGGTACTGTCCTGTCATCCGGTCCTGTATCATATCATACGAGTGCACTATTAATGCAAACCAGCCAAAACCATCAGGAATACATCCAGTTCGATCTCATCGACGCACCTCAGTTCCGACTCATATTGGGGATGCCCTGGTTGACCCTTCATGATCCGAAAGTCAGTTGGGCGGCACGTACCATCACTCTGTCATCTGACTATTGTAAGGAACATTGCAAACGGAATAATCCAGACCTCAACAGCCCAGGACTCACCCCTTCAGTGTGTCTAACGGGTGAAAGTCCCTCAGAGCAGTTTTGTCGCGCTACCATACTTCCTGACGAATACAAGGCATATCTCCCAGTATTTAGTCCACAAAAGGCCACAACCCTACCTCCACATCGGGTATATGACTGTTGTATTGAACTGGTGCCAGGAGCAGACATCCCATGCAGCAGGGTGTACACCTTGACTGAGAAGGAGACACAGTACTTAAAGACTTATATCGAGGATAATCTTGCATCCGGCTTTATCAGGCATTCAACGTCACCAGCCTCATCCCCTATGTTTTTCATTTCTAAGAAAGATTGCGCGGAATTGAGACCATGTATCGATTACAGAGCAATTAATCGTATAACAATCAAAAATCGATACCCTCTCCCCTTGATACCTGTATTGATGGACCAGTTGAAGGGTGCTCGCTTTTTTACCAAACTCGACCTCCGCGGCGCCTACCATTTGGTCCGCGTCAAAAAAGGGGATGAATGGAAGACGGCATTCCGAACGAAATTTGGGTTGTTTGAATACAGGGTGATGCCCTTTGGGCTGTGTAACGCCCCTGCAGCGTTCCAGTTTTTTATGGACGAAGTACTGCGAGGATGCCTGGAAACGTTTTGTGTTGTCTACATTGATGACATTTTGGTCTACTCGTCTACCTTTGCGGAACATGTGAACCATGTGAACATTGTGCTCGGCAGGTTACAACAGAATTCGCTTTATGCGAAGTTGGAGAAATGCCTGTTTCATGTTCGGGAAGTTGCCTTTCTTGGCTATGTGATAAATGAACGTGGATTCGAGGGCGGAGCTAGCCGGCGTCGATTGCGGACGCGTGAGCCTTCGGCTCCTCGCATAGCCCCGGAATTATCCTGTTAAACTGTCCTTGACTGTGCCGAAAATGTTATAGCGGGCTCTCGAACACCTGCTGGCACCCCCGGCTGCCTTTGGAGAACTTTTGGACCGGCTGTGTGTGAGCCTTCCCGACCATTTGAGGGTCCTGCTCCCAGAGAAGCGGCAGTGGTGGACTAGGCCGGCAGCCGCGCACTATCCTGGAGAGGTGGCCGGGCGACGTCATCGGACGTGCGGCCTCAACGCTGAGAGTGACCGGGCTGGATGCGGACCGGACCGAAAAATTGGATTTCTCACTGCTTGAGGAGACTGCTCATAAGTGAAGGGCCCGGAGGCTCCGCGATAGGGGGTAGCACACAACTCTGAACTTCTGCGCCACGAGGCGGAGCGCCCATTAAATTGGTGCCATAACTGATCTGGTTCCCCGCTGCGACGGACCGCTATCCTGCCGCCCCCTGGAGAGAGGTAGACAGGGGCAGGAACTGTGGTCCTGACTGCCTTCTAAGCCACGAGGGTGAGAGACTTGCTGTAGCGCAGGGAAGGGCTTCATCCGCCATTGCGGACGCCATCTTGGTCGCGTCGGAAACCCGGTGCCTGGCGGCAGTACTCCGCTTGCTTACAAAGATCACAGGTTTGCATACGTGGCCTGCTGCCGTAGCGGGGCTCCCCCGCTCTACACCTCAACACATAAGGGACTGCGATGGGGAAGAACGACGCGGCCCAGGGGAAACTCTCCTTCGAACGGCGCCGTCCAAAAGGGTCGGAAGCGGCGGCGCCGGAGACATCGCCGAAGGGAGCCACGGCGACCACCCCGGCACCCACAGAACTCAGAGATATGTTAGCTGCAATGGAGAAAGGCATCCAAGATAGCATTGCAACCGTGGGCACCAAGATAGACGCTCTGTTCTACCGCATGGATCGCATGGCGGAGCGTGTGGATAAACATGCGGAGCGCCTCGACATGGCGGAGCGCCGTCTCACTGAAGCGGAGGAGGCTCAAACAGAGTGGGACAAGGAAAGAAAGCAGTTCGATAGGCTTCTTCATGTTATCCGGGACAAGACCGAGGACTTGGAGGCGCGCTCCCGCAGATCCAACCTCCGCATCACAGGCGTGGCGGAAACTACGCAGACGGGGAAGATGGAGTTGTATGTGGAGAAACTGCTGAAGCTTCTATTGGGTGAGGAAGTGTTCTCCCCCATGTTCATTGTGGAACGCGCGCACCGCACGCTGGGCCCACAACCTCAGCCTGGCGCGCCTCCTCGCCCCATTATCGCGAAGTTACTTAACTACCGCGACAGAGACACGGCCCTACGAATTGCGAGGGAGAAGGGCAAACTACAACATGAAGGGATGGATATCTCCTTATACCCGGACTTCACAGCCAGGGTGCAGGAAGAGAGGCGACAGTTTGCACCATACAAGAAACAACTCAGAACTTTGGGCCTGGACTATGCGATGTTGTATCCCGCCAAGCTCCGCATAAACATCGGTGGGAGGTCGTATTACTTCACGGACCCTAAGGAACTTCACAAGTCCCTGAAAACTTGGACACGGGAGCGGAAGGAGGCCCGGCGAGGCCAGGACGACGAAGCCGGCTCGGCATCGAACCTGGAAGAACAGGACTAGAGGTCACCGTAGAGAGGTTTGGTACTCTTCCATGGTGGCGGTCACCGGACCCTGGCACCACAAGGACTCCATGTTTGCTGAGGCCCGAGAGGTCTACATTCGCTACATAGGGGTTGCTCTGTTAGGGTGTGGAGATGCTGATCGGACATCGATACCACGCACTGCTGGTAAGGTAGCGGAAGCTACGGGGGAAGGTTTCATGGACAAATACTGCAGAACTGGGGGGACCAGTACGGGTGGGGGAGGGCGATTATACTCGCTATTAGATGGGCACTGTTACATAAGAGGGGCCGGTCTGAGGCGCTGATCGCACATTCCTTCGGAACACTTGGTGTGAACTATTTTGGCGCGCTCTGCCCTGGTGCCTTTGGTTGAGAAACTCTCTGAGGGGTTAGTGTTGGACTGTTGAACACTACACTTGTGGAGGGTTGATGGGGGGAGTTTTTGGGTCCTGTCTGACCAGGTTGGGGGAGGTCGGCTGTGGGTGGGTTGGTGCTCGAGGGGTGGGAGCTGGGATTTGGTTTGTTGGGGTGAGATGTTGCCAGGGGTTGTTCATGGGGTGTAACTGTACGGAGTGTGTACTGCGGTGTGAAGCTGTCCCTGCTCGGAGACGCTGGCTGGCGTTTTTGGAATTGCGTGCACTGCTGTGTCCTTATTCGCCTATCCTTGATACATATGCACGAGTGAATCCTTGTAATGTCTAATGCTGCACCGAATTTGCCCACACATGCCCCGGATACACTGAAACTTCTGACTTGGAATGTGAGGGGTCTGAACGACTTCCGTAAATTGAGGAAGGTCCTTAGCTATCTCGGCAGACATCACGTTGACCTAGCCCTATTACAGGAAACGCACTTACCACAATCCAGTAGGATGTTACAGGCTAGGGGATTAGCTGGGAACATAGTCGCTGCGGGCTTCACGACACACGCCCGTGGGGTGTTGATTTGGGCCAATCCCTCCTCACAGCTGAAGCTCATCCCAGTGCACTCGGACCCGGAGGGCAGGTACGTCCTGGCTAGATGTGTGGGTAAGGGTCTGGATCTATTAGTAGTAAATGTTTATGGCCCCAATTATGACCACCCTGAATTTTACGCGACTTTGTCAGCTCTCGCCAGGTCGCACACGCAGCCTTGGACGTTATGGGGCGGGGACTTTAACTTTGTATTTGACCCAACTTTGGACCGTTCAGCGGGCGTTGTTCGGCGCCCGGTGGCTTCGGCCTCGTATATGAGGGCCGAGATGACTAAGGCAGACCTGGTGGATGTTTGGAGGGAGCGCTGCCGGACAATGGTGGCCGACTTTTTCCATTTGGCATGGTTATGCCCTGGGGTGCAGGCATTCTGGGGGGAGGTCTTTGCCGAACTGGATCAGATTCTGGGGGAGACCCTACCCCGCACACCGGCGCTGGCGCTTATTGGTTATTCTAAGCCACTGGCTCCTTCTCTGCGTCGCCTGGTGGACATGGCACTACTATTAGCGAGGAGAGTGGTGGCGGCTTGCTGGATGCGAGGGCCCCTGCCAACCAAAACTAGATGGGTGCGGGACCTACAGTACTGCTGCACTCAGACGGAACTATATAGCGACCTGTTACCGCCCAGGAGTAGGCCCAAGAATTTCTGGGATCTTTATAAAGAACACCTGCAGAAGGGGGAGGTGGAGGACTCTGACACATCTGAGGCGGTTGAACTCCAGGATAGGGTGGAAGAGTAGGCACTGACTGGGTTCCTTGCTACACCGGAGGGGGACGGGCTGGGAGCGCTCCGAGTTAGGTGGGGGATGTTGAGGCTGGGAGCTGCCGGGGGGGGGCTGTTCACTGAGGGTGGATAGACACTGGACACAGAGTAGGTACACGTAGGTTAACAGGGGGACATGTTGGTTAGGGCTGGGTTGGCGGACACACAGACACACTCTAGAGGGTGGGATGGGAGTTTAGTTGGGGTTGTTTATTTTGACCTTGTCTTGGTATCAGATCTGTTGACCGCGATTGCAGTAGTAGATTGCCATTTGCCACACCGAATCAACACGTGGTTCACGACAAAACGCTAATAATGGCACAGTTATACAGTCGTTGCATTACCTCGCCGCCGGGCCCCCGGGATGCCGGCAATAAGGCTGTGTTCGAAATGATCCTTTGCTGCTCATGTGATGATCATACTTTATGTGGAGATGCACTGTGCGCAGGTGTTACATTTGGTGTTGTCAATGGCTTTGCTATCAATAAAGATCTTTAAAAAAAAAAAAAAAATGAACGTGGATTCCAGATGGATCAGTCGAAAGTGGAGGTTATTACCAATTGGAGCACTCCTCAAAATGTTAAAGCTGTGCAGAGCTTTCTTGGCTTTGCCAATTACTATAGGAGATTCATTAAAGATTTCTCAAAAATCATACATCCTATCTCGAGCCTTTTGAGGAAGAACACTCCCTTTGTTTGGAGCGAGGCTGCGGAAAACTCGTTCCGATTTTTAAAGAAACAATTCACGCAAGCTCCAATCCTTCGTCATCCTAATCCGCAAATGCCTTTCATACTGGAAACGGATGCCTCTCAACATGCGGTGCGAGGTGTACTATCTCAAAGACATCCAGTGACTGGCCAAGTACATCCTGTTGCCTTCTTTTCGAAAAAACTGACACCTTGTGAGATAAACTATACTATTTCAGACAAGGAGCTTCTCGCTATTAAAAGAGCGTGCGAGGAATGGCGTCATTATCTCCTGGGAGCAGCACACACCGTAGAAATCTATACAGATCACCGGAATTTGTTGTTTCTGAAAACGGCCAAGGCACTAACCCCCCGACAATTAAGATGGACATTGTTCTTTTCAGACTATGATTTTATCATCAAATATAAACCAGGACCCCAAAACGGGAAAGCGGACGCCCTTTCCCGCATCGGAGAATCAGAGGATCAGGGGAGGATCGGGAACCCCGAGCCTCCTTTCATATTACAGAATGTGAGTGTTCCACATCCTATGGTAGCACTGCTGTCCTCGCAGGATTTCTTGGAGGACTTGAAGGTAGCCCTGGCGAATGAGAACTTACAGGAATGGGTCCAGGAAGATCCGGAGCATCGCGCCGAAAAAGATGACCTAGCCTACCAGGACGTAGCTCTCTTTGTCCCGACGGAAGCTCTACGACAACGAGTATTGTCATGGGTCCATGATTCCACTCTGGGTGGGCATCTGGGAACGTATAAGACTATTGCCAGTGTAGAACGCTCCTTTTGGTGGCCTCGACTACGAGAAGATGTACGACATTACATTATGAACTGTTCGATATGTGCACAAGGAAAAGCGATCCATGTGAAACCTGTGGGACTACTGAGGTCTTTGCCTATACCACCTCAGCCGTGGCATACGCTGTCTATGGATTTCATTGTCGAAATGCCCCCCTGTAATGAGAAAACAGTGATTTTGGTCGTTATCGACCATCTGACAAAAATGGGACATTTCGTACCATTGAGAGGATTGCCCACGGCGGCGGAACTGGCAGAGGTGTTTCTCCAACATATTGTAAGAGCTCATGGCATCCCTTGTGTTCTAATAACTGACAGGGGAACCCAATTCACTTCCCGATTCTGGAAGGCTCTTTGTAAAACATTGGACACAGATGCACGGCTCTCCTCCAGTTACCACCCCCAGACAGATGGCAAAACCGAACGCCTGAACCAGACTCTCGAACAGTACCTCCGATGCTTCACTCTGCAGAACAAATTGGACTGGACTACCCTGTTATGGATGGCAGAATTTGCCTATAACAATGCTGTGCACTCTACTCTGGGTTGTTCTCCCTTTTTCGGCCTCCTGGGCTACTGTCCTCCCTTTTGATTGGCCTGTTTGTTCCCCTGTCCCTAGTATACACGAACATCATGCACATCTCAGAGCAGTGCTCCTAGCTGCGAAAAACAATCTGGCGGAGGCCCAAGCGTCTCAGAAAACATTTGCAGATAAGAAAAGGACACCTGAACCTGATTACAGGGTGGGGGATAAGGTCTGGCTCTCCACCAAACATCTTCATTTGAAAGGGGTCTCCAAACTGAAACCTAAATATGTGGGTCCTTATGCTATTGTGGAGGTCATTAACCCTGTGGCGATGAAGCTCTCCCTCCCCGATTCCTGGCAGATCCATCCCGTTTTCCATGTATCCCTACTCCGGCCCTGTCCTCCAGGTATGAGACTTCCCGATCGAAATCCGCCTGTTGAGGTAGATGGTCAGGAGGAGTATGAGGTGCAGGAGATTCTTGATTCCCGTATGGTGAGGGGTAGGGTTCAGTATCTGGTGGATTTGAAAGGCTATGGGCCTGAGGAGAGGACGTGGGAGCCTATGGACAACCTGCATTGTCCTGAGTTGGTGGCTCTCTTTCATGACACGCATCCTGGTAGGCCTGGGCGACCGCCGGGTCGGCGGTCCTCGAGAGGGGGTAGCGATTACATGGCAGACAGGGGGCGTCCCATACCACTACCGAAAGTTTCATTGTTTTCCTGTCCGATCTCAGAGGCAGGCAGTAACCCTGAAAACTACAACTCCCAGAATGCCTAGAGGCAGGAACCATGTGGCCTAGGGAGGAACTCACATAAGCACCTCCTTTCCGCCGCGACGGTGCTTGTCAATTTGTTCTGGTTTTCTTCGAGGGATGGCGGATGGTGTTCCCCGCCGGATTTCAGCTGGAAGACTTCAAGCCTTGGATGTTCGGGACTTTGTTGTTTATGGTCGTATGGAATACAGGTATTGAGGCGGCAGGAGCGTGGGCTCGCCTCCTACTCCCCTGGTAATGACTTGTATGTGTTAATTAAGGGAGCCGCGGTGCAGTTCTGAAAAACGCTTGCACTCGCGTTTTTTGATAATGCGCGTAGCGGGTGAAACAGAATTGCTTTGAACGCGTCTGACTTCGAAGACGCGTTCCGAGTCTATTTTTGGTTTCATGGTTCAGTTTGTGAACGGTGCTTGCTACCACGGACTCGTGGTGAACTCCGCATAGGAGATACGTCTGTAGCAGCGTGATTTCTAGTGTCGGGTTGTGCAGGAACAACGCTGACATTGAGGACAACTTTTATTTTGTGTTTCACTGTGCCCTGCCTTTTGGAACCCTCCTGTTATGTTTGCCGAACCAAGAGACCTACCTTGATATTGCTGGTTAAGCATTCCCTGGAACTTTGCTAAGGACAATACAATCCTGGGGTCTTTTATTTTTGTATGTGAAGAAAGGGAAGGAATAGCCCTGGTTTGCGGTATCTTTCCTGGTAAGGTCATACCACGTTATCTTGCATATCTTAATACCCCTCAGATGAGATAAAGGTTACATATTGTGCATTCTCTCCCCTACTGCAGAGTGGATATCCTGCCTGTGTAAAGCAGTTCTTTTGACCAGACTTGAGGGACCCACTGGAAACACCGCTCTTTATTATTCTGTCCACTTCCCTTTTCCCCGGGGCGCGAGTCCATGCAGAGGTTTCCTCATCCTTTGTTGGGTGTCGCGCTCGGGAGGAATTGGGAGGCATCTCTTCTACCGTCGTCTCCGCTGGTCACCAGGTGAAGGTTAGTGGCAATTATATCCTTGAGCTGCTGCCAATCCCGACAGGCACCTCACGCAAGATGCGTGAGAATCGGCACCTTACGCGAGATGCGTGAGAATCGGCACCTCACGCGAGATGCGTGAGGTTCGGCACCTCACGCGAGATGCGTGGGGTTCGGCACCTCACGCGAGATGCGTGAGAATCGGCAACTCATGCGAGATGCGTGAGAATCGGCACCTCACGCGAAATGCGTGAGAAACGGCACCTCACGCGAGATACGTGAGAATCGGCAACTCATGCGAGATGCGTGAGAATCGGCACCTCACGCGAAATGCGTGAGAAACGGCACCTCGCGCGAGATGCGTGAGAATCGGCACGTCACGCGAGATGCGTGAGAAACGGCACCTCACACAAGATGCGTGAGAATCGACACCTCACGCACCTCACGCAAAATGCGTGAGGTTCGGCACCTCACGCGAGATGCGTAAGGTTCGGCACCCCACGCGCGATGCGTGAGGTTTGGTACCTCACGCGAGATGCGTGAGGTTCGGCACCTCAAGCGATATGCGTGAGGCTCGGCACCTCACGCGATATGCGTGAGGTTCTGCACCTCACGCGAGATGCGTGAGGTTCTGCACCTCACGCGAGATGCGTGAGGGTCGGCACCTCACGCGAGATGCTTGAGGTTCGGCACCTCACGCGAGATGCGTGAGGTTCGGCACCTCACGCGATATGCGTGAGGCTCGGCACCTCACGCGTGATGCGTGAGGCACGGCTCCTCACGCGAGATGCGTAAGGCTCGGCACCTCACGCGTGATGCGTGAGATTCGGCACCTCACGCGATATGCGTGAGGTTCGCCACCTCACGCGATATGCGTGAGGTTCAGCATCTCACGCGACATGCGCGAGGTTCGGCACCTCACGCGAGATGCGTGAGGTTCGGCACCTCACGCGAGATGCGCGAGGTTCGGCACCTCACGTGAGATGCGCGAGGTTCGGCACCTCACGTGAGATGCGCGAGGTTCGGCACCTCACGCGAGATGCGCGAGGTTCGGCACCTCACGTGAGATGCGCGAGGTTCGGCACCTCACGCGAGATGCGCGAGGTTTGGGACCTCACGCGAAATGTGTGAGAAACGGCACCTCTTGCGAGATGCGTGAGAATCGGCACCTCACGCGAGATGCGTGAGAATCGGCATCGCACGCGAGATGCGTGAGAAACGGCACCTCACGCGAGATGCGTGAGAATCGGCACGTCACGCAAGATGAGTGAGGTTCGGCACCTCACGCGAGATGAGTGAGGTTCGGCACCTCACGCGAGATGCGTGTGGTTCGGCACCTCACGCGAGATGCGTGTGGTTCGGCACCTCACGCGAGATGCGTGAGGTTTGGCACGGGGCGTGCCTACGATGATGTCAGCGGCCGCGCCCAGTTCCCCGTGCTCACTATTCAGCGTCTTTTGGTGAAGGAGGAAGAGGATCTTGGGGCTCCGTTTCTCTGCGAGGCCAGCTTTCTTCTTTTGATTGGTGGAGAGTTCGGGGTGCCTGAAATCTGCTACAACGCTCGCTGAGCTGCAGGAGGAGTTTAGAATCTGCGGAGACTTCTCTTCTTGATGGGCTCCCGGTGAGGCTAGCTTTTGGGGGGATTACCTGTCACTAACCCAGATTCAGAAGTAGAGTCAATCCATCAATCAGGAGTTTGTTAAAGCGCAACTACTCACCCGTAAGGGTCTCAAGGCGCTAGGGGTGGGGGGGTGCAGGTTCCATTCCATCAAGGAGGAGGGGTCTGTCGAAGAGCCAAGTTTTGAGGTTTCTTGCGAAGATGGGGAGCGATGTTGTCTGTCTGAGGTGGAGCGGAAGGGCGTTCCATGCTTTGGCCGCGAGGAAGGTGAAGGAGCGGCCTCCCGATCTGGTCTTTCTGGTGCGGGGGACCACGGCGTAGGAGAGCTGAGCTGATCGTAGGGTCCTTTGGGGTGCCTGGAATTTGAGCCGGCTGTTCAGGTATGCTGGTCCGGTGCCGTGGAGGGCCTTGTGTGCGTGGGTGAGCATCTTAAAGGTGATTCTCACCTCGTCGGGGAGCCAGTGGAGTGTGCGCAGGAGCTGGGAGATGTGGCAGTGCTTTGGCAGGTTGAGGACCAGTCTTGCGGCGGCGTTCTGGATGTTCTGTAGCTTGCGGATGAGGTTTTTGTTTATTCCGGCGTAGAGTGCGTTGCCGTAGTAGAGTCTGCTGGTGACCAGGGCGTGAGTGACTGTCTTTCGGTATTCGAGGGGGATCCATTTGAAGGTCTTACGAAGGAGGCGGAGGGTGTGGAAGCAGGAAGATGAGACAGAGTTGATCTGGCGGTCCATTTTGAGCTCAGAGTCCAGGATGATTCCCAGGTTGCGTGCGTGGTGTGTGTGGGTTGGCGGGTTTCCGAGGGCGGTGGGCCACCAGGTGTCGCTCCAGGCGTCGGGGTTTGGGCCTATGATGAGTACTTCTGTTTTGTTGGTGTTTAGTTGTAGGCAGCTGTTTTTCATCCATTTGGCGATGGCTTCCATGCCTTCTCGAAAGTTGCGTCTGGCGGTGTTGGGCTCGTTGGATAGGGAGAGGATGAGCTGGGTGTCGTCTGCGTATGACAGTATGACACGATGTTGAGTCCGTAGGTTCTGACGATGGGGGCAAGTGGAGCCATGTAGACGTTGAAGAGCGGCGGGCTGAGGGAGGAGCCCTGGGGGACTCCGCAGGTGGTAGGTGTGGGGTCTGAGAGGAAAGGGGGGAGTCTGACCCGTTGCGTCCTGCCGGAGAGGAAGGAGCAGATCCAGTCGAGGGCCTTGTCCTGGATTCCTGCGTCGTAGAGTCTGCGTATTAGGGTGCGGTGGGAGACTGTGTCGAACGCCGCTGATAGGTCTAGGAGGATGAGGGCTACTGTTTCTCCTTTGTCCAGTTGGGTGCGGATGTCGTCTGTTGCGGCGAGGAGGGCGGTTTCCGTACTGTGGTTTTTTCTGAAGCCGGATTGGGAGGAGTCGAGGATGTTTTGTTCTTCAATGTATGTGGCGAGTTGGCTGTTGATGGCTTTCTCGATGACTTTCGCTGGGTAAGGGAGCAGGGAGATTGGTCTGTAGTTTTTGAGGTCAGTGGGGTCCGCTGAGGGTTTCTTTAGGAGGGGGTTGACCTCTGCGTGTTTCCAGTCGTCGGGGAATGAGGCGGTCGCCAGGGAGCGGTTGATGGTGTGGTGGAGCATGGGTGCGATGGTATCGGCGGCTCTGTTGAAGATGTGGTGAGGGCAGGGGTCCGTGGGGGCCCCTGAGTGGATTGACTTCATTGTCTTCAGTGTGTCTTCGATGGTGAGGGCTATCCAGTCATCAATCGCTGGTTTCTGTGTGTCGGGGGTGGTTCGTGAGGGTTCAGTGTGTTGGTTGTCTTTGTCGAAGTTGTCATAGTTGCTCTTGATTTTGTTGTGGAAAAAGGTGCTGAGTTTGTCGCAGAGGTCTTGTGAGGGAGGGATGTCAGTAGACTCGCTGGTGGGTTGGGCGAACTCCTTGATGATGCTGAAGAGTTCCTTGCTGTTGTGTGCGTGGGTGGAGATTCTGTCTTCAATCGCTTTTTTCCTCGTTTCTCTGATGAGTTGATGGTGGGCGTTGGTGTCGGCTCTGAAGTTGTTGTGGGCTTCTGTGGATTTGGTGTTTCTCCAGGCCTTTTCGAGGCGGCGGCATGTGCGCCTGGACTCTCGAAGTTCGGTGGTAAACCATCTGGCTTTCTTGGCACGGATATTGTTGTTTTTCTTGAGGGGGGCTATGGTGTTGGTGATGTCCGAGATCCATCTATGCAGGGTTCGAGCTGCGGTGTTGGGGTGGTCAATTTCCGCAATGGTTGGGGTGGAGTTGTTGAGTGAGGAGGTGAGCTGGTCGTTGGTGATTTTGGTCCAGTTTCTTTCTGGAAGCAGGTGCTGGTGTCTGTGGATGGTGTGTGTTGTGAAGGTGAAGTGGACGCAACGATAGTCGGTCCATGGGAGTTCGGTGGTGTGGCTGAAGGTGATGGAGTTTCCTGTAGTGAAGAGGGGGTCGAGGGTGTGTCCTGCTGAGTGCGTGGGCTCTTTCACGATCTGGCAGAGTCCAATGTTGTGGAGGTTGTCCAGGAGGCATGTGGTGTTGGGGTCCAGTTGATTGTCGAGGTGGAAGTTGAGGTCTCCCAGCAGGGTGTAGTTAGTGGATGCAATGGCCTGCGGGGAGATAATGTCCGTGATGGAGTTGGCGAAGGGTCCACGGGGTCCAGGGGGTCGGTAGATGAGGGTTCCTCGGAGGGCGGCGGTGGGGCTGGCCAGTATCTTGAAGTGAAGGTGTTCCATCAGTTTTGTGGACAATGGCGATTCCTCCTCCTGGGTGGGTGGAGCGGTCCTTCCTGGAGATCTTGTATCCTTGGGGGATGGCGATGGCGATGTCCGGTCCCGAGGTGGCGTTGGTCCAGGTTTCGGTGAAGAATGCTACGTCCGGGGTGGTGCTGTCGAGGAGGTCCCAGATTTCTGTGGCGTGTTTGTGGAGGGATCGGACGTTGAGGAGGATGCATTGCAGGGTCTTCGGTTCGGTTGTGTTCTTGGGGGCGGGTTGTGCTGGATCCGTGTTCTTGGCGGTGCTGCAGGTGTGCCGGCAGCGGTGACAGCTGAAGGGTCCATGGGTGTCGGCTGGTGATGCTAGCTTGCAGTTGTTGTTGCAGCCTAGGTTGAGTGCGTGGAGTGCTGCTGGGTCGTAGCGTTGGCGTGGCGGAGGTCCAGGGTTCCTGGTGCTGGTCGCGGACGGGTCGCGGACGGGCGCAGATGTACTTGCCTTTGACGCGCCTTCGGTGCACCAGTGGCCGCCATTAAGTAGGGGTCGGGGAGGGCTGGACAGCTGGGAGGCGGGAACGGGGAGAGGAGATGGATTGGGCCGGTCGCGCTGGGGGGGTGGGGGGGGGCGCGGGGGCAGCAGCGGCGGGGAAAGGTAAAGGGAGGAAAGAAGGGATAAAGAAAAAAGGGAAAATAAGCAGAAATAAGACACAAAAGAGCAGAGATGCAGAAAAGGGCAGAAAGGTGAAAGATGGAAAGGGTAGAAAAACGAGTGAAAACGAGTGAAGGAGCAGAGGGAGAAAGAGAAAATGGGCAGAAATAACGCACAAAAGAGCAGAGATGCAGAAAGGTGAAAGATAGAAAGGATAGAAAAACGAGTGAAGGAGCAGAATGAGAGAAAGGAGACAGAGGTCCACTCTACAGGTAAGATTGCGAATCTTGTTAAAACCATTTCAGTGATTTATTAGGAACATTCAATTTGATTTTGAAGATCATTTACCTTATTCACGAGTGTGATTCTTGTTCAGTAGAAATTCTATGCATTCTTTCTCTAGCTCATTACCATATTCACGAGTGCGATTCTTGTTCTATAGTAGTTCCATGAATGTTTTTGGGAACACTTTTAAGTCACATAAAATAAGGAAATATAAGACACTGATTGTTTAGGTGATTGAAAACCTAGTCATAGAAAGACCTAAACCAAATTCTGCCGCTTATGCCTTTGAGCAGTTGATACTGAAGTGAAGTATTATCGCCACAATATAACGGATCTAAGAAAGGTCAACTAAGAGTCTGATTGTCTGAATAAACACAAGCCACGAAGCTCTTAAGCTAGTTCCTGATTGAAGGACAGAATCTGATGTCCTAATTTACGTCTTTGTGCGAAGGAAAGTGCGTGTATTTTTGTTTGCGAGTAACTTTTCCTTTTCAGATCTCCTTCCCAGCTGTTCCCTTCCTAATTCCCTTTCCCCCGCTTAATCACTTCAATACTCTGTGTAATCATTACAATCAGAGTTGGAGGTATTGAGAGGTGGGCCCCGTATATCATCACTCCAGACCGTGAGGAAGAAGCAACCTGACAGAATAGTGAGCCCACGAATAATATTCCTCCCGGTCTGAGAGTTTTGACATTATGGCCACCATGGATGATTTAATGAGGGTTATTGTTCAGATGCAAACAGATTTAACTGAAGCTAGGAATGCCACTGCAATGCTCTCTGATAAAGTAGATAGGATACAGCGATTAAGTACTCCGCTTCCTCCTCTCCGTTCTCTGCAGCATACAGACAGAGAAATTACGCTGTTGGGGCAGCCGTCCGAACCAATCGTGCTGGCTGCGGTGGAGGGGAGTGAGGTTGCCTGCAGCCTTCCTGTTGACGATGTGAGAAGGTGGCCTGATATGCAGTGCTCACTATTCTAGTGATCACTATGTATCAGTCCAACAACCCTTATTGATGATTGGTTGTAAGTCAACCCTATAGACCAGCTATCCTAGTAGCGTGGATACGAGCAGTCTAAGGCTAAAGACTCGAGAGGGCGTGTTAAGCCAGCTGTTATACCATCACATATACCCCTTGAACACCAAGTGAAAGGACACCACACAAGTGTTATGAAAATAAACAGTGTATTTATTTGAATCACAACAGCCCTGTACTCTTTATGAGGACAGGGTACTAAGCACAAAACAAAACTCTTACGAAAATACTTAAGTTAGCACAGTATATACAAATGCCCGAGGGGCACGGAAAACCATATACTCTGAAAGTGGAATGCAAAATTACTAGCAGGTAAGTACAGTACTAATAGGCTTTGGAATCGCTAGGACTTGACTATAGAATCGTTAGATTACTTCTAGGAGACCCAGGGGACTCGGGTGCAGAGTGTGCACTCTCACGCGTGATGCGGGACAAAGTCTATGGTAGCTAGATTTCACAGAGTTAGTGTTCTCGGGCGAACCCGACCTGGTAGGAGGAAAACGAAAGTGGATTCTGACCCTTGGATAGTGAGGCTATGCTGGGGCACCGAAATGCCGAAGTTACCTAGCCCAGGGGCTGCAGCTGCATATGTCTCAAAAGACGTCGGGAATCCTCGTAGACGGACCAGGAGCCTGGAAGAAAGATGCTGGCAGGCGACCAGTGAAGAGAGTTCGAAGTGATCCAAGCCTGGATCTCAAAGATGGATGACACCTGAAAGCAGAGGGGACCAAGTTCGTGACTACTAGCCGGTAGTCAGGTGGCGCCAGGAGGGCACCGGATGGTAGTCACCTCGACTAGGTGAGTGGGCGACGCTGTGCTCTGCAGATCTCACGGACCAGGAGGCGTTGTCGGCCACCAGGATGGAGGAGCGAGCTGTCCCACGATGGTTAATGCTGTCGGCGTCGCTGGACCCAGGATTGGGCAACAAAGCCTTGGCTAATTCAAGCCCACGCAGTGGACCTAAAATGGCGTCTGGAGTGGACCAGGAGGGTCCGGGGTGCTCCTCTTTTGGAAGGGAGCAAGGGCCAGTCTGGAGCAACCAGACCAGCAGCAGTGATGTCGTCGGGCGTCGTTAAGAAGGCCACAAGCCAGCGGGCTAGTAGCCAAACAACGCGGTGAGCAGAAAAAAGGAGAAGGGCCCCAAGCAGATCGTGGAGATGCTGGGAGGCTGGACTTCGGTGCTGGAGCTGCTCAGGGTCGGGGCTTCTCGGACCCCAAAGCACTCACCAGAGAATCCCTCGGCGGTCGTGCTGGAAAGAAGTCGTGCAGTCTTGAAGATGGCCGGTCCCTCGAGGTCTCGTCGCACTCACGGTTCTCAGCTTTGCTGTAGAGGTGAGTAGAGGTCAGAGGTGCCAGGGAAGCCGGTTCTCGTCGAGCTGGGCAGTCGGATTCCGGAGGAAGGACTTGCAGCAGACCGCAGTGTTCTTAATATGGTGCCTGCGGATGCAGGGTGACTACTCCTTAGTCACAAGGGAGAATCTTGAAGAAGAAATCTTGAAGTCCTTTCGAAGAAAGTCGTGTCTTGATTCCAAAGATGATCTAATTTGAACAGGGGGCCCGCTCCTATCTTTATACTAAGAAAAGGGGCTGACCCGGTGACGAGGTCCTGCCTATGGGTGGGACTAGGAAGGGGGGTGGTTACACCCCTCTCCCATGCCGGACTTTCCCCAGGCCAGGGGCTGGTGTGCCCCTGGAACTGGTTCTAGCCGGCAGATGCGTAGTGAGCACCGGGGTGCCACTCAGCAGTCACCTTCCTGTAAAGCCCTGCCTACCCAGGATACACAAAACCCTGTCTGGGATGGTGCTAGCAACGCCCCGGACAGGAAACCCTTTGTCCAAGCTCTCCTTGCAGTTACATACATGTCGTGTCCCTCTAGAAGGGTGGAATGCTAACCCCGTCGCCAGAATTGGCGAGGGGTTAGTATTCCAATTCGTATGACACCTTACTCGACATGTTTTGATAAAGCAATACCAGAGATAGCATATAACCGCGAGGATTATAATGCACTTAAGAGTATATGGTATGCGTTATCATGGAACAGCTATTAGGACTTGGTTCCGCAAGCTGCAGACAGGCTCAGCTCATGCCAGAGCACCATCTCACACAATTCCAAGCACTCTGCCTTCAGGATTGTTAAGGCCTGCCATAGGAGTGACTGATAGGAATCTGTGTGCCCATTTTTAGGGTTAGATATAGGTATACTATATCTAAAGCAAGGGGTGATTACACCACCTTGCCCCAGCTGTCGTGCAGCCAGTTGTGTCAGATGTTGATGGCCATCCATGGGTGGCATAATACATGCTTCAGCCCCTGGTAGGCCCTGGGTACACCTATGCCCTGAGTTACAGGGTCTGATAAGGTGGCCCAGCACCAATTGGTAAATGCACCTAGGGTACATGTCGTAATTTAGAGAGAGAACAGCCAGGCTGTGGGTCTGATTGGCAGGCCCACAGCCAGAGAAAGTCGTAAACCAGTGAAACAAAAGCAAAAAATCTGGGTGATCATAGGATTGCAGACCCTACTCTCCTACATGACCCCCCTCCCCAAAACTTTGGGACAATAAGCTAACCTTGACCAGGTGAGTCTTCTTGTTCTAAGTGGAAATATCTGGAGAGCCCATCGGCATTGCCATGATCAGTACCAGGTCTATGTTCCACTGTAAAGTCCATCCTCTGTAGGGAGATGGACCACCTAAGCTGTTTGGGGTTTTCACCCTTCGTCTGATTTAGCCACAAGAGGGGCTTATGGTCGGTCTGAATCTTGAAGTGAGTGCCAAACAAGTATGGCCTCAGCTTCTTCAGGGCCCAAACCACAGCAAAGGCCTCCCTCTCAATAGCTGACCAATTCTTCTCTCTGGAGGTCAGCCTCCTGCTTATAAAAGCAATGGGCTGGTCTTGACCATCAAAATTCAGTTGAGATAGAACAGCTCCCACACCCAACTCAGAAGCATCTGTTTGGACAATGAATGGTTTGGAGTAGTCTGGACTCTTGAGGATAGGTGCTGTGCACATGGCCTGCTTTAGGTCATCGAATGCTTTTTGACAGCCTGCTGTCCACTGAACCTTTTTTGGCATTTTCTTACTTTTCAGTTCATTTAATGGAGTCACAATTGATCCATAGTTCCTGACAAACTTTCTGTAGTAACCAGTCAGGCCCAAGAAAGCTCGAACCTGAGTCTGGGTGGTTGGAGGAGCCCAGTCCCTGATTGACTGTATTTTGCTCTCCAGTGGTTGAACCTGACCTCCACCTACAAGGTGGCCCAGGTATACAACATGTGTCTGCCCTATCTGGCACTTGGTGGCCTTGATAGTGAGGCCTGCTGCTTGCAGAGCCTCTAACACTTTCCTCAGGTGGACCAGGTGATCCTCCCAGGTGGAGCTAAAGAGAGCAATATCATCAAGATATGCTGCACAGAAGTCATCCAGCCCAGTGAGGACATGATTCACCAACCTTTGGAAGGTGGCAGGTGCATTTTTCAGACCAAAGGGCATTACCACAAACTGATAATGCCCACCAGGGGTTGAAAAGGCTGTCTTGGGCTTGGCATCCTCAGCTAACCTGATTTGCCAATACCCAGCTGTCAGGTCAAATGTGCTTAAGTAGTTGGCAGAAGCCAATCTATCTATAAGCTCATCTGCCCTTGGTATTGGGTGGGCATCAGTCTTAGAGACTGCATTGAGACCCCTGTAGTCTACGCAGAACCTCATCTCTTTCTTACCACCCTGGGTGTGAGGTTTTGGCACTAGAACTACTGGGCTAGCCCAAGGGCTATCTGAGGGTTCAATGACTCCCAACTCCAACATTTTCTGCACTTCAGTTTTGATGCAGTCTCTAACATGATCAGGCTGCCTGTAGATTTTACTCTTGACTGGCAGGCTGTCCCCAGTGTCAACCTCATGGGTGCACCAATTGGTCTGACTGGGTGTCAGAGAGAACATATGTCTGAAAGACTGAAGAACCTGTTTACAGTCTTTCTGTTGATGCTCAGAGAGGCTGCCACAAAAGACAACACCATCTACTGACCCATCATCATGATTCTGAGTGAGCAGGTCTGGGAGAGGGTCACTCTCTTCCTCCCGTCCCTCATCTATGGCCATGAGCAAGCTCATGTCCTTCCTGTCGACATATGCTTTGAGCCTGTTGACATGGAGCACCCTGTGGGGACTCCTGGGAGTTCCAAGGTCCACCAGGTAGGTGACCTCTCCCTTTTGCTCAAGAATTGTGTGGGGCCCAGACCATTTGTCTTTGAGTGCTGCTGGGGCCACTGGCTCCAACACCCACACCTTCTGTCCAGGCTGATAAACAGTCAGGACAGCCTTTTGGTCATGCCAAGCTTTTTGGAGTTCTTGACTGGCCTTAAGGTTTTCAGATGCCTTCTCCATATACTCAGCCATCCTGGAGCGGAGACCAAGTACATAGTCCACTATGCTGGTTGCAGGCTTTTTGAGAAGTCTCTCCAATCCTTCCTTCACCAAGCACAGGGGTCCTCTTACAGGATGCCCATACAAAAGTTCAAAAGGGCTGAAGCCAACCCCCTTCTGTGGGACCTCTCTGTAAGCAAACAGAAGGCAGGGAATCAGGACATCCCATCTTCGCCTGAGCTTTTCAGGTAGTCCATGAATCATCCCTTTTAGGGTCCTGTTGAACCTTTCAACAAGCCCATTGCATTGTGGATGATAGGGTGTAGTGAATTTGTAATTGACACCACATTCCTTCCACATAGCAGTTAAGTAGCTTGACATGAAGTTTGCACCTCTGTCAGAGACAACCTCCTTAGGGAAGCCCACTCTGGAGAACACTCCAACTAGGGCCCTTGCCACTACAGGTGCTGTAGTGGTCCTAAGTGGAATAGCTTCAGGATACCTGGTGGCATGATCCACTACCACCAGTATAAACTTGTGCCCTGATGCTGTCTGGGGTTCCATTGGACCAACAATGTCAATCCCCACTCTTTCAAAGGGCACCCCCACCACAGGCGTTGGTATAAGGGGGGGCTTTGTTGTGCCACCTGACTTACCACTGGCTTGGCAAGTGACACAGGAGCGACAAAACTCCTTGGTATCCTCATTCATGTGAGGCCAGTGAAAGTGTGAGACAAGCCTGTCCCAAGTCTTTGTCTGGCCTAAGTGACCGGCTAAGGGAATCTCATGGGCCAAGGTAAGGAGGAAACCTCTCTGAGACAAGGGGATAACCAGCCTCCTGGCCATGCCAGGTTTGGGGTCTCTTGCCTCAGTGTACAGGAGTCCATCTTCCCAGTATACCTTGTGGGTACCTGTGGCATTCCCAGCAGCCTCAGCAGTAGCCTGCTGTCTGAGGGGTTCAAGGGAAGGGCAGTCTAACTGTTCCTTCCCCAGGTCTTCTCTTGAGGGGCCACCTGAACCCAGAAATTCAACTTGATCAAGTTCGAACTCTTTAGGCTCAGTTTCCCTCAATTCCTGTAGGTCAGCCTCCTCTGAGACTTGATCCACAACCTGGGGCAAGGGGGAAGGCAATGCCTTAACCCTACTGCTCTTCTTCTTGGAAGGTGACTGGTCCATTGTTCCAGGATCCAGTACCTGTTCAGTGGGGCATCTTCTGGCCTGTGACCTAGTCACAGCAAGCACATGTGCCGGCAAGCCTAACATCTCCATGTGAGTCCTATGCTCCACTTCTGACCATTGTGATGACTCCAAATCATTGCCCAACAAACAATCTACTGGGAGGTCTGAACTAACAACAACCTTCTTCTGGCCATTTACCCCTCCCCAGGAGAAAGCAACAATTGCCATACTATGACTGGTAGTGACATTGCTTGCATTGGTCACCAGGAAATCTGTACCTGGCATGATTTGTCCAGGGTCCACAAAATTAGGTGTCACCATTGTGACACTGGCACAAGTGTCCCTGTAGGCCTGAGCCATTTTGCCATTTATCAAAGGTGTCTGTCTGTATTTGCCCAAAGTATTGGGACTTATATCAGGGGATATATCCACATCCCCTGTACAGACAAGGACAGCCTGAGTGAGTGTGCCAACTAAGTTGTCATACCCCTCAGAACCCAAGGTTAACCCAACTAAACTTGGGAGGTGCACTACCACTGCTGACTGTACTAGGGGGCACAGGTGCCTTAGGGGCTGCAGTGGCAGGAGTCTGCCCTCCTCCTTTCTTGGTGCACTCACTAAACCAGTGAGTTTTACTTTTACAGTACTGGCACCACCTTTTAGATTGGCCTTCTTGATTCTTCTTTTTCTGGGGAGCCTGACCCCCCCCTCTTTGGGTTGTTGGGGACCTGTTGAAGACTTCTGGTCATTTTCACCCTTAGAATCTTTACCCTTCTGGTCTGCTTTCTTCTGACCACCCTGGTTCTGGCCCTGGTTTTGCTTAACTCTTGTTCTGACCCATCTGTCTGCCTTCTTTCCCAATTCTTGGGGAGAGGTCAAATCCGAGTCAACAAGATGCTGATGCAACAACTGGTTCTGACAATTGTTTAAAATGTGTTCTCTCGTGATCAAATTGTACAATCCTGTGTAATCAGTAACCTTACTGCCCAGCAACCAGCCCTCCAAAGCCTTAGTGGCACAATCCACAAAGTCAGACCAATCCTGAGACTGAATTTTCTGGGTATCCCTGAACAGCAACCTGTACTGCTCAGTGGTTAGGCCAAACCCATCAATCAGTGCGTTTTTCAGGACTTGGTAATTATTGGCATCCTCAGCTCTAGTAGTGAGGAGCTTGTCTCTACCTTTACCTTCAAAGGAGAGCCACAAGATAGCTGCCCACTGACTTTGGGGAACACCCTGCACAGTGCAGGCCCTCTCCAAAGCAGTTATCCATTTGTGGATGTCATCCCCTTGTTTAAAGGGGGGCACTATCTTACTCAGGTGTCTTGTATCAAAACTCCTTTCCCTATTGCTAGGTATAATGCTGCCACCAGTGGGAACTGTCCCACTCAATTCTTGCTCTCTAGCAAAGGCAAGCCTTTCTTTGGCCAGGGCAAGTTCTTCCCTTTCAATCCTCAGATTGACTTCCCTTTCTTTAGCTTCATACACTCTCCTCTGAGGGGATGTCATCCCTCTGTGAGAAGAGTGTTGAGAGCCATTGGTTCGAAGGGATCTGTTAGAGCCTCTGTATAGAGACCTAACTCGTCCATTCCCAATGTTAAGCTGGCCTGAGAGGGGACCCAGGGGTCCCCTAGTACCATTCTCATGCCTGCTTAAGTTGGACCTGGTTAGTCTGCTAACTTCTACCTGTCCCTTGTCTGCCTCATCCCCTGAGAGATCCTCATCCTCATCCCCTTCATCAGTCTCAACTGTGAGGTGGATTAGGTCAGGATCACCTCGGGTTCCCTCTAGGGGAGGCATGTTCCCATCTGGATTAGAAGGGTCTGGGTTACCAGCCCTCCTGGCATCATAGGTCTCTAAGAGACTAATCAGAAAGGGAATTGTAGGGTTAGCACCCTGTTTTAGCTTCCTGGATGTGCAGATTTGCCTCATCTCCTGGAAGATAAGAGCAGCATATCTGGAAGTGACCTGTGGAAGGTCGACTGACACAAGGGGAGACTCAGAGTTTCCTCCTTTGTCTGACATGCTGATTCTAGTGTGGTGTAAGTGATGCACCTACCTACACTATATGTTTGCCTACTGATCCCTTGCTAAGAGTTGTAGCCAAGGTGTGCTAAGCCTTGAGGAGCTACAACAGCTGGTTCAGTAGAACTCAGAGTATTCTAAGCTAAGTTATATGTACCTGAAGTACTTATGTGATCTTTCAACAAGATATTCTTAGGATACGTGTGGTAAAACAACAGCAAGCTCAAATCCCAACCGCTGCTCACCAATGTGAGAAGGTGGCCTGATATGCAGTGCTCACTATTCTAGTGATCACTATGTATCAGTCCAACAACCCTTATTGATGATTGGTTGTAAGTCAACCTTATAGACCAGCTATCCTAGTAGCGTGGATACGAGCCGTCTAACGATAAAGACTCGAGAGGGCGTGTTAAGCCAGCTGTTATACAATCACATATACCCCTTGAACACCCAGTGCAAGGACACCACACAAGTGTTATGAAAATAAACAGTGTATTTATTAGAATCACAACAGCCCTGTACTCTTTATGAGGACAGGGTACTAAGCACAAAACAGAACTCTTACGAAAATACTTAAGTTAGCACAGTATATACAAATGCCCGAGGGGCACGGAAAACCATATACTCTGAAAGTGGAATGCGAAATTACTAGCAGGTAAGTACAGTACTAATAGGCTTTGGAATCGCTAGGACTTGACTATAGAATCGTTAGATTACTTCTAGGAGACCCAGGGGACTCGGGTGCAGAGTGTGCACTCTCACGCGTGATGCGGGACAAAGTTTATGGTAGCTAGATTTCACAGAGTTAGTGTTCTCGGGCGAACCCGACCTGGTAGGAGGAAAACGAAAGTGGATTCTGACCCTTGGATAGTGAGGCTATGCTGGGGCACCGAATGTCGAAGTTACCTAGCCCAGGAGCTGCAGCTGCATATGTCTCAAAAGACGTCGGGAATCCTCGTAGACGGACTAGGAGCCTGGAAGAAAGATGCTGGCAGGCGACCAGTGAAGAGAGTTCGAAGTGATCCAAGCCTGGATCTCGAAGATGGATGACACCTGAAAGCAGAGGGGACCAAGTTCGTGACTACTAGCCAGTAGTCAGGTGGCGCCAGGAGGGCACCGGATGGTAGTAACCTCGACTAGGTGAGTGGGCGACGCTGTGCTCTGCAGATCTCACGGACCAGGAGGCGTTGTCGGCGACCAGGATGGAGGAGCGAGCTGTCCCACGATGGTTGAAGCTGTCGGCGTCGCTGGACCCAGGATTGGGCAACAAAGCCTTGGCTCATTCAAGCCCACGCGGTGGACCTAAAATGGCGTCTGGAGTGGACCAGGAGGGTCCGGGGTGCTCCTCTTTTGGAAGGGAGCAAGGGCCAGTCTGGAGCAACCAGACCAGCAGCAGTGATGTCGTCGGGCGTCGTTAAGAAGGCCACAAGCCAGCGGGCTAGTAGCCAAACAACGCGGTGAGCAGAAAAAAGCAGAAGGGCCCCACGCAGATCGTGGAGATGCTGGGAGGCTGGACTTCGGTGCTGGAGCTGCTCAGGGTCGGGGCTTCTCGGACCCCAAAGCACTCACCAGAGGATCCCTCGGCCGTCGTGCTGGAAAGAAGTCGTGCAGTCTTGAAGATGGCCGGTCCCTCGAGGTCTCGTCGCACTCACGGTTCTCAGCTTTGCTGTAGAGGTGAGTAGAGGTCAGAGGTGCCAGGGAAGCCGGTTCTCGTCGAGCTGGGTCGTCGGATTCGTGATGAAGGACTTGCAGCAGACCGCAGTGTTCTTTAGGATGGTGCCCGCTTGATGCAGGGTGACTACTCCTTAGCCACAAGGGAGAATCTTGAAGAAGAAATCTTGAAGTCCTTTAGAAGAAAGTCGTGTCTTGATTCCAAAGATGATCTAATTTGAACAGGGGGCCCGCTCCTATCTTTATACTAAGAAAAGGGGCTGACCTGGTGACTAGGTCCTGCCTATGGGTGGGACTAGGAAGGGGGGTGGTCACACCCCTCTCCCATGCGGGACTTTCCCCAGGCCAGGGGCTGGTGTGCCCCTGGAACTGGTTCTAGCCGGCAGATGCGTAGTGAGCACCGGGGTGCCACTCAGCAGTCACCTTCCTGTAAAGCCCTGCCTACCCAGGATACACAAAACCCTGTCTGGGATGGTGCTAGCACCGCCCCGGACAGGAAACCCTTTGTCCAAGCTCTCCTCGCTGGAAGGACTCCCAGCAGCAGGAGGTCAGACTCATGTCTGTGGTGGCAGCATCCATTTTGTGGAGCTGAGGCTTCGTTTAACTTTAACCGGGGTTCACAGTTACATACATGTCGTGTCCCTCTAGAAGGGTGGAATGCTAACCCCGTCGCCAGAATTGGCGAGGGTTTAGTATTCCAATTCGTATGACACCTTACTCGACATGTTTTGATAAAGCAATACCAGAGATAGCATATAACCACGAGGATTATAATGCACTTAAGAGTATATGGTATGCGTTATCATGGAACAGCTATTAGGACTTGGTTCCGCAAGCTGCAGACAGGCTCAGCTCATGCCAGAGCACCATCTCACACGATTCCAAGCACTCTGCCTTCAGGATTGTTAAGGCCTGCCATAGGAGTGACTGATAGGAATCTGTGTGCCCATTTTTAGGGTTAGATATAGGTATACTATGTCTAAAGCAAGGGGTGATTACACCACCTTGCCCCAGCTGTCGTGCAGCCAGTTGTGTCAGATTTAGATGGCCATCCAGGGGTGGCATAATACATGCTTCAGCCCCTGGTAGGCCCTGGGTACACCTATGCCCTGAGTTACAGGGTCTGATAAGGTGGCCCAGCACCAATTGGTAAATGCACCTAGGGTACATGTCGTAATTTAGAGAGAGAACAGCCAGGCTGTGGGTCTGATTGGCCGGCCCACAGCCAGAGAAAGTCGCAAACCAGTGAAACAAAAGCAAAAAAATCTGGGTGATCATAGGATTGCAGACCCTACTCTCCTACAGACGAGAGCCCAGACCACGTCAGACGCATTCAAAATCCAGGACGGCGGGAGTCGGAAGTCTGCAGTCTCGGGAGTCAGGGCGGGAAGCCAAGGTAAGTTTTATATAATATTTTATTATGTATTATTATCGCATATCGCAGACTTACATGACCATTGCGCGCTGCAGAATCTATTGCCGCATTGCTGTTTTAATTATTTTAAAATTAATCTACTTTACTGCGCGCTCGCGCTGTCGATCTTGGCGCTAGGCGCTACCTCTCTCATAGCGTGTTATTAGTACCACTCTTACCCGCACTATAATTGTGACCTCATTCCGCACTTTGCGGGAATTCGAGCGCTTCAGGGCACCTTAGGGCTCCTGGGGACATCGTGCTGCGGTGTTGGTAGCCGCCATCTTGGGTGAGTGAGGGAACCAGGGAGTGCCAAATTGCTGGCGCCATCTTGGTTGGGGGGCTAGTGATCGCACTACAGGACTCTTGCGTATACGGCTATATATGATGGATGCCCTAAAGCGCGCAGCGGGCGCTGCCGGCGGAGCGCCGGAGGTGCGCCAGAGGTAAGCCCGTTTGCGCGCGTTCGCGCACAGGACGCGCCGGGCGCCGAAAGTTCTGCCTCTCGGAACCAAGATGTAACTTCTTACTCTTATTCCCGCGATGAACTTTTACGCCTTAATCTCGGTTCACTCAGTAACCGAAAGTATAATATCACCAGTAAGCACCCAGTTGCCTTGTCCTGTGGCTTGTTGAATGTGAGATCTCTCATCAAACACTGTGAAGAAATTGCTTTACTTATCGAGTCTTACCATCTAGACGTACTCTTCATGACAGAGACTTGGACAACACCGACTAGCTCGGTGGAACTGGGGACAGCTTGTCCCACTGGCTTCAAAATAAGGCATAATCCCACGGTGGGAGCCAGAGGAGGTGGAACTGGATTAATTTTTAGGCAGACTCTTGACGTCTCCCAGCTTATCATCAAGGCAATCGCTGGGTGCGAAACTTTGGGTTTCTCCATCAAGGACCAAGGAGGCGTGCTATTCACGGATCTACTATGTTATAGACCCCCGGCTAGCTCGTTATCTGCTGTACCTGAGCTCATAGACTTAATATACGATCTCTCCGACTCCCACACAAAGTTGATGGTGTTAGGGGATTTCAATCTTTGGTCAGAGGGACCGACCAAGAAGGCCTATGTAGAGCTGGTCCAAGCTTGTCATAATATTGAGCTACAACAACTGGTACTCTCCAAAACCCATTCAAAGGGCCATATTCTTGATCTACTTTTTGCTGACGCTTGTCGAACGGCTATACGTGACGTCCTGCCTCAGTGTTGGACGGATCACGCCCTTGTCCAGTTCTCCCTCTCGTGCACTAGTGCTCCATTAAAGAAAGGGAGTGTGGGGGGCACTAGAATGGGAAGACAATGGTCTAGACTCCTCAAACAAACGATCTTGCCCTCTCTGCTGCCAGATGGCTTTGTATTGGGAGTGAATGTGGACGTAAGTTACGAGACTCTCTGTCAGCGAATCTCGGCTTCTCTGGACTCTTTGGCCCCGCTGCGAAAAATCTAAGATAGGACTAATCTTGCTATGCCATGGTACTCGGAAGAACTTCGGCAGCTCAAGCTCCAATGTCAACAGGCTGAGCGGACCTGGAGGAAACAGTACCTGGAATCACATGAGTCCTCTTCAAACAAGCACTGGCGTCCTATAAAATCCAGATCAAGCTTGCCAAAGCTAGATTCTTAGAAGAATCTTTGATGGCAGCTGTAAATAAATCTCAGGCCTTATTTAAGATCGTAAAGGACCTGGCCCATCCTGGCTGTACTAAAAATGTCATCCCGGCCTCTCAAGCTCTCTGTGATTCGCTAGCACAGGCCTTTGAGGATAAGATTGCCAACATCTTAAACAATCTTCCCTCGTCAACTGGCCGTGCTGTGCAAGATTCCATCTCGTTTGAGAATAGGAAGGAGTGTACTAAATCAGGTGAGCTGAGCAACTTTCCTCTACCATCTTTTGAGGACTTCTGCTCTTTGGCTGACGGGGTGTCCTCTGGCTCACCTTCTGATCCTCTTCCACCCAAATTCTGGAAACTTTTTCGTGAAGAGCTGTTTCCCCCACTTTTTTCCATCTGTCGCCAGTCTCTCACTTCAGCACGGGTTCCAGATTGCTGGAAATTGGCGGTGGTCTCCCCACTGCTTAAAAAGGAGAATCTGGACCCCACATGCCCAGCCAACTTTAGGCCCATCTCTCTCTTGCCATTCCCTATTAAAATTCTAGAGAAACTGGCCACAAAACATCTCTCCAACTTTCTTGAGACTACTGATTGTTTGGATGTGGCTCAGTTTGGGTTTAGACCAGCACATGGGACAGAGTCGGCATTGGTGACTGTTCTCGATGACCTTCGAACGCGTGCCGACCAGGGTCGAGCAGCCTTTTTAGTGCTGCTCGACATGTCGGCCGCGTTCGACACGGTCAGCCATGCAATCCTGATCAGGAGACTGACGGAGGCTGGGGTGTCGGGCTTGGCCCTTGAATGGCTGGTGTCATATCTCGATCAAAGGCACCAGGTAGTTGCCCTGCCACCCTTTAAATCCAACATCAGGAGGGTTGGCCAGGGAGTACCCCAGGGCTCGGCCATCAGCTCCATTCTTTTAAATCTTTACCTCCGTCCCCTGATCACGCTGATTAAATCTTTTGGCATAACAGTCACCAACTACGCCGATGACACCCAACTTATCTTCTAGTTTGAGGGTAAGGACGGGGTGTCACAGGAGGTCTTCCATCGATGCATGAGCACCACGGCAGAATGGCTGGGTAACAACTCCCTGCAATTTAACAGCTCGAAAACCGAGGTGCTACATTGCTGTATGGATCGGACCCCCAGACCCCTACCACAGGGTTTTTGGCCTCCTGATTTCCAAGATACTAGTCTGCCTGCCGAATCGGTTCGGAATTTGGGGGTAATGTTTAGTACCGACTTACAGCTGGACACATCAGTGAACAAAACGGTGGCCACTTGTATGGCATTACTTGGATCATTGCGAAAGATTCTACCCTTGCTCCCGGTACAGGCCAGACCAGAGGTAGTGCGGAGCATAATTTTAAGTCGTCTCGACTACTGCAACGCACTGCTGCTGGGGGCACCAGTTACTCTGCTAGGAAAACTTCAACGAGTACAGAATTTTGCTGCCAAACTGGCACTCTCGCGACGCCGCCTGGACTCTTCTGCCAAGGCACTTAGGGACCTCCATTGGTTGCCAATCTCTCAACGGGTGAACTTCAAAGCTTTGTGTTTGGTTTTTAGGGCTCTACACGGACAAGGCCCGTCTCCTCTGCAGGATCTTTTCTCATGGTACATCCCTCCAAGACCACTCCGGTCAGCCTCGGCTTACTTGGTGGTAGTACCCAAGTTTCTGAGGTCCCGGATGGGTGGTCGGTCCTTCAGGTTTACCGCAGCGCGGCTGTGGAATTCTCTACCGCTAGGCCTGAGGGGCCTGGAAGATTTTTCTTCCTTTAAAAAAGCATTAAAGACCCATCTGTTCCCCAGAACAATGTAAGTAGATTGGAAGCTGGAAACATCATGTATTGTGTCATAACAGTCTAAGCGCCAGGATGCCCGTCGGGTGACAGTTATAGCGCTATAAAAGAACGCCTATACATACATACATACATACATATCGCATGTAAATTATACTTAAGTATTTAAATGTTGCCTGTCTCTGCCGGCTTCGGAGTGAGGGGGATTTCGTTAAGGAGGGGTGAAGAAGAAGCTCTCTAGTCTGGGGGTTGAGGTGGTTTGTGTTGCGCCACGCGCCGGGACTCCTTTACCCTGTCACCCGGAATGCTCAGATCATGCATGCCTCCTTGTGCGCCGGCTCGGGTCCGTTGGCAGTGGCGTGCAGGTGCTTGGTGCTTCTATGGATGCTCTGAGCTCTTCTTGCGGCTGCGTTTGGCAACCCGTGCCTGACTGTGATGGGGCAGGTGGGACTGCGATATCGCCGTGCCACCTGCCCTTGCTCTGGGAAGAGATGGTCCTGTGCAGTGAGAGCGCTCACGCCTGATTCTTGGTTTCCCGTTCCGACTTCCTTCCCATGTGGTGAGTGCCATTGTGCATGTGCATACATAATAATTAAAAATGAAAACAATATAACATCGAATAAACTCTGAAGACTGTACATTGTTGGCACGTTCCTTGGGTTGCCTTATATAAGGGCCTCTGTGACAGTGTGTAAATGAGTTGTAACATGTAACCCAATTCAGCCAAAAATACAGTCATGCTTTGCATTCTGTATAAAAGTTCCGAGTAAATAAAGTGCGAGTTTCTCTCATCCGTTTGTGGCAGTAGTTTGTATGTTTGTTTCCATCTCTCATAGTCATAGTGCCAGTAAGCAGGCACAAATGCGTGTCTCGTTAATTCACTGACACAAGAGAACTGGCATTCCCCTGCACACCGAACAAATAGGGACATCAGTGGAGTGACCGGCCTCTGACTAGACACGAACTTGTCAGCACCAGCACCTTCGTCACTCGCCTGATTCACACAGTTTAGCTCAGTCATGCTGGTGCCAAATTGTATATTTGGGAGTGAGAGGATAAGGAGGGGCTGACGATCGACGGAGTGTTAAAAACAGTATCTGCGATAGGTTAAACATTAATTAAAATAAGTTTAAATGGCGTCACTGGAGTCAATTGAGAGGGCTGCTACGGTTTGCACAGCGAGCACGTTATGTAAACAGCTCCGTGTGAGTGCACCTCCGACCCAGCAAGAACTCCCTCAGTTCGGAGTGACACTGGACCAACAGGGCAATTGGAGCCATTGGGGGTTGAGTCATGTGTTATTTATTGATAAATTCACTCTGAATACGTGGAACAGCCAGGGTCGGACTAGCACAGCAAATACATCTGGGCATTAAAATGAAAGTGGCCCTCATTAGCGTGTTTCAGCTGAAAAAAAAAGGATCCCACATTTTCAAATCTGGGCAGTTTTCATCGCGTAAATTTAGCCTGTATATGTATTTGCAAGGTATGGAATATACAATGCATTGGTGCCTGCTGCAGGCAAAATTTGCTGTAATACCTGTTTTGTGTTTTCATTCTATTTGAAGCTACTCATAAGCTAAGCCTCTAACCCTGCATGATGGTTTCACAAAATGAATATTTTCTAAAATATGTGATCACTTTATGAACATGCTGAGTTCACTTTCACATAGCGTGCTGCATTAGTTTTAATGTGGAGTTGGTTTCTATTCTTTGTATGGTACTGTGTGGTGTTTGTTCCTGTAGTTTTTTTCTCCACCGCCAATTTTACGCCACACCAATTTCAAATGTCACCAGCCGCCACTGGTGACTCTGTCCGCAGATCGCAAACTATTACAGCTACGACAAGGGAATAGAGACCTTATTTCCTATTTGTCACATTTCAATAGGTTAATTGCAGAAACCTCGTGGCCTGAAGAAAAGAGGGCAGCACTCTTTTATCAAGGGTTAAAAGATGATCTGAAAGACGTTCTTGCGCAAATCGATCCTCAACCAACTACTTGTTCAGAGTTAGTCAATCTAACTTTACATCTGGATCATAGACTGTCCGAAAGAAGAACTGACAGGAAAAAATATTATAAATCAAGTTGGAAGTTCGACAGTAAACCCAGAAATCAACTTAGTAGTTCAGAAACAACTACAGAGCCAATGGAAATCGGGACTCTTAGGCAACCATTGTCTAAAGATGAAAAAGATAATAGACGTAAAAATGGCCAGTGTCTTTATTGTGGTGGAAAGGGACATTTCGTGAAAGATTGCACAATAAAACCTAAAGGTAAGACTGTGAGTGCTAACAAGTCTGTGGCTGTGACTACAACTGAGCAAACGTCGGGAAACTATTGTGCCCAAGATGTTTAGAAGGGGATCTCTTGGGAACCATCGCCTTCCCTTCAATAAATTCCTGTGTATCCAACTACAAATCTCACTTCCATTTGGCAGTACAAATTGAGTTGACTTCAAAAATATACCAAATGGAAGTCCTAATAGACTCAGGCGCAACAGGGAATTACGTAGATTTTGAAACAACTCAACGGTTACAAATTGCTTGTGAGAAAAAGGTCACTCCAGAAATTGTGCAAGCAGTAGATGGCAAAATGTTGTCTGGAGGCCCTGTTACCATGCAAACCTCTAAAATTCAGATGTTCTGCATAGATACAAATAACCAACAGCATAAAGAGGAAGTTCATTTCGATGTAATCTAAGCCCCACAATATGGCTTTATTTTAGGAATGCCTTGGCTTTGCTTGCATAACCCTTTAATAGATTGGCAAAAAAGGGAACTTGTTTTTCTTTCTCAATATTGTCACTCCACATGTTTAACACCTTGGGTGCTTGAGAGATTCCCCTCCTGTGCTGCATTTCCTGAATCCCCATTGTTCATGACGAGCTCAGCTCGTCATGAGCACAGCTCAACCGTGCCTCATGTCGAGCTGAGCTCCTCATGAGCAGCGAAGGGGTTAAACACCAAAGAATCTACAACGGGACAAATTGCAACCACGGAAGAGAAAGAAACCGTGCTACCAACTCCCTATGAGGAATTTAAAGAAGTCTTCAGTGAAGCAAAAGCAGCTACCCTCCCTCCTCATTGGTCATACGACTGTCAAATTGATCTTGTGCCTGGTTCATGTGTGCCTAACTGTCGGATATATGCATTATCACAAAAAGAAAACCAACATTTGAGACAATATCTTTATCAGTACTTGGAAAACGGATTTAAACGCCCACCTAAGCCACGCCTTTAAGTTCACCTGCATCCGGACCTGCCTCGCACCAGCACCCGCCAAGTCGAACACCAGCAGCACCCACCTCAAGTGCATCCTGCTCAACACCCGCTCCGTCCACAGACACGCCATCGAACTCTGGAACCTCCTCGACACCACAGCCCCTGACATTGCCTTCCTCACGGAGACCTGGATGAACGCCTCTTCAGCACCCGACATCGACATCGCCATCCCAGAGGGCTACAAGATCACCCGGAGGGACCGCACCGCCAACCAGACGGGAGGAGGCATCGCCATCATCCACAGGAACACCATCCGCATCACGACAAGCACCGACAACACCCTCACCACCGCCGAACACCTGCATTTCCAGATCCACACCAACCCGAAGACCACCCTCAGAGGCACCCTGATCTACCGACCTCCGGGACCACGCACCCAATTCAGCGAGGACATCGCCGACTTCGTCAGCACGCATGCACTCACCTCCGCTGACTACATCCTCCTGGGGGACCTCAACTTCCACCTGGAGAACAACAACGACCGCAACACCAGCACCCTGCTCGACAACCTCGCCAACCTCGGACTCAAGCAGCTGGTGTCCACCCCCACCCACCTCGCCGGACACACACTCGATGCAGTCTTCTCATCCAGCACAGACATCGCCTTCAGCCACTCCACAGAGCTTCATTGGACGGACCACAGATGCGTCCACTTCACCTTCAAAAGAACGACGACCCACCACCACCAGCAACAGGTTGCCCGCAGAAGCTGGAACAAGATCACAACCGACCAGCTCGCCACCTCCTTGAGCCAGCACCCTCCTGCAAGCTCAGCGAACCCCAGCCAGGCCGCCGACAACCTCACGAAGTGGATCATCAACTGCGCGGACGAACTCGCCCCGCTGAGGACCCCGCCCAGCAGACCCGGCTGCAAGAAATCCCCATGGTTCACTGACGAACTCAAGAGCTCCAAGAAGAACTGCCGAGCCCTCGAGAAAGTCTGGAGAAGGGAACCAACACCGGACAACAGGACCACCTTCAAGCTTGCCACCCGGAAGCACCACCAGCTGATCCGCGCCGCCAAGAAAACTGCATTCAAGGACCGGCTGGACAACAACGCACACAACTGCAAGGAACTCTTCAACATCGTGAAAGAGCTTTCCAACCCCAGCGCAGGAAACAACGACATCACCCCATCACAAGACCTCTGCAACTCCCTCGCCTCATACTTCCACAACAAGATCGCGGACATACACAACAGCTTCAACAACCAACCAACGCACACCACGACCGAATCACCACCCCCCACCACCACCCTCCGCGCCTGGACCCCGATCAGCACCGAAGACACCGTCCGCACGATGAACTCCATCCACTCAGGATCTCCGACCGACCCCTGCCCCCACCACGTCTTCAACAAGGCCGACGCTGTCATCGCACCCCACCTGCGAGACATCATCAACACCTCCTTCAACACCGCCACCTTCCCTGAGAGCTGGAAGCACGCCGAACTCAGCGCTCTACTCAAGAAACCCACAGCGGACCCCACCGAACTCAAGAATTACCGCCCCATCTCGCTCCTCCCGTTTCCATCCAAAGTCATCGAGAAGACCGTCAACAAGCAGCTGGCCGCCTTCCTCGAGACGAATGGATCCATCGACCCCTCACAGTCTGGCTTCCGAGCCAACCACAGCACCGAGACCGCCCTCATCGCCGCCACCGATGACATCCGAGCCCTGATGGACAACGGAGAAACAGCGGCCCTCATCCTCCTAGACCTCTCCGCGGCATTCGACAACTGTCTGCCACCGCACACTAGTACAGCGCCTCAGCAACGTCGGAATCCAGGAGAAGGCTCTGGAATGGATCATCTCCTTCCTCGACGGAAGAACACAGAGAGTCCGCCTACCACCGTACAAGTCAGAGGCTACCGAAGTCATCTGCGGCATCCCTCAAGGATCCTCGCTGAGCCCCACCCTCTTCAACGTCTACATGAGCCCCCTCGCGGCCATCGCACGCCAACACAACCTCAACATAATCTCCTACGCCGACGACACCCAGTTGATCCTCTCCCTGACCAACGACCCCGCCGCCGCCAGAGCCAATCTGCACGAATGGATGAAAGAGGTAGCCGAGTGGATGACGACCAGCCGCCTGAAACTGAACTCAGACAAGACGGAGGTCCTCATCCTAGGCTCCTCGCCCTCCGCCTGGGACGACTCCTGGTGGCCTCCCGCCCTGGGCACCGCGCCCAAACCAACAGACCACGCACGCAACCTGGGCTTCACCCTGGACTCCTCCCTCTCCATGACCAGGCAAGTCAACGCCATCTCCTCTGCATGCTTCAACATCCTACGCATGCTACGGAAGATCTTCTGGTGGATCCCCACCGAGACCAGGAAGACCGTCACCCAGGCCCTCGTCACCAGTCGACTGGACTACGGCAACGCCCTCTACGCCGGCACCACCGCCAAGCTTCAGAAGAGACTCCAGCAGATCCAGAACGCCTCAGCCAGACTCATCCTCGACATCCCACGAAACTGCCACATTTCCGGACATCTGAGAGACCTGCACTGGCTCCCCGTCAACAAAAGAATCACCTTCCGCCTCCTCACCCACGCACACAAAGCCCTACACGACCAAGGCCCGAGCTACCTCAACAACCGAATCAACTTCTACGCTCCCAAACGCCACCTCTGATCAGCCAACCACTCCCTCGCCGCAGTCCCCCGCATCCGAAGAGCGACAACAGGAGGAAGGTCCTTCTCCTACCTGGCCGCCAAGACCTGGAACTCCCTCCCGACCGACCTGCACCTGACCCAAGACCACCTCTCCTTCAGGAAGAAGCTGAAGACCTGGCGGTTCGAGCAGTAACGGCACCCCCTCTCCCCCCAGCGCCTTAAGACCCTACGGGTAAGTAGTGCGCTCTATAAATGTCTTTGATTGATTGATTGATTGATTGACCTGCGGCCTCTCCTGTGTTTTTTTATTCCTAAGGCAAATGGGGAATTAAGAACTTGTATTGATTTATAGAGCATTGAATAAGATCACAATAAAGAACAAGTACCCCCTTCCATTGATCCCAGATCTTTTGGACCAGGTGAAGAACGCTGTGATCTACACCAAATTAGATCTTCGAGGTGCGTATCATTTGGTGCGCATTCGTAATGGTGACGAATTGAAAACGGCGTCTAAAACCAGATATGGGGGGGCGTGGCCAAGATGGCGGTGTGAGCGGACGTGTCTCCGAGAGCTCTCACCGCCGGCCGTCTTTATAGCACCATTGCAGCGCTTCAATCCCCCATCAGTGGGCCCCGTCGGAGAGCGCTTACAGCCGGGAGAGGTCTGCACCCGGAGGAGAGAACCGAACGACGCTGGGGCCACCCGGAACAGAGGGAGAAGTGCCGCTGTGAGCGAAGCCGGGTTGGGCCTAGCGGAGAGGAGCCGCAGGGCGTGGCCTTGGGCCCCGGCGAGGCAGTCCCACTGGGTGGCAGTCCGACTGGGTGGCGCCAGACTACGCGGGAGCCGACTCCGGAGCGGAGGGTCCGGCCCGCGCGTTGACAGCGCGAGGCCCCTGGGACGACACTGTCCGGGGGCTACTGCGGACCCGCGAACACACGGTTGCGGTTGTAGCGGCAGAGACAGATCTCTGACGGCGGACGGGCTGGCGGCCAGGTGAAGTGGGCCCGACCGCGGAGCACGGCGGACGGAACACAGAACCCGAGCCCCAGGGGCTGAGGTGAGGAGCAGCGGGGAGGAATCGTACCCGAGTGGTGGCTGAGAGTGTCGGCGCGTCGACCAGGCCCAGAGGGTTTCGGAAGCGCCGAGGTAGAGCCCACAGGAGGAATCGAACGGAAGCGCTTGATTCGCACTGGAGTTTGCTTCCGCCATTTTGAGCCACTCGCTGGTCGGAGCTGCCCTTTGTGTGGCATCCTAGAAGCCCTACTAGGCCCCAAGACTGCGAGCAGAACACGGAGGCGCTCGGAGGGCAAATAGAGGCCAGTGCCCGGACAGGAGCAACCGGACACCAGTGACTGGTGTCCTGGTCCAGCTGCGGACACCCTGGGGTTTGGGCAGTGACAGAGTGTAGTCTCCTCGGCACCGGAGCGGGGAAAGGCGGGCTCCTGGCGCAGCCCGAGGTGAGCTCCCCTGAATACCGGACCGACCCATCGAACTTTCTTGTACCCTCGTTGCCGGAACCCACGCCGTCAAGCAGCACTGGTGGTGTCCGGGTCTGGGGAGGCCCTGAGTGACATGTCCTCGGGGAGAATCCAGAAGGACAGGACTATTAAGGATCTATTCACTCCCAGCACAATGGGGAAGCGGACGGACACCGCCACATCCAGCCAACGGACCGGCACAGAAAAGAAGACCAGGGACTCTCCACCCTCTTGAAAGGCGGACATTGAGGAGACTATCACAAAGACCTTTCTAGAATCCCTCTTCGCTGGCCTGCGAGAGGACATCCACGCGTTGAAGAGGGAACTACAGGAGGAAATACGGGAAGTCCGACGCGACACTGACGCCATAGGAGAAAGAGTGGCGGACCTAGAGACCAAATGCGATGGGCGAGATGTAGAAATAGAGGCGCTGCGGCAAGAAATAGTCCGTATTCACGACCAACAGGTGGACCTCCAGTCTCACGCCGAGGACCTGGAGAACCGCTCCCGGCGGCACAACATCAGGATTCGGGGAGTGAAGCAGGCTCCCGACACAGAAGACCTCTTCCATTTCACTCAAGGCCTCTTCAACCACATCCTGGGCCGACCAGCGGACTCAACGCTTCGGTTGGACAGGGCCCATAGGACGAGCCCGCCCAGGGCGGCCTCGTCCCAACCGGCCCACATCATGGTCTGCGTGCAGGACTTCCGCAAGAAGGAGGAGATCCTTAGCAAAGCGCGCCAGATGGGAACCATCTCATATGGTGCCCACTCGCCTACTCTATATCAGGACCTCGCCTCCATCACCCTGGAGAAACGACGGTCATTCCGACCGATCACGGCAGAACTGCGACGCGACATCTCATATAGCTGGGGTCACCCCTTTCGCCTGGTGTTTAAGCTGGACAACAAGGTTCACCAGTTGCGGTCTTTCAGGGATGCATGCAAATTGCTAGGCCTCGAGGAACCAACGGAGGTTGACGATCAGCCTGGAGGGGGAGCAAATGGCACGGACAGCCCTGGGCAGTGGAAACAGCAACGGCGACGACGAAGACCGAGGCGCCCGGCCGCGCAAGAGATCGAAGATGGTCGCCGTGCTGCGGTAGAAACCGTAGCGCTGGGACTGGCAACCTCCGACAGCGGATAACTAACGATGAGGTGGCACGAGGGCTTTTGATGAGACAGGGGGGATTGGGGCCGACTGAGTCGGCGGCGGGGGCGGAGGTATTGGACTCCGACACATTCCCCCGAAGGTGTCCCAACCTCCTCGTCTACAACTATGGACGTTGGACAGGACTATTTTTGGTATTCTTCAAGTTGGGGAAAGGGGAGGGAGGGTGGTCTCCTTGGCAGGTGGAGGGGTGGGGAGAGACTGTTTTGCTTCTTTGGCCAGTCAGGAAAAGGGAGTTTTTGGACTGGGAGAGACCTTTCCCATTCATCTCTGGATGAATGACTATCAATGTTGGCATCTTGGGATTGCGGGGGGTGGGGGGCTGTCAAGGGTTTTGTTCATTGTGGGGAGGGGGGTGTTGTTGGTAAGGGGGAGGAACTCCGGATCCGAGTGAATGTTGGACTGAAAGGGTGTGGCGAATTGCGCAGATCTGAGGGTCCTGGGTGGCCGGGACAGCTGCGAGACAGGGCTTGGCTGACGTTTTGGCCACTGGAAGTTTTCTCAGAGAGCGTGTGGGGTATGACTCCTTATGCCTGCGACTGAGTTGAGTGTGCTCACGTTGTATGTGCGTGGGCACAGTCCGGTTAAGCGGCGAGCGTTGCTGTCCCTGCTGGAGAATTCAAAAGCAGATATCTGTCTCCTCCAGGAAACGCATTTGCTAACTAAGGATTGTCATAGGCTTAAATCCTGTCACTTTCCGACACAACTTTTCTCATCCACGACCACAAAGACTGCTGGGGTGGCGCTCCTGGTGTCAAAGCGATTTAAGGGGAAGCAGTTACACCGGGGGACAGAGGTTAAAGGGCGACTCCTATCCTGCAGGTTCTCACTGGGTGCTCACACCTTCACGGAGATTGCGGTTTATGCGCCAAATGAGGGGCAGGAGAAGTTCTTCCACCAAGTGCTTACTGAAACAGCGGCGGCACCTGATAGGCACGTCCTGGTTGGGGGGACCTCAATTTAGTTTTTTACAACCTACTTGACAGGTCAGCGCAGCGATCCACGCAGGCAGGCACGTTATCGGAGGGGGGACGGAACAGATTGTCAGAACTGGGTATGACGGACTTGTGGCGCTCCCTCCACCCGGGCGACCGGGACTACACATATGACTCCAACGCTCACAAAAACTATGCGCGCCTAGATTATTTTCTAACATCCACTTCATTAAGAGCGCTGGCGTCAAGCGTTGAGATAGGAGCGGCAGCCCTTTCCGATCATGCACCACTCACAGCGGTGTTTACCTTTCCACCGGTGGGGCGCAGTGCCCGTTGCTGGAGACTGAGGGACACGCTGCTGCACAGACAGGGGGTTGTGGCCAAGATCAAGGAAGCTATAGCTGAATACCTGGTACACAACACACCGACGGACACTTCACATGCAACACATTGGGCAGCACTCAAGGCAGTCATACGGGGCGAGTTCATTGCAATCGCGGCAGCAGAAAATGCGGAGAGGGCCCGTAAGAGAGACGAGCTCTCTGCCCGCACAAAAGAATTGGAGCAGGTACACCAGAGGACAGGGGCGCCGCGGGTGTGGAAACAGTTGTGAGTGGCACGTCAACAGTTAGCTGCACTAGATCAAGATAGAGCAGAATACGCGGCACTACGGGTACGACATGCATACTACACGGGAGGTGACAGATGCGAGAGGCTGTTGGGTCGAGCACTCCGCGAACAGCAGCAGCGACACTCGGTGCAGGAAATACACACGCAGGACGGAGTCACAATGACGGAGGACGGAGCTATACCGCAGGCATTTAGTGACTTTTATGCCACACTATACGAGGGGGCTGCTCTGGATTCAGCGGACGTGGCGGCCTTCCTGGACTCGGTGTCCATACCGGCTTTATCGACGGAACAATTAGAACTCCTTGACAGGGAGATCCGTCCTGAAGAAGTCATTGCCGCGATCTCCCGCCTCAAGCTGGCCAAGACGCCGGGACCGGATGGCTTCACCGTCGCCTTTTAGCCCGGCGCCATCCCAAGAGATCTGATGAGTGCCATGATCTCGGTCATTCCCAAACCGGGAAAGGACCGAACGCAATGCGAGGCCTACCGCCCTATCTCGTTACTTAACGTAGATCTGAAGCTTTACACCAGTATACTGTCGAAGCGGCTGGGCCCACTTATGCCGGGTCTGATTGATCCGGACCAGGCCGGCTTTATACCGGTGCGCCAGACGGTCGACAACACAAAAAGAGCACTCCACTTAGTGGAACGGGCCTCCAGGTTGCCGGGAGAGTTCATGATGTTGGCAATTGATGCGGAGAAGGCCTTCGATTGTGTCCACTGGCCGTACTTGGAACAGGTGCTCATCAAGGCAGGGTTAGGCGCGAGATTTCGTACGTGGGTTCTGAACTGCTATACCTTCCCCACGGCGTCGGTTCGGGTGAATGGCTGCTCATCGCCCGTATTCCCCATCGAACGCGGAACTCGGCAGGAGTGTACGCTCTCGCCCCTGCTCTTCGCGCTGTATATGGAACCCCTGGCGCAGGCCATGCGATCGCATCCGACCATTAAGGGGATTAAATTCGGGGCTTATATCCACATGATTAGCTTATACGCTGATGACGTCTTGCTTTCCTTTGCTTCCCCTGCGGCATCCCTGCCGGCCGGGGCGGCCATTCTGGATGCGTTTGCGAAGGCCTCTGGCTTTAAGGTGAACATGACGAAATCAGTAGCACTTGACCTTTCCTTGGAGGCACACACGCGGGCCTCCCTAGAAGCACAATTCCCCTTCCAATGGGCAGACAGTGCAGTCCCCTACCTGGGCATACAATTGGCGGCCACGCTACCAGAAACGGTGCGTCTCAACTACGCTAACCTTAGTCGCTCTATCCGCGCGGAGGTCGGGCGGTGGCGGCACATCCCACTATCTTGGCTGGGCCGAGTGGCAGCAGTAAGGATGACAATCCTCCCGCAAGTTTTATACGTTTTTCGGGCTAGCCCGCTCCGTCCCCCGGAGGGATGGATTCGCCGCACGCAATCGGAGCTGGCTCAGTTTGTGTGGAACGGGAAACGGCCCAGACTCAAGCTGAGGCTAGGGATGCTTCCCCCGGAGAGTGGTGGGCTGAGCCTGCCGGATTTGCGTCACTATTACCAGGCGACCCAACTCAGAACCCTAGTGGAATGGAGCAAATGGGAATTGGAGCGCCATTGGTTGTTCCAGGACCAAGCGGTCGCGGGGCGTCCACTCCAGGAGGTGCCTTTCCTGCGGCGACAACACCGGCCCCCTAACCTATACGCCTCCTTCGTCACGAGGGTACCGCTAGAGGTATGGGATCGAACATGCGTCTTACACGACCTGACGACCTTCCCGTCTCCCCTCACACCCCTGTTAGAGAACCCTGACTTCGGCCCGGGTAGGGATGTCCAGGCCTTGTGCACGGTGGCTCCCAGCAGGATGCCGATGCCTCTTTCACATGTATTCAGGTGCGGGAGTGATGCCTTTTGAGGAATTCTGGAAGACCCATGACCTCCCGGAGGCTGAACGCCTTAGGTATCTACAGGTCCGACATTGGGCGCTTCAACCCCAGATCCGTGGAGACGCTACACGCAAGCTCAGTAAATATGAATACTGGCTTCTCTCGCGCACCACAGATAAGCAACTCATTTCGGACATATATCGGCTCCTCTTGGACAGATACTCGCGCGTTTATAATGCAGGACGGGCTAGATGGGAGAGGGAACTGGGGCGGACTCTGCGCAACAAAAAATGGGAGGACATTTACTACCGCGCCAGACACTCACGAGATGTGTGAGGTTTGGCACCTCACGCGAGATGAGTGAGATTCGGTATCTCACGCGAGATGCGTGAGGTTTGGTACCTCACCCGAGATGCGTGAGGTTTGGCACCTCACGCGAGATGCGTGAGGTTTTACCTCACGCGAGATGCGTGCGGTTCTGCACCTAACGCGAGATGCATGAGGTTCGGCACCTGACGCGAGATGAGTGAGGTTCGGCACCTCACGCGAGATGCGTGTGGTTCGGCACCTCACGCGAGATGCGTGTGGTTCGGCACCTCACGCGAGATGCGTGAGGTTTGGCACGGGGCGTGCCTACGATGATGTCAGCGGCAGCGCCCAGTTCCCCGTGCTCACTATTCAGCGTCTTTTGGTGAGGGAGGAAGAGGATCTTGGGGCTCCGTTTCTCTGCGAGGCCAGCTTTCTTCTTTTGATTGGTGGATAGTTCTGGGTGCCTGAAATCTGCTACAACGCTCGCTGAGCTGCAGGAGGAGTTTAGAATCTGCGGAGACTTCTCTTCTTGATGGGCTCCCGGTGAGGCTAGCTTTTGGGGGGATTACCTGTCACTAACCCAGATTCAGAAGTAGAGTCAATCCATCAATCAGGAGTTTGTTAAAGCGCAACTACTCACCCGTAAGGGTCTCAAGGCGCTAGGGGTGGGGGGGTGCAGGTTCCATTCCATCAAGGAGGGGGTCTGTCGAAGAGCCAAGTTTTGAGGTTTCTTGTGAAGATGGGGAGCGATGTTGTCTGTCTGAGGTGGAGCGGAAGGGCGTTCCATGCTTTGGCCGCGAGGAAGGAGAAGAAGCGGCCTCCCGATCTGGTCTTTCTGGTGCGGGGGACCACGGCGTAGGAGAGCTGAGCTGATCGTAGGGTCCTTTGGGGTGCCTGGAATTTGAGCCGGCTGTTCAGTATGCTGGTCCGGTGCCGTGGAGGGCCTTGTGTGCGTGGGTGAGCATCTTAAAGGTGATTCTCGCCTCGACGGGGAGCCAGTGGAGTGTGCGCAGGAGCTGGGAGATTTGGCAGTGTTTTGGCAGGTTGAGGACCAGTCTTGCGGCGGCGTTCTGGATGTTCTGTAGCTTGCGGATGAGGTTTTTGTTTATTCCGGCGTAGAGTGCCTTGCCGTAGTAGAGTCTGCTGGTGACCAGGGCGTGAGTGACTGTCTTTCGGTATTCGAGGGGGATCCATTTGAAGGTCTTACGAAGGAGGCGGAGGGTGTGGAAGCAGGAAGATGAGACAGAGTTGATCTGGCGGTCCATTTTGAGCTCAGAGTCCAGGATGATTCCCAGGTTGCGTGCGTGGTGTGTGTGGGTTGGCGGGTTTCCGAGGGCGGTGGGCCACCAGGTGTCGCTTCAGGCGTCGGGGTTTGGGCCTATGATGAGTACTTCTGTTTTGTTGGTGTTTAGTTGTAGGCAGCTGTTTTTCATCCATTTGGCGATGGCTTCCATGCCTTCCCGAAAGTTGCGTCTGGCGGTGTTGGGCTCGTTGGATAGGGAGAGGATGAGCTGGGTGTCGTCTGCGTATGACACGATGTTGAGTCCGTAGGTTCTGACGATGGGGGCAAGTGGAGCCATGTAGACGTTGAAGAGCGTCGGGCTGAGGGAGGAGCCCTGGGGGACTCCGCAGGTGGTAGGTGTGGGGTCTGAGAGGAAAGGGGGAGTCTGACCCGTTGCGTCCTGCCGGAGAGGATGGAGCAGATTCAGTCGAGGGCCTTGTCCTGGATTCCTGCGTCGTAGAGTCTGCGTATTAGGGTGCGGTTGGAGACTGTGTCGAACGCCGCTGATAGGTCTAGGAGGATGAGGGATACTGTTTCTGCTTTGTCCAGTTGGGTGCGGATGTCCTCTGTTGTGGCAAGGAGGGCAGTTTCCGTACTGTGGTTTTTTCTGAAGCCGGATTGGGAGGAGTCGAGGATGTTGTGTTCTTCAATGAATGTGGCGAGTTGGCTGTTGATGGCTTTCTCGATGACTTTCGCTGGGAAAGGGAGCAGGGAGATGGGTCTGTAGTTTTTGAGGTCGGTGGGGTCCGCTGAGGGTTTCTTTAGGAGGGGGTTGACCTCCGCGTGTTTCCAGTCATCGGGGAACGAGGCTGTCGCCAGGGAGCGGTTGATGGTGTGGTGGAGCATGGGTGCGATGGTATCGGCGGCTCTGTTGAAGATGTGGTGGGGGCAGGGGTCCGTGGGGGCCCCTGAGTGGATTGACTTCATTGTCTTCAGTGTGTTTTCGATGGTGAGGGCTGTCCAGTCATCAATCGCTGGTTTCCGGGTGTCGGGGGTGGTTCGTGAGGGTTCAGTGTGTTGGTTGTCTTTGTCGAAGTTGTCGTAGATGCTCTTGATTTTGTGGTGGAAAAAGGTGCTGAGTTTGTCGCAGAGGTCTTGTGAGGGAGGGATGTCAGTAGACTCGCTGGTGGGTTGGGCGAACTCCTTGATGATGCTGAAGAGTTCCTTGCTGTTGTGTGCGTGGGTGGAGATTCTGTCTTCAATCGCTTTTTTCCTCGTTTCTCTGATGAGTTGATGGTGGGCGTTGGTGGCGGCTCTGAAGTTGTTGTGGGCTTCTGTGGATTTGGTGTTTCTCCAGGCCTTTTCGAGGCGGCGGCATGTGCGCCTGGACTCTCGAAGTTCGGTGGTAAACCATCTGGCTTTCTTGGCACGGGTATTGTTGTTTTTCTTGAGGGGGGCTATGGTGTTGGTGCTGTCCGAGATCCATCTATGCAGGGTTCGAGCTGCGGCGTTGGGGTGGTCGTTTTCCGCAATGGTTGGGGTGGAGTTGTTGAGTGAGGAGGTGAGCTGGTCGTTGGTGATTTTGGTCCAGTTTCTTTCTGGAAGCAGGTGCTGGTGTCTGTGGATGGTGTGTGTTCTGAAGGTGAAGTGGACGCAACGATAGTCGGTCCATGGGAGTTCGGTGGTGTGGCTGAAGGTGATGGAGTTTCCTGTAGTGAAGAGGGGGTCGAGGGTGTGTCCTGCTGAGTGCGTGGGCTCTTTCACGATCTGGCAGAGTCCAATGTTGTGGAGGTTGTCCAGGAGGCATGTGGTGTTGGGGTCCAGTTGATTGTCGAGGTGGATGTTGAGGTCTCCCAGCAGGGTGTAGTTAGTGGATGCGATGGCCTGCGGGGAGATAATGTCCGTGATGGAGTTGGCGAAGGGTCCGCGGGGTCCAGGGGGTCGGTAGATGAGGGTTCCTCGGAGGGCGGCGGTGGGGCTGGCCAGTATCTTGAAGTGAAGGTGTTCCATCAGTTTTGTGGACTCGTCAGGGAGTGTGCTCAGGCGGAGGCTGGATTTGTGGACGATGGCGATTCCTCCTCCTGGGTGGGTGGGGCGGTCCTTCCTGGAGATCTTGTATCCTTGGGGGATGGCGATGGCGATGTCCGGTCCCGAGGTGGCGTTGGTCCAGGTTTCGGTGAAGAATGCTACGTCCGGGGTGGTGCTGTCGAGGAGGTCCCAGATTTCTGTGGCGTGTTTGTGGAGGGATCGGACGTTGAGGAGGATGCATTGCAGGGTCTTCAGTTCGGTTGTGTTCTTGGGGGCGGGTTGTGCTGGATCCGTGTTCTTGGCGGTGCTGCAGGTGTGCCGGCAGCGGTGACAGCTGAAGGGTCCATGGGTGTCGGCTGGTGATGCTAGCTTGCTGTTGTTGTTGCAGCCTAGGCTGAGTGCGTGGAGTGTTGCTGGGTCGTAGCGTTGGCGGGCGGAGGTCCAGGGTTCCTGGTGCTGGTCGCGGACGGGTCGCGGACGGGCGCAGACATACTTGCCTTTGACGCGCCTTCGGTGCACCAGTGGCCGCCATTAAGTAGGGGTCGGGGAGGGCTGGACAGCTGGGAGGCGGGAGCGGGGAGAGGAGCTGGATTGAGCCGGTCGCGCTGGGGGGGGGGTAGGGGCCGCGGGGGCAGCAGCGGCGGGGAAAGGTAAAGGGAGGAAAGAAGGGATAAAGAAAAAAGGGAAAATAAGCAGAAATAAGGCACAAAAGAGCAGAGATGCAGAAAAGGGCAGAAAGGTGAAAGATGGAAAGGGTAGAAAAACGAGTGAAAACGAGTGAAGGAGCAGAGGGAGAGAAAGGGAAAATGGGCAGAAATAAGGCACAAAAGAGCAGAGGTGCAGAAAGGTGAAAGATAGAAAGGGTAGAAAACGAGTGAAGGAGCAGAGGGAGAGAAAGGGAAAATGGGCAGAAATAACGCACAAAAGAGCAGAGATGCAGAAAGGTGAAAGATAGAAAGGATAGAAAAACGAGTGAAGGAGCAGAGTGAGAGAAAGGAGACAGAGGTCCACTCTACAGGTAAGATTGCGCATCTTGTTAAAACCATTTCAGTGATTTATTAGGAACATTCAATTTGATTTTCAAGATCATTTACCTTATTCACAAGTGTGATTCTTGTTCAGTAGAAATTCTATGCATGCTTTCTCTAGCTCATTACCATATTCACGAGTGCGATTCTTGTTCTATAGTAGTTCCATGAATGTTTTTGGGAACACTTTTAAGTCACATAAAATAAGGAAATATAAGACACTGATTGTTTAGGTGATTGAAAACCTAGTCATAGAAAGACCTAAACCAAATTCTGCCGCTTATGCCTTTGAGCAGTTGATACTGAAGTGAAGTATTATCGCCACAATATAGCGGATCTAAGAAAGGTCAACTAAGAGTCTGATTGTCTGAATAAATGCAAGCCACAAAGCTCTTAAGCTAGTTCCTGATTGAAGGACAGAATCTGATGTCCTAATTTACGTCTTTGTGCGAAGGAAAGTGCGTGTATTTTTCTTTGCGAGTAACTTTTCCTTTTCAGATCTCCTTCCCAGCTGTTCCCTTCCTAATTCCCTTTCCCCCGCTTAATCACTTCAATACTCTGTGTAATCATTACAATCAGAGTTGGAGGTATTGAGAGGTTGGCCCATTATATCATCACTCCAGACCCTGAGGAAGAAGCAACCTGACAGAATAGTGAGCCCACAAATAATATTCCTCCCGGTCTGAGAGTTTTGACATTATGGCCACCATGGATGATTTAATGAGGGTTATTGTTCAGATGCAAACAGATTTAACTGAAGCTAGGAATGCCACTGCAATGCTCTCTGATAAAGTAGATAGGATACAGCGATGAAGTACTCCGCTTCCTCCTCTCCGTTCTCTGCAGCATACACACAGAGAAATTACGCTGTTGGGGAAGCCGTCCGAACCAATCGGTGCTGGCTGCGGTGGAGGGGAGGGAGGTTGCCTGCAGCCTTCCTGTTGACGAGAGCCCAGACCACGTCAGACGCATTCAAAATCCAGGACGGCGGGAGTCGGAAGTCTGCAGTCTCGGGAGTCAGCGCGGGAAGCCAAGGTAAGTTTTATATAATATTTTATTATGTATTATTATCGCATATCGCAGACTTACATGACCATTGCGCGCTGCAGAATCTATTGCCGCATTGCTGTTTTAATTATTTTAAAATTAATCTACTTTACTGCGCGCTCGCGCTGTCGATCTTGGCGCTAGGCGCTACCTCTCTCATAGTGTGTTATTAGTACCACTCTTACCTGCACTATAATTGTGACCTCATTCCGCACTTTGCGGGAATTCGAGCGCTTCAGGGCACCTTAGGGCTCCTGGGGACATCGTGCTGCGGTGTTGGTAGCCACCATCTTGGGTGAGTGAGGGAACCAGGGAGTGCCAAATTGCTGGCGCCATCTTGGTTGGGGGGCTAGTGATCGCACTACAGGACTCTTGCGTATACGGCTATATATGATGGACGCCCTAAAGCGCGCAGCGTAGGCGCGCAGCGGGCGCGCCGGCGGAGCGCCGGAGGTGCGCCAGAGGTAAGCCCGTTTGCGCCCGTTCGCGCACAGGACGCGCCGGGCGCCGAAAGTTCTGCCTCTCGGAACCAAGATGTAACTTCTTACTTTTATTCCCGCGATTAACTTTTACGCCTTAATCTCGGTTCACTCAGTAACCGAAAGTATAATATCACCAGTAAGCACCCAGTTGCCTTGTCCTGTGGCTTGTTGAATGTGAGATCTCTCATCAAACACTGTGAAGAAATTGCATTACTTATCGAGTCTTACCATCTATACGTACTCTTCATGACAGAGACTTGGACAACACCGACTAGCTCGGTGGAACTGGGGACAGCTTGTCCCACTGGCTTCAAAATAAGGCATAATCCCAGGGTGGGAGCCAGAGGAGGTGGAACTGGATTAATTTTTAGGCAGACTCTTGACGTCTCCCAGCTTATCATCAAGGCAATCGCTGCGTGCGAAACTTTGGGTTTCTCCATCAAGGACCAAGGAGGCGTGCTATTCACGGATCTACTATGTTATAGACCCCCGGCTAGCTCGTTATCTGCTGTACCTGAGCTCATAGACTTAATATACGATCTCTCCCACTCCCACACAAAGTTGATGGTGTTAGGGGATTTCAATCTTTGGTCAGAGGGACCGACCAAGAAGGCCTATGTAGAGCTGGTCCAAGCTTGTCATAATATTGAGCTACAACAACTGGTACTCTCCAAAACCCATTCAAAGGGCCATATTCTTGATCTACTTTTTGCTGACGCTTGTTGAACGGCTATACGTGACGTCCTGCCTCAGTGTTGGACGGATCACGCCCTTGTCCAGTTCTCCCTCTCGTGCACTAGTGCTCCATTAAAGAAAGGGAGTGTGGGGGGCACTAGAATGGGGAGACAATGGTCTAGACTCCTCAAACAAACGATCTTGCCATCTCTGCTGCCAGATGGCTTTGTATTGGGAGCAAATGTGGACGTAAGTTACAAGACTCTCTGTCAGCGAATCTCGGCTTCTCTGGACTCTTTGGCCCCGCTGCGAAAAATCAAAGATAGGACTAATCTTGCTATGCCATGGTACTCGGAAGAACTTCGGCAGCTCAAGCTCCAATGTAAACAGGCTGAGCGGACCTGGAGGAAACAGTACCTGGAATCACATAGAGTCCTCTTCAAACAAGCACTGGCGTCCTATAAAATCCAGATCAAGCTTGCCAAAGCTAGATTCTTAGAAGAATCTTTGATGGCAGCTGTAAATAAATCTCAGGCCTTATTTAAGATCGTAAAGGACCTGGCCCATCCTGGCTGTACCAAAAATGTCATCCCGGCCTCTCAAGCTCTCTGTGATTCGCTAGCACAGGCCTTTGAGGAGAAGATTGCCAACATCTTAAACAATCTTCCCTCGTCAACTGGCCGTGCTGTGCAAGATTCCATCTCGTTTGAGAATAGGAAGGAGTGTACTAAATCAGGTGAGCTGAGCAACTTTCCTCTACCATCTTTTGAGGACTTCTGCTCTTTGGCTGACGGGGTGTCCTCTGGCTCACCTTCTGATCCTCTTCCACCCAAATTCTGGAAACTTTTTCGTGAAGAGCTGTTTCCCCCACTTTTTTCCATCTGTCGCCAGTCTCTCACTTCAGCACGGGTTCCAGATTGCTGGAAATTGGCGGTGGTCTCCCCACTGCTTAAAAAGGAGAATCTGGACCCCACATGCCCAGCCAACTTTAGGCCCATCTCTCTCTTGCCATTCCCTATTAAAATTCTAGAGAAACTGGCCACAAAACATCTCTCCAACTTTCTTGAGACTACTGATTGTTTGGATGTGGCTCAGTTTGGGTTTAGACCGGCACATGGGACAGAGTCGGCATTGGTGACTGTTCTCGATGACCTTCGAACGCGTGCCGACCAGGGTCGAGCAGCCTTTTTAGTGCTGCTCGACATGTCGGACGCATTCGACACGGTCAGCCATGCAATCCTGATCAGGAGACTGACGGAGGCTGGGGTGTCGGGCTTGGCCCTTGAATGGCTGGTGTCATCTCTCAATCAAAGGCACCAGGTAGTTGCCCTGCCACCCTTTAAATCCAACATCAGGAGGGTTGGTCAGGGAGTACCCCAGGGCTCGGCCATCAGCCCCATTCTTTTCAATCTTTACCTCCGTCCCCTGATCACGCTGATTAAATCTTTTGGCATAACAGTCACCAACTACGCCGATGACACCCAACTTATCTTCTTGTTTGAGGGTAAGGACGGGGTGTCACAGGAGGTCTTCCATCGATGCATGAGCACCACGGCGACGCCGCCTGGACTCTTCTGCCAAGGCACTTAGGGACCTCCATTGGTTGCCAATCTCTCAACGGGTGAACTTCAAAGCTTTGTGTTTGGTTTTTAGGGCTCTACACGGACAAGGCCCGTCTCCTCTGCAGGATCTTTTCTCATGGTACATCCCTCCAAGACCACTCCGGTCAGCCTCGGCTTACTTGGTGGTAGTACCCAAGTTTCTGAGGTCCGGGATGGGTGGTCGGTCCTTCAGGTTTACCGCAGCGCGGCTGTGGAATTCTCTACCGCTAGGCCTGAGGGGCCTGGAAGATTTTTCTTCCTTTAAAAAAGCATTAAAGACCCATCTGTTCCCCAGAACAATGTAAATAGATTGGAAGCTGGAAACATCATGTATTGTGTCATAACAGTCTAAGCGCCAGGATGCCCGTCGGGTGACAGTTATAGCGCTATAAAAGAATGCCTATACATACATACATACATACATACATATCGCATGTAAATTATACTTAAGTATTTAAATGTTGCCTGTCTCTGCCGGCTTCGGAGTGAGGGGGATTCCGTTAAGGAGGCGGGTTTCAGAGGGGTGAAGAAGAAGCTCTCTAGTCTGGGGGTTGAGGTGGTTTGTGTTGCGCCACGCGCCGGGACTCCTTTACCCTGTCACCCGGAATGCTCAGCTCATGCATGCCTCCTTGTGCGCCGGCTCGGGTCCGTTGGCAGTGGCGTGCAGGTGCTTGGTGCTTCTATGGATGCTCCAAGCTCTTCTTGCGGCTGCGTTTGGCAACCCGTGCCTGACTGTGATGGGGCAGGTGGGACTGCGATATCGCTGTGCCATCTGGGAAGAGATGGTCCTGTGCAGTGAGAGCGCTCACTCCTGATTCTTGGTTTCCCGTTCCGACTTCCTTCCCATGTGGTGAGTGCCATTGTGCATGTGCATACATAATAATTAAAAATGAAAACAATATAACATCGAATAAACTCTGAAGACTGTACATTGTTGGCACGTTCCTTGGGTTGCCTTATATAAGGGCCTCTGTGACTGTGTGTAAATGAGTTGTAACATGTAACCCAATTCAGCCGAAAATACAGTCATGCTTTGCATTCTGTATAAAAGTTCCGAGTAAATAAAGTGCGAGTTTCTCTCATCCGTTTGTGGCAGTAGTTTGTATGTTTGTTTCCATCTCTCATAGTCATAGTGCCAGTAAGCAGGCACAAACGCGTGTCTCGTTAATTCACTGACACAAGAGAACTGGCGTTCCGCTACACACCGAACAAGTAGGGACATCAGTGGAGTGACTGGCCTCTGACTAGACACGAACTTGTCAGCACCAGCACCTTTGTCACTCGCCTGATTCACACAGTTTAGCTCAGTCATGCTGGTGCCAAATTGTATATTTGGGAGTGAGAGGATAAGGAGGGGCTGACGATCGACGGAGTGTTAAAAACAGTATCTGCGATAGGTTAATCATTAATTGAAATAAGTTTAAATGGCGTCACTGACGTCAATTGAGAGGGCTGCTACGGTTTGCACGGCGAGCACGTTATGTAAACAGCTCCGTGTGAGTGCACCTCCGACCCAGCAAGAACTCCCTCAGTTCGGAGTGACACTGGACCAACAGGGCCATTGGAGCCACTGGGGGTTGAGTCATGTGTTATTTATTGATAAATTCACTCGGAATACGTGGAACCGCCAGGGTCGGACTAGCACAGCAAATACATCTGGGCATTAAAATGAAAGTGGCCCTCATTAGCGTGTTTCAGCTGAAAAAAAAAGGATCCCACATTTTCAAATCTGGGCAGTTTTCATCGCGTAAATTTAGCCTGTATATGTATTTGCAAGGTATGGAATATACAATGCATTGGTGCCTGCTGCAGGCAAAATTTGCTGTAATACCTGTTTTGTGTTTTCATTCTATTTGAAGCTACTCATAAGCTAAGCCTCTAACCCTGCATGATGGTTTCACAAAATGAATATTTTCTAAAATATGTGATCACTTTATGAACATGCAGAGTTCACTTTCACATAGCGCGCTGCATTAGTCTTGATGTGGAGTTGGTTTCTATTCTTTGTATGGTACTGTGTGGTGTTTGTTCCTGTATTATTTTTTTCCACCGCCAATTTTACGCCACACCATTTTCAAATGTCACCAGCCGCCACTGGTGACTCTGTCCGCAGATCGCAAACTATTACAGCTATGACAAGGGAATAGAGACCTTATTTCCTATTTGTCACATTTCAATAGGGTAATTGCAGAAACCTCGTGGCCTGAAGAAAAGAGGGCAGCACTCTTTTATCAAGGATTAAAAGATGATCTGAAAGACGTTCTTGCGCAAATCGATCCTCAACCAACTACTTGTTCAGAGTTAGTCAATCTAACTTTACGTCTGGATCATAGACTGTCCGAAAGAAGAACTGACAGGAAAAAATATGATAAATCAAGTTGGAAGTTCGACAGTAAACCCAGAAATCAACTTAGTAGTTCAGAAACAACTACAGAACCAATGGAAATCGGACTCTTAGGCAACCATTGTCTAAAGATGAAAAAGATAATAGACGTAAAAATGGCCAGTGTCTTTATTGTGGTGGAAAGGGACATTTCGTGAAAGATTGCACAATAAAACCTAAAGGTAAGACTGTGAGTGCTAACAAGTCTGTGGCTGTGACTACAACTGAGCAAACGTCGGGAAACTATTGTGCCCAAGATGTTTAGAAGGAGATCTCTTGGGAACCATCGCCTTCCCTTCAATAAATTCCTGTGTATCCAACTACAAATCTCACTTCCGTTTGGCAGTACAAATTCAGTTGAGTTCAAAAATATACCAAATGGAAGTCCTAATAGACTCAGGCGCAACAGGGAATTACGTAGATTTTGAAACAACTCAACGGTTACAAATTGCTTGTGAGAAAAAGGTCACTCCAGAAATTGTGCAATCAGTAGATGGCAAAATGTTGTCTGGAGGCCCTGTTACCATGCAAACCTCTAAAATTCAGATGTTCTGCATAGATACAAATAACCAACAGCATAAAGAGGAAGTTCATTTCGATGTAATCTAAGCCCCACAATATGGCTTTATTTTAGGAATGCCTTGGCTTTGCTTGCATAACCCTTTAATAGATTGGCAAAAAAGGGAACTTGTTTTTCTTTCTCAATATTGTCACTCCACATGTTTAAAGACCAAAGAATCTACAACGGGACAAATTGCAACCACGGAAGAGAAAGAAACCGTGCTACCAACTCCCTATGAGGAATTTAAAGAAGTCTTCAGTGAAGCAAAAGCAGCGACCCTCCCTCCTCATTGGTCATACGACTGTCAAATTGATCTTGTGCCTGGTTCATGTGTGCCTAACTGTCGGATATATGCATTATCAGAAAAAGAAAACCAACATTTGAGACAATATCTTGATCAGTACTTGGAAAACGGATTTATACGCTCATCTAAGTCACCTGCGGCCTCTCCTGTGTTTTTATATTCCTAAGGCAAATGGGGAATTAAGAACTTGTATTGATTTATAGAGCATTGAATAAGATCACAATAAAGAACAAGTACCCCCTTCCATTGATCCCAGTTCTTTTGGACCAGGTGAAGAACGCTGTGATCTACACCAAATTAGATCTTCGAGGTGCGTATCATTTGGTGCGCATTCGTAATGGTGACGAATGGAAAACGGCGTCTAAAACCAGATATGGGGGGGCGTGGCCAAGATGGCGATGTGAGCCGACGTGTCTCCGAGAGCTCCTACCGCCGGCCGTCTTTATAGCACCATTGCAGCGCTTCAATCCCCCATCAGTGGGCCCCGTCGGAGAGCGCTTACAGCCGGGAGAGGTCTGCACCCGGAGGAGAGAACCGAACGACGCTGGGGCCACCCGGAACAGAGGGAGAAGTGCCTCTGTGAGCGAGGCCGGGTTGGGCCTAGCGGAGAGGAGCCGCAGGGCGTGGCCTTGGGCCCCGGCGAGGCAGTCCGACTGGGTGGCGCCAGACTACGCGAGAGCCGACTCCGGAGCGGAGGGTCCGGCCTGCGCGTTGACAGCACGAGGCCCCTGGGACGACACTGTCCGGGGGCTACTGCGGACCCGCGAACACACGGTTGCGGTGGTAGCGGCAGAGACAGATCTCTGACGGCGGACGGGCTGGCGGCCAGGCGAAGTGGGCCCGACCGCGGAGCACGGCGGACGGAACACAGAACCCAAGCCCCAGGGACTGAGGTGAGGAGCAGCGGGGAGGAATCGTACCCGAGTGGTGGCTGAGAGTGTCGGCGCGTCGACCAGGCCCAGAGGGTTTCGGAAGCGCCGAGGTAGAGCCCACAGGGGGAATCGAACGGAAGCGCCTGATTCGCTCTGGAGTTTGCTTCTGCCATTTTGAGCCACTCGCTGGTCGGAGCTGCCCCTTGTGTGGCATCCTAGAAGCCCTACTAGGCCCCAAGACTGCGAGCAGAACACGGAGGCGCTCGGTGGGCAAATAGAGGCCAGTGCCCGGACAGGAGCAACCGGACACCCGGTAGAAATAGTCCGTATTCATGACCAACAGGTGGACCACCAGTCTCATGCCGAGGACCTGGAGAACCGCTCCCGGTGGCACAACATCAGGATTCGGGGAGTGAAGCAGGCTCCCGACACAGACGACCTCTTCCATTTCACCCAAGGCCTCTTCAACCACATCCTGGGCCGACCAGCGGACTCAACGCTTCGGTTGGACAGGGCCCATAGGACGAGCCCGCCCAGGGCGGCCTCGTCCCAACCGGCCCACATCATGGTCTGCGTGCAGGACTTCCGCACGAAGGAGTAGATCCTTAGCAAAGCGCGCCAGATGGGAACCATCTCATATGGTGCCCACTCGCCGACTCTAAATCAGGACCTCGCCTCCATCACCCTGGAGAAACGACGGTCATTTCGACCGATCACGGCAGAACTGCGACGCAACATCCCATATAGCTGGGGTCACCCCTTTCGCCTGGTGTTTAAGCTGGACAACAAGGTTCACCAGTTGCGGTCTTTCAGGGATGCATGCAAATTGCTAGGCCTCGAGGAACCGACGGAGGATGACGATCAGCCTGGAGGGGGAGCAAATGGCACGTACGGCCCTGGGCAGTGGAAACCGCAACGGCGACGACGAAGACCGAGGCGCCCGGCCGCGCAAGAGATCGAAGATGGTCGCCGTGCTGCGGTAGAACCCGTAGCGCTGGGACTGGCAACCTCCGACAGCGGATAACTAACGATGAGGTGGCACGAGGGCTTTTGATGAGACAGTGGGGATTGGGGCCGACTGAGTCGGCGGCGGGGGCGGAGGTATTGGTCTCCGACACATTCCCCCGAAGGTGTCCCAACCTCCTCGTCTACAACTATGGACGTTGGACAGGACTATTTTTGGTATTCTTCAAGTTGGGGAAAGGGGAGGGAGGGTGGTCTCCTTGGCAGGTGGAGGGGTTGGGAGAGACTGTTTTGCTTCTTTGGCCAGTCAGGAAAAGGGAGTTTCTGGACTGGGAGAGACCTTTCCCATTCATCTCTGGATGAAGGACTATCAATGTTGGCATCTTGGGATTGCGGGGGGTGGGGGGCTGTCAAGGGTTTTGTTCATTGTGGGGAGGGGGGTGTTGTTGGTAAGGGGGAGGAACTCCGGATCCGAGTGAATGTTGGACTGAAAGGGTGTGGCGAATTGCGCAGATCTGAGGGTCCTGGGTGGCCGGGGCCGCTGCGAGACAGGGCTTGGCTGACGTTTTGGCCACTGGAAGTTTTCTCAGAGAGCGTGTGGGGTATGACTCCTTATGCCTGCGACTGAGTTGAGTGTGCTCACGTTGTATGTGCGTGGGCACAGTCCGGTTAAGCGGCGAGCGGTGCTGTCCCTGCTGGAGAATTCAAAAGCAGATATCTGTCTCCTCCAGGAAACGCATTTGCTAACTATGGATTGTCATAGGCTTAAATCCTGTCACTTTCCGACACAACTTTTCTCATCCACGACCACAAAGACTGCTGGGGTGGCGCTCCTGGTGTCAAAGCGATTTAAGGGGAAGCAGTTACACCAGGGGACAGAGGTTAAAGGGCGACTCCTATCCTGCAGGGTCTCACTGGTTGCTCACACCTTCACGGAGATTGCGGTTTATGCGCCAAATGGGGGTCAGGAAAAGTTCTTCCACCAAGCGCTTACTGAAGCAGCGGCGGCACCTGATAGACACGTCCTGGTTGGGGGGACCTCAATTTAGTTTTTGACAACCTACTTGACAGGTCAGCGCAGCGATCCACGCAGGCAGGCACTTTATCGGAGGGGGGACGGAACAGATTGTCAGAACTGGGTATGACGGACTTGTGGTGCTCCCTCCACCCGGGCGACCGGGACTACACATATTACTCCAACGCTCACAAAACCTATGCGCGCCTAGATTATTTTTTAGAGCGCTGGCGTCAAGCGTTGAGATAGGAGCGGCAGCCCTTTCCGATCATGCACCACTCACAGCGGTGTTTACCTTTCCACCGGTGGGGCGCAGTGCCCGTTGCTGGAGACTGAGGGGACGCTGCTGCACAGACAGGGGGTTGTGGCCAAGATCAAGGAAGCTATAGCTGAATACCTGGTACACAACACACCGACGGACACTTCACATGCAACACATTGGGCAGCACTCAAGGCAGTCATACGGGGCGAGTTCATTGCAATTGCGGCAGCAGAAAATGCGGAGAGGGCCTGTAAGAGAGACGAGCTCTCTGCCCGCACAAAAGAATTGGAGCAGGTACACCAGAGGACAGGGGCGCCGCGGGTGTGGGAACAGTTGTGAGTGGCACGTCAATAGTTAGCAGCACTAGATCAAGATAGAGCAGAATACGAGGCACTACGGGTACGACATGCATACTACACGGGAGGTGACAGATGCGGGAGGCTGTTGGGTCGGGCACTCCGCGAACAGCAGCAGCGACACTCGGTGCAGGAAATACACACGCAGGACGGAGTCACAATGACGGAGGACGGAGCTATACCGCAGGCATTTAGTGACTTTTATACCACACTATACGAGGGGGCTGCTCTGGATCCAGCGGACGGGGCAGCCTTCCTGGACTCGGTGTCCATACCGGCTTTATCGACGGAACAATTAGAACTCCTTGGCAGGGAGATCCGTCCTGAAGAAGTCATTGCCGCGATCTCCCGCCTCAAGCTGGCTAAGACGCCGGGACCGGATGGCTTTACCGCCGCCTTTTAGCCCGGCGCCATCCCAAGAGATCTGATGAGTGCCATGATCTCGGTCGTTCCTCGGTCACACCGACCCCAAGACCACACTCAGAGGCACCCTCCTCTACAGGCCACCAGGACCACGTGCACAATTCAGTGAAGACATCTCTGACCTTATCACCCCACACGCCCTCCCCTCCGAGGACTACATTCTATTGGGAGACCTCAATTTTCACCTGGAAAAAAGCAACGACAGCAACACCACCGCCCTTCTGGACAATCTCGCCAACCTCGGACTCAAACAACTTGTTTATACCCCCACTCACTACGCAGGTCACACACTCAACGCTATCTTCACCTCCAGCAAACATATGTCCTTCAGCCACACCACAGCTCTCCCTTGGACGGACCACAGCTGCGTTCACTTCATCTACAATAAGACCGCAACCCACAACCATCCTCAACCTACTCTGCGAAGAAACTGGAACAAAATCACCATCGACCAGATCTCCTCATCGCTTCTTCAAAACCCCCCTGCCCACTCTTCGAACCCCAACCAAGCAGCCATTAACCTCACCCAATGGCTAACCAACAGCGCCGACAACCTAGCACCCCTGAAAAAACGTCAAATCAAACTAGGCAACAAAAACGCCCCCTGGTTCAACGATGATCTTAAGAAATCCAAGAAACTCTGTCACTCCCTTGAGAAGGCCTGCAAAAAAGACCCAAACACCAGCACCAGGGACGCCTTCAAAAACGCCACCCGTCTACATCACCAACTGATCCGGACTGCCAAGAAAGCCGCATTCAAAGACCGACTAGACAACAACGCCCACAACAGCAAAGAATTATTCAACATCGTCAAAGAGTTTACTAACCCCGCTGCCAACTCCAACAACATCACTCCCTCTCAAACCCTTTGCGACTCCCTAGCTTCGTTTTTCCACGACAAAATCGCAGACATCCACAACAGCTTCGACAACCAACCCGGAGACCAACCCACCCAACCTTCTGCCGCACCTTCACCCCCCTTGAACATCCTTAATGAATGGAACCCAATCTCCACTGAGGACACCATCCTCCTGATGAACTCCATCCACTCAGGATCCCCCACAGACCCATGCCCTCACCACATCTTCAATAAAGCAGATTCCATCATAGCACCACACCTCCGAGACATCATCAACTGCTCCCTCAACTCCGCCACCTTCCCGGAAAGCTGGAAACACGCCGAACTTAGCGCCCTTCTGAAAAAACTCACAGCTGACCCCACCGAACTGAAAAACTACCGCCCCATCTCGCTCCTTCCATTCCCGGCCAAAGTCATCGAGAAAGCTGTCAACAACCAGCTCGCCGCCTTCCTCGAAACCAGCAAATCCCTCGACTCCTCACAGTCCGGCTTCCGAGCCAAACACAGCACTGAGACCGCACTCATCGCAGCAACAGACGACATTCGAACTCTACTGGACAATGGAGACACAGTCGCCCTCATCCTCCTCGACCTCTCCGCAGCCTTCGACACAGTCTGTCATAGCACCTTGATACAACGCCTCAGAAACATCGGAATACAAGGAAAAGCACTGGAATGGATCACCTTGTTCTTTGCCGGAAGATCTCAGAGAGTCCGCCTCCCACCATTCAAGTCAGAGGCCACTGAAGTCATTTGCGGCGTGCCACAAGGATCCTCACTCAGTCCCACCATCTTCAACGTATACATGAGCCCCCTCGCGGCCATCGCACGCCAACACAACCTCAACATCATCTCCTACGCCGATGACACTCAACTTATCCTCTCACTCACCAAAGACCCTAACACCGCCAAAACCAACCTACATGAAGGAATGAAAGAAGTAGCCGAGTGGATGAAGCACAGTCGTCTGAAACTGAATTCCGACAAAACAGAAGTCCTTATCTTAGGCACCTCCCCCTCTGCCTGGGACGACTTTTTTTTTTTTTTTTTTTTTTTTTGGAAAACCTTTATTTGTAGAAAAAGTACACCGCTATTCAGCCATACATCCCGGAGGCCAGGCAGCATGAAGTCAACAGGAAAGGTTGTGCACAACACCATAATCAGAAGCAATCAGGTTTAATTTTTAAATAAGAGTGAACTCAAAAATAAATAAACCAGGAGGTAGAAAGGCCCAGAGAGGGCCAAAAGAAAAAGGTGTGCAGGAAGCACGATAGACAGTGGAAAAGAAAGAGAAGGAGGCTGAGGACAGTACAGATATAGCGGGCTTTTGTAGCGGGAGGGGGTCGGAGGCTCGACCCCCAAGGTTGTGCACAATAAGAATGACAACTGTGAATTACGTGGGGGGTAGCACAGCAGGAGGCATAAAGCGGAGTCCCGGGCAGGGGGTGCTACGGGGAAGGCAAGGTCTCGGAATCAAATTCCACGGGGGGGTCGCAGATGTCTCCCCTATAGGAGTTCCAGGCACCCCACACAGACATCCACATTCTAGGCTTACCCCTGGCCACATACACCATCTTCTCACGCAGCATGCACCAGTCCATATTCGATTCCCAGAGGCTGAGCGAGGGGGGAGCCGGCGCACCCCATTTCTGGGCGATGTCCCTTTTGGCCACCATGTTACCCAAGGTGACCCAACGGGTCTGCGCAACACTATAATCAGTCGGGCCCCAGATGTTAAGGAGACATCTTCGGGCCTCAGCCGGCAGGGTCACCCCAGTCACTTCTTCCATCACGGCATGTACACGCGCCCAATATCGGGTCACACAAGGGCATTCCCATATGATATGTAGGAAGGTCCCAAGCATTCCACATCCCCTTCGGCACATGCCATCCGTTGACAGCCCCATGTGTATTAGTCTGGGGCCGGTGACATACACCCTGTGCAGTATCTTCAGCTGCACCAGGCGGAGACGTGCCGATATTGCCACTTCTCTAGGAGAGGAAATCGCTGATTGCCACTCCTCGTCATCCACTTCAATTCCATCACGCACCCAAAGCTCTCTCAATCGCACCAGCAAGTCAACTCGCACATTAATAAGTTTTTTGTAGGTTAGGGAGATAGCGCTGTCCGGCATATGGCCGTCCAACACCCGATCCTCCAGGGGAGATGATTCAGGGATCGCTTCCGCCCCCGACACATAAGGGGAAAGAGCGTGGCTAAGCTGAGCGTGTCGGAAATATTCCGTTGCCGCCAATTGGTACTCTGATTTCAACACCTCGAAAGACTTGACCCTTCCCCTGGCCACCATGTCCCCAACCCTGGATATCCCGATGGTGTCCCACCTGTCGAAGCCCTTCGTGTGCCACAACTTCCCCAATACGTCCGATTCAAACAGCGGGGTGGCCATGGTAACCCTATTGTGCCAGCCCAATGTTTTAGTAACTGCATGCCAGATATGAACCATAGTCTTAGTGGGACCCGTAAGCTTCCGATCCAGAGACCTGGAGTATAACGCTCTGTAGTAATTTCCGTCTCCCACGAGCCATCGATCCATAGCATAGCCTGGGTTAACCGCCGGTCCGTAGAGGCCGTGATTGATTGCCGCAAGTTGGGACGCCCAGTAATATCGCCGCACGTCGGGCAGCGCAATACCCCCATCGTAACTCGGTATAGTCAGCTTGGCCAGCGAAATCCGCGGCCTGCCGTCCCACAGCAACGCTCGTTGGAGGGATTCGATTTGAACAAAGTATTTAGCTGGCACAGGGTCCTGGGTGTTCTGCAGGGCATACAGGAAGCGAGGTAAAGCCATCATTTTAAAAAGGGCGGCTCTGCCCATAAGGGAGATCGGCAACTTCCGCCAGCCCTCGACGTCCCGGCGCAGCCGCTCCAACGGTGGAAGGAGGTTGTGCGAATAACGGGCTCGGGAGTCCCGCGACACGTAGATGCCTAAATACCGGAAGCCCTGTTGGGCCACCTGGATTGAGCACCCCCGGGGGAGACGCGGCGTATCTCCGGACAGTACATACAGCGAGGACTTCGCCCAGTTGATTACCAGGCCCGAGTGGGCCCCAAAGGTCCCCAAGAGATCGAAAGCCACTATGAGTGAGTGACAGGGAGAAGTGAGGTACAAAAGGATGTCGTCCGCATAGAGCGACACCCGGTCTTCAAACCCCGGGGACCACGGTATGCCAGAGATATCTGGGTGCGTTCTGATCCACGCCGCCAATGGCTCAAGTGCCAGAGCGAAGAGAAGCGGGGAAAGCGGACAACCCTGTCTAGTGCCTCTGCGTAGCGCGAAAGAGGCCGACAGCCGACCATTAACCGCCACGTTGGCCAGTGGTGCAGAGTACAGTAGTCGGACCCAGCCAATGAACACGGGTCCAAACCCCAACTTGGCCAATACAGCCCACAGGTAATTCCACTCCAACGAGTCGAAAGCCATAGTGGCGTCGAGAGAGGCGAGGACAGCAGGCTCACGAAGCAGGTGCACACGTGCCATTACTGCGTGAAGCCGTCTCAGGTTGAGCGCTGTGTTTCGGTGCGGTATGAAGCCGGACTGGTCTGGGTGGACCAGGTCCGAGATCACGCCCACTAGCCGGTTAGCCAGTATCTTAGCCAGTATCTTAGGCTCAGCGTTCAAAAGGGAGATGGGTCGGTAAGACCGGCAAAGATCGCGCGGTTTCCCCTCCTTGTGTATCACCACGATGGTAGCCAACCGCTGGTCTGGGGGGAGTTCTCCAACAGCACGGGCCTCAAGGAACATGTTCAACAAGGGCCCGGCAAGCGAGTCAGCCCTAAGTTTGTAGAGCTCAACCGGGATGCCGTTAGGCCCCGGCGCTTTACCAGAACGCAAGGATTTGATAGCCAAGGCCACCTCGTCCGCCGTCAGCGTCCGATCCATGTCGTCTCGCTCAAGGTCCGAGAGACAGGGAAGCTCTATATCTTCCAAAAATGAGGCCGACGCAGACTCCGGAAGAGGGTCCGCCGAGGCGTAGACCTCCTCGAAGTAGTCCGCGAAGGATCCAACTATCGCCGCCGGGTCCGTCAAGGTGACGCCATCCGCTCCCACCAACTCCGGGACCACTCGAGACGCGAGTTCCCTTCTATCTAGCCACGCCAAGAGCTTACCAGCCTTGTCCCCCGCGTCGTATATCCTACCTTGTTGCTCCCTACTCAGGGCTTTCGCCGCATCCGTGGCAGTCGCGCGGAGCTCGGACTGTTTAAGGGAGAGCGTGTGAAGCAATTCGGGAGATGGATCTAGCTCCAATTGGGAGTTTAGCTCAGCAAGGTCGGATTCCAGCCGAACAACATCCTCATCCCGCCGGCGGCGGGCCTCCGCAATCAAGGAGAAGGCCTCGCCGCGCAGCACGGTCTTAAAAGCCTCCCAGAGGGAGACGGCTGAGTCAACTGAGCCGGTGTTTTCGGCAAAGTACCGATCCATTGCTTTGGTCAGTAGCGACCTGGACTTCGGGTCACGGAAGTACCACGGGTTAATGGGAGCCACTCGCGATGATGCGGGGATTTGGAAATCAAAGGAAACCCAAACTGGGGAATGGTCCGAGATACCCCTAGCCAGGAGACGCGCTGTGGATACGGACTGCGCCTGGGCAGCCGGGGTGAGAACGTAGTCTATCCTGGACAGGCTACCATGGGCGCCGGAGAGAAACGTCTACTGTCGCTGGGAGGGGTGCATCAACCGCCAGCAATCAACCATCCCCATTGAACCCAGAAAGTCAGGCAACCAGGATTGGGAAGGACGCAGGTCTCTGGATGGGAAGCGGTCCAGGGTTCCGGACACGACAGAGTTGAAGTCCCCACCCACCAACAACAGGCCCTCGGGGAGACCCAAAATGTCGGCAGCCAGGTCCCTAAAAGTAGTTTCCTGTAACCCCGGGGGAATGTAAACTGAAACCAAAACCAGAGTACGGCCCTCCCATGTACCCACCACAGCCACATATCTGCCTCTCTCATCCGCAGTCACTGACTCCACCTCCAACGGGAGGGACATGCGCACCATGATGCCCACCCCTCGTGATCCCGAAGAGAACCCCGAGTGTGCCACCATTTTGAATCCACGTCTGCTCAGTGCTTTACAAGTGTGTCCCACTAGATGGGTCTCCTGCAGGAAAATGACATCAGGCGAATAACGTTTAAGCATCTGCAAAACAACACCCCTCTTAATGCGGTCCCCCAACCCGTTGACATTCCAGCTCAACAAGTTTAAAGATTTACCCCCCATCGTCAAGGAAGCTCCACCCCCTCCCCACCCCCCGCAATGGCGCCCACCACAACGACATAACAGTCCAAGGAACCCTCAGCCAGAACAAAGAAGAAGACAGAAAAAAAGGAAGTTGAAAAAACACACCCCAACTACCCCCCACCCTGCACCCCTGCATCAGACTATAATCCACCCCAACTAGCAGTGTGCCTGTCGCCCCTTAACTAATCTACAAGAAGTCTACAGAGGAGAAAGGAGACATCCTATCGCCCCCCGTCATCCCCCATATTAATGACAAAAAGAGTCAAAACCAATAGCAGCAAAGTCTGAAGTTGAGGTCCCATACGGTCACCCAGCTAGCGGAAAGTCAAACTGAAAACCATCACTCCCGTGCTTCCGCACCTCCGGTGGCCTCCTCCGTCTGGTCAGCCGATTCTTGTCGCTCCTGGGGAAGGGTGTCCAGCCAGTGTCCCACCTCATCCGGAAAGTCAAAAAACGAGGTCCGGTGGTCACGCTCAATCCGAAGCTTGGCTGGGTAGAGCATGGAGTACCGCAGGCCCATTTCCCTCAGTCGCCGTTTCACCCCAGTAAAACTCTGACGTTTTTTCTGCACGGCCTGGGTGAAGTCCGGAAAGAAGTTAACTTCGGAGTTTTGGAAACGCAGAGGGCCCGCGGTCCTCGATGCCTGCAGGATAGCGTCTCTGTCCCTAAAGTTAAAGAGCCGTGCGATAATAGGGCGAGGGAAGGCGCCCGACTTCGGCGGTCCCCCCGGTATCCTGTGAGCCCGTTCCACCGAGAAGAACTTACTCAAGCCTCCGGGCATCAAGTTCTTAAGCACCAGATCCTCCACGAAAAGTTCCACCGAGTCCTCCTCGGCCTTCTCTGGGACCCCAGTAATGCGGACATTCTGACGTCGCGCACGGCCTTCGAAATCGTCCAGCCGGCGCGCCAGCATACCGTTCGCCAGTTTCAAGTCACGCACCTCCGTCTGTATATCCGACACATCGGTGATCAGGCTAGTCGTTTTGAGGTCCAGCGATTTGACCCTGTCGTTGGTTTTTCCGAGGTCAGTTCTGATGAGGTTCAACTCAATCTTCAGGGAGTCGACCTTGCTGGACAGTTCTTCCCGGAGAGTATGCATTTCTGATTGCACTCCCGTGATTGCACCCATAACGTCCCGAAGCGTTATCTCAGAGTCCTCCGGCGATCGATCCCTAGTCGGGTCGTTAGCACGGCCTGCCAGAACCGGCGAGCCTTTCGACTGGGAGAAGCGCTCTGGGATGGTAGATTGGGACTGGGACGGTTTTCTGTTGACCCTTTGGGACTTGCCTTTGTCCAGGTCCCCCCTGCCCGCCATGTTGGCACGTCCAACAAGATGATCAACAGGGACCAAGAAGTCCAGTGGGAGGTGCGCCACACACTCGATGATGTTACCAGGGTCCGATACACCGGCCGAGTATCAGGGCGTTCAGATACTGGAGTCACACACCGCAGGGTCCAGGCGTAGACAAAGAAGCGCCCACATGGGAGCACCGCTGCGCACCACAGCAATAGACCAGTGTCACGGGCGGAGCCACCGAGGTCCGTCGAGCTAACGGGGTCCAGGAATGTCCGATTTTCACTCCGAAAGCGGGCGCCGCATCAGGACCCACTCAGCAATCGATTCCCACAATTGTGGGACAGGATAGGCATCAGGATTATTGCGGAGGATCGGGAGGTCTTCGGAGCTCCGAGCTCACGCGGCCATCTTGATCGCCGGCGAAGCTCCTCCCCCTGGGACGACTCTTGGTGGCCAGAGTCCCTTGGAAAAGCACCCATCCCGACAGACCACGCTCGGAACCTGGGCGTCATCCTGGACTCCTCACTCTCGATGACCAGACAAGTCAACGCCGTTTCATCATCTTGCTTCAACATTCTTCGTATGCTCAAAAAAACATTTCGCTGGATCCCCACCGAAACTAGAAAAACGGTCACCCACGCACTGGTTACTAGCCGCCTGGACTACGGAAACACCCTATACGCCGGTACCACCGCAAAACTTCAGAAAAAACTCCAACGCATCCAGAACGCATCAGCCAGACTCATTCTAGACATCCCGCGTAACGACCACATTTCTGGTCACCTGAAATCCCTCCACTGGCTCCCCGTCAATAAGAGGATAACATTCCGTCTCCTAACCCACGCACACAAAGCACTTTACGAACTTGGACCCGAATGCCTCAACACACGACTGTCCTTCTACACCGCCCCCGCCAGCTCCGCTCCTCCAACCAAGCCCTTGCTGCTGTACCTCGCATCAACAAAACCACCATGGGAGGAAGATCCTTCTCCTACCTGGCGGCTAAAACCTGGAACTCACTGCCCATTCACCTTCGCCTCACTCAGAACCACCTAGCATTCAGAAAGCAACTTAAAACCTGGATATTTGACAAGTAATCCCCCACCCTTTTCCAAGCGCCTTGAGACCCTCTGGGTATGTAGCACGCTATATAAATTTTGAATTGAATTGAATTGAATTCCCAAACCGGGAAAGGACCGAACGCAATGCGGGGCCTACCACCCTATCTCGTTACTTAACGTAGATCTGAAGCTTTACACCAGTATACTGTCGAAGCGGCTGGGTCAACTTATGCCGGGTCTGATTGATCCGGACGAGGCCGGCTTTATACCGGTGCGCCAGACGGTCGACAACACAAAAAGAGCACTCCACTTAGTGGAACGGGCCTCCAGGTTGCCGGGAGAGTTCATGATGTTGGCAATTGATGCGGAGAAGGCCTTCGATCGTGTCCACTGGCCGTACTTGGAACAGGTGCTCATCAAGGCAGGGTTAGGCGCGAGATTTCGTACGTGGGTTCTGAACTGCTATACCTTCCCCACGGCGTCGGTTCGGGTGAATGGCTGCTCATCGCCCGTATTCCCCATCGAACGCGGAACTCGGCAGGAGTGTCTGCTCTCGCCCCTGCTCTTCGCGCTGTATATGGAACCCCTGGCGCAGGCCATGCGATCGCATCCGACCATTAAGGGGATTAAATTCGGGGCTTATATCCACACGATTAGCTTATATGCTGATGACGTCTTGCTTTCCTTTGCTTCTCCTGCGGCATCCCTGCCGGCCGGGGCGGCCATCCTGGATGCGTTTGCGAAGGCCTCTGGCTTTAAGGTGAACATGACGAAATCAGTAGCACTTGACCTTTCCTTGGAGGCACACACGCGGGCCTCCCTAGAAGCACAATTCCCCTTCCAATGGGCAGACGGTGCAGTCCCCTACCTGGGCATACAATTGGCGGCCACGCTACCAGAAACGGTGCGTCTCAACTACGCTAACCTTAGTCGCACTATCCGCGCGGAGGTCGGGCGGTGGCGGCACATCCCACTATCTTGGCTGGGCCGAGTGGCAGCAGTAAAGATGACAATCCTCCCCCAAGTTTTATACGTTTTTCGGGCTAGCCCGCTACATCCCCCGGAGGGATGGATTCGCCGCACGCAATCGGAGCTGGCTCAGTTTGTGTGGAACGGGAAACGGCCCAGACTCAAGCTGAGGCTAGGGATGCTTCCCCCGGAGAGTGGTGGGCTGAGCCCGCCGGATTTGCGTCACTATTACCAGGCGACCCAACTCAGGACCCTAGTGGAATGGAGCAAATGGGAATCGGAGCGCCATTGGTTGTTCCAGGACCAAGCGGTCGCGGGGCGTCCACTCCAGGAGGTGCCTTTCCTGCGGGGACAACACCGGCGCCCTAACCTATACGCCTCCTTCGTCACGAGGGTACCGCTAGAGGTATGGGATCAAACATGCGTCTTACACGACCTGACGACCTTCCCGTCTTCCCTCATACCCCTGTTAGAGAACCCTGACTTCGGCCCGGGTAGGGATGTCCAGGCCTTGTGCACGGTGGCTCCCAGCAGGATGCCGATGCCTCTTTCACATGTATTCAGGTGCGGGAGTGATGCCTTTTGAGGAATTCCGGAAGACCCATGACCTCCCGGAGGCTGAACGCCTTAGGTATCTACAGGTCCGACATTGGGCGCTTTAACCCCAGATCCGTGGAGACGCTACACGCAAGCTCAGTAAATATGAATACTGGCTTCTCTCGCGCACCACAGATAAGCAACTCATTTCAGACATATATCGGCTCCTCTTGGACAGATACTCGCACGTTTATAATGCAGGACGGGCTAGATGGGAGAGGGAACTGGGGCGGACTCTGCGCAACAAAAAATGGGAGGACATTTACTACCGCGCCAGACACTCACGAGATGCGTGAGGTTTGGCACCTCACGCGAGATGCGTGAGATTCGGTATCTCACGCGAGATGCGTGAGATTCGGTATCTCACGCGAGATGCGTGAGGTTTGGCACCTCACCCGAGATGCGTGAGGTTTGGCACCTCACCCGAGATGCGTGAGGTTTGGCACCTCACCCGAGATGCGTGAGGTTTGGCACCGCACCCGAGATGCGTGAGGTTTGGCCCTTCACGCGAGATGCGTGAGGTTTGGCACCTCACGCGAGATGCGTGAGGTGTGGCACCTCACCCGAGATGCGTGAGGTTTGGCACCTCGCCCGAGATGCGTGAGGTTTGGCACCTCACCCGAGATGCGTGAGGTTTGGCACCTCACGCGAGATGCGTGAGGCTTGACACCTCACCCAAGATGTAAATGTAAATGTATGTAAATGTATAGGCATTTATATAGCGCACTACTTACCCGGAGGGTCCCAAGGCGCTTCGACCGCTGCGAAACCCTTCCTGGCTTCCCTTAGAGATGGTCCCTTAATGGGTATCTCCAGGGTGAGACCAGGCATCCCCGGCGGTCTGGTGGGGCCGTTAGTGAAGATGAGGCAAGCTAATGCCCAGAGTTGCCGAGTGTGATCGCTGATCAGAGTGGGCACCGAGGCGAGAGAATTATCGAGTCCGCTGACCCTGGTCCAGAAACCTGCCGCGCCGGGAATCGAACCCTGGTCCCGGGCCGTCCTCTGCTCTCGGGTCTGCCGCCTCTAACCAGTGAGCCACAATACTTCACTGAGGTACGTGTGTGGTTTGGCCCCTCACCCGAGATGCGTGAGGTTTGGCATCTCACCCAAGATGCGTGAGGTTTGGCACCTCAAGCGAGATGCGTGAGGTTTGGCACCTCACCCGAGATGCGTGAGGTTTGGAACCTCCCCGAGATGCGTGAGGTTTGGCACATCACCCGAGATGCGTGAGGTTTGGCACCTCACCCGAGATGCGTGAGGTTTGGCACCTCACCCAAGATGCGTGATGTTTGGTACCTCAAGCGAGATGCATGAGGTTTGGCACCTCACCCGAGATGCGTGAGGTTTGGATCCTCACCCGAGATGCGTGAGGTTTGGCACCTCACCCGAGATGTGTGAGGTTCGGCACCTCACGCGAGATGCGCGATGTTCGGCACCTCACGCGAGATGGGTGTGGTTTGGCACCTCACGCGAGATGCATGTGGTTCGGCACCTCACGCGAGATGCGTGAGGTTTGGCACGGGGCGTGCCTACGATGATGTCAGCGGCCGCGCCCAGTTCCCCGTGCTCACTATTCAGCGTCTTTTGGTGAAGGAGGAAGAGGATCTTGGGGCCCCGTTTCTCTGCGAGGCCAGCTTAGAATCTGCGGAGACTTCTCTTCTTGATGGGCTCCCGGTGAGGCTAGCTTCTGGGGGGATTACCTGTCACTAACCCAGATTCAGAAGTAGAGTCAATTCATCAATCAGGAGTTTGTTAAAGCGCAACTACTCACCCGTAAGGGTCTCAAGGCACTAGGGGTGGGGGGGTGCAGGTTCCATTCCATCAAGGAAGGGGTCTGTCGAAGAGCCAAGTTTTGAGGTTTCTTGCGAAGATGGGGAGCGATGTTGTCTGTCTGAGGTGGAACGGAAGGGCGTTCCATGCTTTGGCCGCGAGGAAGGAGAAGGAGCGGCCTCCCGATCTGGTCTTTCTGGTGCGGGGGACCACGGCGTAGGAGAGCTGAGCTGATCGTAGGGTCCTTTGGGGTGCCTGGAATTTGAGCCGGCTGTTCAGGTATGCTGGTCCGGTGCCGTGGAGGGCCTTGTGTGCGTGGGTGAGCATCTTAAAGGTGATTCTCGCCTCGACGGGGAGCCAGTGGAGTGTGCGCAGGAGCTGGGAGATGTGGCAGTGTTTTGGCAGGTTGTGGACCAGTCTTGCGGCGGCGTTCTGGATGTTCTGTAGCTTGCGGATGAGGTTTTTGTTTATTCCGGCGTAGAGTGCGTTGCCGTAGAAGAGTCTGCTGGTGACCAGGGCGTGAGTGACTGTCTTTCGGTGTTCGAGGGGGATCCATTTGAAGGTCTTACGAAGGAGGCGGAGGGTGTGGAAGCAGGAAGATGAGACAAGAGTTGATCTGGCGGTCCATTTTGAGCTCAGAGTCCAGGATGATTCCCAGGTTGCGTGCGTGGTGTGTGGGGGTTGGCGGGTTTCCGAGGGCGGTGGGCCACCAGGTGTCGCTCCAGGCGTCGGGGTTTGGGCCTATGATGAGTACTTCTGTTTTGTTGGTGTTTAGTTGTAGGCAGCTGTTTTTCATCCATTTGGCGATGGCTTCCATGCCTTCTCGAAAGTTGCGTCTGGCGGTGTTGGGCTCGTTGGATAGGGAGAGGATGAGCTGGGTGTCGTCTGCGTATGACACGATGTTGAGTCTGTAGGTTCTGACGATGGGGGCAAGTGGAGCCATGTAGACGTTGAAGAGCGTCGGGCTGAGGGAGGAGCCCTGGGGGACTCCGCAGATGGTAGGTGTGGGGTCTGAGAGGAAAGGGGGAGTCTGACCCGTTGCGTCCTGCCGGAGAGGAAGGAGCAGATCCAGTCGAGGGCCTTGTCCTGAATTCCTGCGTCGTAGAGTCTGCGTATTAGGGTGCGGTTGGAGACTGTGTCGAACGCCGCTGATAGGTCTAGGACAGAGGTCTTCAAACTTTTTGATGCCGAGACCCCCTTGTAAAACCTTTTTAGGCGTAAGGACCCCCTACCGACAAAAGTTTCTAGAAACTGGTACTCCTCATCATCAACTTTTGACAACCATAAATGCGCCTGTTAGACCTCATTGTGAGAAGGTGGCCTGATATGCAGTGCTCACTATTCTAGTGAACACTATGTATCAGTCCAGCAACCCTTATTGATGATTGGTTGTAAGTCAACCTTATAGACCAGCTATCCTAGTAGCGTGGATACGAGCAGTCTAAGGCTAAAGACTCGAGAGGGCGTGTTAAGCCAGCTGTTTACCACACATATACCCCTTGAATACCCAGTGAAAGGACACCACACAAGTGTTATGAAAATAAACAGTTATTTATTAAAGATCACAACAGCCCTGTACTCTTTATGAGGACAGGGTACTAAGCACAAATCAAAACTCTTACAAAAATACTTAAGTTCGCACAGTATATACAAATGCCCGAGGGGCACGGAAAACCATATACTTGAAAAGTGGAATGCGAAATTACTAGCAGGTAAGTACAGTACTAATAGCCTTTGGAATCGCTAGGACTTGACTAGGGAATCGTTAGATTACGTCTAGGAGACCCAGGGGACTCGGGTGCAGTGTGTGCACTCTCACGCGAGATGCGGGACAAAGTCTATGGTAGCTAGGAATTGCAAAGTTAGTGTTCTCGGGCGAACCCGACCTGGTAGGAGGAAAACGAAAGTGGATCCTGACCCTTAGATAGTGAGGCTATGCTGGGGCACCGAAATGCCGAAGTTACCTAGCCCAGGGGCTGCAGCTGCATAGGTCTGAAAGGACGTCGGGAATCCTCGTAGACGGACCAGGAGCCGGAAGAAAAGATGCTGGCCGGTGACCAGTGAAGAAAGTTCAGTCGGATCCAAGCCTGGATCTGGAAGAGGGATGACACCTGAAAGCAGAGGGGACCAAGTTCGAGACTACTAGCCAGTAGTCAGTGGGCACCAGGAGGGCACCGGATGGTAGCCACCTCGACTAGGTGAGTGGGTGACGCTGTGCTCGGAGATCTCACGGACCAGGAGGCGTTGTCGGCGACCAGGATGGAGGATCGAGCTGTCCCACGAAGATGGAAGCTGTCGGCGTCGCTGGACCCAGGATTGGGCAACAAAGCCTTGGCAAATTCAAGCCCACGCTGTGGACCTAAAATGGCGTCTGGAGTGGACCAGGAGGGTCCGGGGTGCCTCTCTTGAAAAAGGAAGCAAGGGCCAGCCTGGAGCAACCAGACCAGCAAAAGAGATGTCGTCGGGCGTCGTTCAGAAGGCCACAAGCCAGCCGGCTAGTAGCCAAACAACGCGGTGCACAGCAAACAGCAGAAGGGCCCCACGCAGATCGTGGAGATGCAGGGAGGCTGACCTTGGGTGCTGGAGCTGCGCAGGGTCGGGGCTTCTCGGACCCCAAAGCACTCACTCGTGGAGGACACGGGGGGCTTGCAGTAAAGATGTCGTGCAGTCTTGGCGATCGTCGGTCCCTCGAGGTCTCGTCGCACTCACGGTTCTCAGCTTTGCTGTAGAGGTGAGTAGAGGTCAGAGGTGCCAGGGAAGCCGGGTCTCGTCGAGCTGGGTCGTCGGATTCGTGATGAAGGACTTGCAGCAGACCGCAGTGTTCTTTAGGATGGTGCCCGCTTGATGCAGGGTGACTACTCCTTAGCCACAAGGGAGAATCTTGAAGAAGAAATCGTGAAGTCCTTTCGAAGAAAGTCGTGTCTTGATTCCAAAGATGATCTAATTTGAACAGGGGGCCCGCTCCTATCTTTATACTAAAAAAGGGGGCTGACCCGGTGACTAGGTCCTGCCTATGGGTGGGACTAGGTGGGGGGTGGTTACACCCCTCTCCCCTGCCGGACTTCCCCAGGCCAGGGGCTGGTGTGCCCCTGGAACTGGTTCTGACTGGCCTATGCGTAGTGAGCACCGGGGTGCCACTCAGCAGTCACCTTCCTGAAAAGCCCTGCCTACCCAGGATACACAAAACCATGTCTGGGATGGTGCTAGCACCGCCCCGGACAGGAAACCCTTTGTCCAAGCCTCCCTCGCTGGAAGGACTCTCAGCAGCAGGAGGTCAGACTCGTGTCTGTGGTGGCAGCATCCATTTTGTGGAGCTGAGGCTTCAGTTAACTTTAACCGGGGTTCACAGTTACGTACATGTCGTGTCCCTCTAGAAGGGTGGAATGCTAACCCCGTCGCCAGAATTGGCGAGGGGTTAGTATTCCAATTCGTATGACACCTTACTCGACATGTTTTGATAAAGCAATACCAAAGTTAGCATTTAACCGCGAGGATTGTAATGCACTTAAGAGTATATGGTATGCGATATCATGGAACAGCTATTAGGACTTGGTTCCGCAAGCTGCAGACAGGCTCAGCTCATGCCAGAGCACCATCTCACACGATTCCAAGCACTCTGCCTTCAGGATTGTCAAGGCCTGCCATAGGAGTGACTGATAGGAATCTGTGTGTCCATTTTAGGGTTAGGTATAGGTATACTACACCTACAGCAAAGCGTGTTTACACGACTTTGCCCCAGCTGTCATGCAGCCAGTTGTGTCAAATTTAAGAGGCCAGCCAGGGGTGGCATAATACATGCTGCAGCCCCTGGCAGCCCTGGGTACTCCTATGCCCTGAGTTACAGGGTCTGATAAGGTGGCCCAGTACCAATTGGTAAATGCACCTAGGGTACATGTCGTAATTTTAAAGAGAGAGCAGTAGGCCTGGGGTCCTGATTGGCAGGGTCCCAGGTCGACTATGTCCAAAACCAGCTAAAACACAGGGCAAAAAGTTGGGGGCAACCATAGTCAGGATGTACCTTCCTACACAACCCCCCCCCCCAAACGAAAGGAGATAAGGCTATCCTTGTCCAGGTAAGCCTCTATTACCTAAGTGGCCATATAAGGAAGGACCAGCTCTGGCTTGGTTTCCCCCTGTGTCATGGTCCACTAGGCAACCCCTCACCCTAAGGGTATCTGAGGGTCTCCACCATAGGGAATCTCTGTCTCTGGTGTGTCTTGGGAAAGTAAAAGGCTGATGCTGGGATGGAGTGCTGAAGTGAGGCTCCTCTACCTTTGGGCTCAACTTCCTCCAATCACCATCCATCATGTGTGCCTTTCTTTCTTTAGCTGAGATGCACTGAGCTCTCAGGGTCAGCCTCTGGCTACCTAAAGCTGGAGGCTGAGTCCCTCTGTTTGGCTTACTGGAGGGACAGGTCAGGTCTGGGGTTTTTAGGCCCCATGTTTGGCTGTGCCCAACAGTGTCCAGCTGTGGGAGGTCCCTAACTACTTTTAAGGGGGATCCCTCAGGAGTCTGTTCTATTTTCACTTGGCTAGGGTTACCAGCTTCAGTGATCCTAATCTTCTGATTAAGGGGTTCTTTTGGACAGGGGGCCCTTTGGGGTCCACCACTGGCCTCCCTGATCTCTTCAGCCCTGGGCTGACTGAGACAGGGTAGAGAGGTGCAGGTTACCTGCTCCAGACTGGGTCCCACCTGGGAAGGGTCTACTGCCATCAGGGGCTCTGCCAGGCTAGGCCTGACTACCTCTGGGGCAGTTCCTTCAACAGGGGTAGAGTCAGTTCCCTGAGGAGGCTGGCTCTCACCTAGTGTCTGGGAGGGGGAAGACTCTTCTTCCTCCTCAATGCTCTCTGTTTGAGTGGAGTGATCCATTGTTTCAGGCTTCACAACCTCACTATCTGTTTGAGTAGAGGCTGAGACCATTTCAACCTTGCCAACCTTTTCAGGAGGGCACTCAGTCTGTGTTTGGGCTGTGACTGTCACAGCCCTCCTATCCTGTGCTGGAAAATCTGTCTGAGCCTGGGCAGTGGCTACCACTGCCCTTCCAACCTTTTCAGGGAGGAATGGTGCTTGGACTGGGGCTGTAGCTATTACTGCCCCACTAACCTGTCTGGATAGGCCTATCATTCTGGAATGAGTTTCTTATTCCACCTCAGCCCATGCTGAGAGTTCCAGGTCATTCCCCAGTAAGCAATCTACAGGTAGGTTATCTGTCACTGCCACTCTCATGGGCCCTGTGACATTACCCCAGCTGAGCTTGACTACTGCCATGGGATGCCTTCTCTTCATTCCATGAATGTCTGTCACCTGATAAGTAAAACCAGGGGTCAGTTGAGCAGGGGGGACCAGATGGTCACTCACCATGGTGAGGCTGGCCCCTGTGTCTCTGAATGCCTCAACTTTCTGACCATTCACTAAAACTTCTTGTCTATACTTTCCCAAAATGTGGGGTCCAGTAGTGAAGTTGGCAAACCCCATGCCAGTCTCACAGACAAGAGTGTGGTCAGGGAACCTGGCTAGGCCATAGTCCTCCTGATTGCCCAAAGTAATGCCCACCACATTCTTGGGGGCACTCCCACCACCTGGGGGATTACCACTAGTGGTAACAGGAGGTTTAGGAGTATTACCTGGGGGTATATTTCCCTTATTACCATTTCTAGGGCAACTGGCATCACTTTTGTAATGACCCACCTGTTTACAGGTATGGCAATAAGGTTTCTTCTGTTCTGAAGGAGTGTTCTGGGACCCACCACCCTTGTTGGAGTTTTGGGGCCCTTGGGAAGTCTTCTCTGTGGATTTATCCCCACCCTTCTCTTGAGGCTTGGTTGATTCCTTTTTCTGGTCACCACCCTGGTTTTTAGGCCTAACCCTGGTTCTGACCCATTTGTCTGCCCTATTACCCAATTCCTGTGGAGAGGTCAACTCAGAGTCTACCAGGTGCTGATGTAATAGCTGGTTCTGACAATTATTTAAGATTTGCTCCCTCATAATCAGATTATACAATCCTTTAAAATCAGTAACCTTACTACCCAGTAGCCAGCCTTCAAAAGCCTTAGTGGCACAATCAACAAAGTCAGTCCAATCTTGAGACTGAGTTTTCTGGGTGTCTCTGAACAGCATCCTGTATTGTTCAGTGGTTAAACCAAACCCATCAACCAGTGTATTCTTCAAGACTTGGTAATTGTTAGCATCCTCCACCCTTGTGGTGAGGAGCTTATCTCTACCTTTACCATCAAAGGAGAGCCACAAGATAGCTGCCCACTTACTTTGGGGAACACCCTGCACAGTGCAGGCTCTCTCCAAAGCAGTAATCCATTTGTGGATGTCATCCCCTTCTTTAAAGGGGGGCACTATCTTATTCAGGTGCTTTGTATCAAAACTCCTTTCCCTATTGCTAGGTATGCTGCCACCAGTGGGTTTTGACCCACTCAATTCTTGCTCTCTAGCAAAGGCAAGTCTCTCTTTGGCCAGGGCAAGTTCTTCCCTTTTAATCCTCAGATTGACTTCCCTTTCCTTAGCTTCAAAGATTCTTCTCTGAGGGGAAGTCATCCTCCTCACAGCAGAATTCTGAGAGCCATTGGTGCGAATGGATCTGCCAGAATCTCTTGATAGAGACCTAGCTCGTCCATTCCCAATGTTAAGCTGGCCTGAGAGGGATCCCAGGGCTCTCCTAGTGTCACTCTCATGCCTGCTTAAGTTGTCCCTAGTTAGCTGACCAACTACTTCTGGACCTTTGTCTGCCTCATCCCCAGAGGGATCCTCATCCTCATCATCCTCTACATCTTCAGTCTCAGTTGAGAGGTGGATGAGGTCAGGATCGTCTCTGGTTCCCTCGAGGGGAGGCATGTCTCCTTCTGGATTAGAAGGGCTAAGAAGTTTCTCAGCCTTTCTGGCATCATAAGTCTCCAAGAGACCAATCAGAAAGGACGTTGTGGGGTTAGACCCCTGCTTGATCTTCCTGGAGTGACACAGCTGTCTTAACTCCTTGAAGCTCAGCACAGTATATCCTGAAGGGATGACCTGTGGAGGGTCAACTGACACAAGGGGAGACCCAGAGTTTCCTCCTTTGTCCGACATACTGTTTCTAGTGTGGTGTAAGTGATGCACCTACCTACACTATGTGTTTGCCTACTGATCCCTTGCTAAGAGTTGCAGCCAAGGTGTGCTAAGCCTTGAGGAGCTGCAACAGCTGGTTCAGTAGAACTCAGAGTATTCTAAGCTTGATTATATGTACTAACAGTACTTATGTGATCTTTCAACAAGATATTCTTAGGATACGTGTGGTAAAACAACAGCAAGCTCAAATCCCAACCGCTGCTCACCAATGTGAGAAGGTGGCCTGATATGCAGTGCTCACTATTCTAGTGAACACTATGTATCAGTCCAGCAACCCTTATTGATGATTGGTTGTAAGTCAACCTTATAGACCAGCTATCCTAGTAGCGTGGATACGAGCAGTCTAAGGCTAAAGACTCGAGAGGGCGTGTTAAGCCAGCTGTTTACCACACATATACCCCTTGAATACCCAGTGAAAGGACACCACACAAGTGTTATGAAAATAAACAGTTATTTATTAAAGATCACAACAGCCCTGTACTCTTTATGAGGATAGGGTACTAAGCACAAATCAAAACTCTTACAAAAATACTTAAGTTCGCACGGTATATACAAATGCCCGAGGGGCACGGAAAACCATATACTTGAAAAGTGGAATGCGAAATTACTAGCAGGTAAGTACAGTACTAATAGCCTTTGGAATCGCTAGGACTTGACTAGGGAATCGTTAGATTACGTCTAGGAGACCCAGGGGACTCGGGTGCAGTGTGTGCACTCTCACGCGAGATGCGGGACAAAGTCTATGGTAGCTAGGAATTGCAAAGTTAGTGTTCTCGGGCGAACCCGACCTGGTAGGAGGAAAACGAAAGTGGATCCTGACCCTTAGATAGTGAGGCTATGCTGGGGCACCGAAATGCCGAAGTTACCTAGCCCAGGGGCTGCAGCTGCATAGGTCTGAAAGGACGTCGGGAATCCTCGTAGACGGACCAGGAGCCGGAAGAAAAGATGCTGGCCGGTGACCAGTGAAGAAAGTTCAGTCGGATCCAAGCCTGGATCTTGAAGAGGGATGACACCTGAAAGCAGAGGGGACCAAGTTCGAGACTACTAGCCAGTAGTCAGTGGGCACCAGGAGGGCACCGGATGGTAGCCACCTCGACTAGGTGAGTGGGTGACGCTGTGCTCGGAGATCTCACGGACCAGGAGGCGTTGTCGGCGACCAGGATGGAGGATCGAGCTGTCCCACGAAGATGGAAGCTGTCGGCGTCGCTGGACCCAGGATTGGGCAACAAAGCCTTGGCAAATTCAAGCCCACGCGGTGGACCTAAAATGGCGTCTGGAGTGGACCAGGAGGGTCCGGGGTGCCTCTCTTGAAAAAGGAAGCAAGGGCCAGCCTGGAGCAACCAGACCAGCAGAAGAGATGTCGTCGGGCGTCGTTCAGAAGGCCACAAGCCAGCCGGCTAGTAGCCAAACAACGCGGTGCACAGCAAACAGCAGAAGGGCCCCACGCAGATCGTGGAGATGCAAGGAGGCTGACCTTGGGTGCTGGAGCTGCGCAGGGTCGGGGCTTCTCGGACCCCAAAGCACTCACTCGTGGAGGACACGGGGGGCTTGCAGTAAAGATGTCGTGCAGTCTTGGCGATCGTCGGTCCCTCGAGGTCTCGTCGCACTCACGGTTCTCAGCTTTGCTGTAGAGGTGAGTAGAGGTCAGAGGTGCCAGGGAAGCCGGGTCTCGTCGAGCTGGGTCGTCGGATTCGTGATGAAGGACTTGCAGCAGACCGCAGTGTTCTTTAGGATGGTGCCCGCTTGATGCAGGGTGACTACTCCTTAGCCACAAGGGAGAATCTTGAAGAAGAAATCGTGAAGTCCTTTCGAAGAAAGTCGTGTCTTGATTCCAAAGATGATCTAATTTGAACAGGGGGCCCGCTCCTATCTTTATACTAAAAAAGGGGGCTGACCCGGTGACTAGGTCCTGCCTATGGGTGGGACTAGGTGGGGGGTGGTTACACCCCTCTCCCCTGCCGGACTTCCCCAGGCCAGGGGCTGGTGTGCCCCTGGAACTGGTTCTGACTGGCCTATGCGTAGTGAGCACCGGGGTGCCACTCAGCAGTCACCTTCCTGAAAAGCCCTGCCTACCCAGGATACACAAAACCATGTCTGGGATGGTGCTAGCACCGCCCCGGACAGGAAACCCTTTGTCCAAGCCTCCCTCGCTGGAAGGACTCCCAGCAGCAGGAGGTCAGACTCGTGTCTGTGGTGGCAGCATCCATTTTGTGGAGCTGAGGCTTCAGTTAACTTTAACCGGGGTTCACAGTTACGTACATGTCGTGTCCCTCTAGAAGGGTGGAATGCTAACCCCGTCGCCAGAATTGGCGAGGGGTTAGTATTCCAATTCGTATGACACCTTACTCGACATGTTTTGATAAAGCAATACCAAAATTAGCATTTAACCGCGAGGATTGTAATGCACTTAAGAGTATATGGTATGCGATATCATGGAACAGCTATTAGGACTTGGTTCCGCAAGCTGCAGACAGGCTCAGCTCATGCCAGAGCACCATCTCACACGATTCCAAGCACTCTGCCTTCAGGATTGTCAAGGCCTGCCATAGGAGTGACTGATAGGAATCTGTGTGTCCATTTTAGGGTTAGGTATAGGTATACTACACCTACAGCAAAGCGTGTTTACACGACTTTGCCCCAGCTGTCATGCAGCCAGTTGTGTCAAATTTAAGAGGCCAGCCAGGGGTGGCATAATACATGCTGCAGCCCCTGGCAGCCCTGGGTACTCCTATGCCCTGAGTTACAGGGTCTGATAAGGTGGCCCAGTACCAATTGGTAAATGCACCTAGGGTACATGTCGTAATTTTAAAGAGAGAGCAGTAGGCCTGGGGTCCTGATTGGCAGGGTCCCAGGTCGACTATGTCCAAAACCAGCTAAAACACAGGGCAAAAAGTTGGGGGCAACCATAGTCAGGATGTACCTTCCTACACTCATCACATCCCTCCATCATTCATCCACCCACACTTTCACACATCCATCCATCCACCCTTTCATCCTTCCATCCATACATCCATCCTTCATCCATCCACCCTTTCATCCTTTCATTCATACATCCATCCTTTACCCATCCACACTTCCTTCCATCCACCCATCATTCATCCACCCACCTTTTCACACATTCATCCATCATTCATGCAACCTTTTATCCATTCATACATCCATCCACCCTTTCATCTTCCCATCCATACATCCATCCACCCTTTCATCCTCCCATCCATACATCCATCCTTCATCCATCCACCCTTTCATCCATCCATCCACCCTTTTATCCATCCATCTACCCATCATTCATCCCCTCACCTTTTCACACATCCATCCATACATCCTTCATCCGTCCACCCTTTCATCCTTCCAGCCATACATCTATCCTTCACCAATCTATCCTTCATCCATCCACCCTTTCATCCTTCCATCCATACATCTATCATTCATCCATCCACCCTTTCATCCATCCATTCACCCATCATTCATCCACCCATCTTTTTACACATCCATCCATCATTCATCCATCCACCCTTTCATCCATCCACCCTTTCATTCTTCCATCCATACATCTATCCTTCACCAATCTATCCTTCATCCATCCACCCTTTCATCCTTCCATCCATACATCCGTCATTCATCCATCCACCCTTTCATTCATCCATCCACTCATCATTCATCCACCCACCTTTTCACACATCCATCTATCCATACATCCATCATCCATCCATTCACTCATCCTTTACCCATCCACCCTTCCTTCCATCCACCCATCATTCATCCACCCACCTTTTCACACATCCATCCATCATGCATCCATGCAACCTTTTATCCATTCATACACCCATCCACCCTTTCATCCTCCCATCCATACATGCGTCCTTCATTCATCCTCCCATCCATACATCCATCCATCCTTCATCCATCCATCCACCCTTTCATCCTCCCATCCATCCATCCATCCTTCATCCATCCACCCTTTCATCCATACATCCATCCACCCACCCTTTCATCCATCCACCCATCATTTGTCCCCCCACCTTTTCACACATCCATCGATCATTCATATATGCAACCTTTTATCCATCCATACATCCATCCACCCTTTCATCCTCCCATCTATACATACATCCATCCTTCATCCATCCACCCTTTCATCCTCCCATTCATACATCCATCCTTCATCCATCCACCCTTTCATCCTTCCATCCATACATCCATCATTCAACCATCCACCCTTTCATCCATCCATTCATCCATCCATTCACCCATCATTCATCCACCCATCTTTTTACACATCCATCCATCCATCATTCATCCATCCACCCTATCAATCCACCCTTCATCCGTCCACCCTTTCATTCTTCCATCCATACATCTATCCTTCACCAATCTATCCTTCATCCATCCACCCTTTCATCCTTCCATCCATACATCCATCATTCATCCATCCACCCTTTCATCCATCCATTCACCCTTCATTCATCCACCCATCTTTTTAATCATCCATCCATCCATCATTCATCCATCCACCCTTTCATCAATCCATCCTTCATCCGTCCACCTTTCATTCTTCCATCCATACATCTATCCTTCACCAATCTATCCTTCATCCATCCACCCTTTCATCCTTCCATCCATACATCCATCATTCATCCATCCACCCTTACATCCATCCATTCACCCTTCATTCATCCACCCATCTTTTTACACATCCATCCATCCATCCACCCTTTCATCCATCCATCCTTCATCCGTCCACCCTTTCATTCTTCCATCCATACATCTATCCTTCACCAATCTATCCTTCACCAATCTATCCTTCATCCATCCACCCTTTCCTCCTTCCATCGATACATCCATCATTCATCCATCCACCTTTTCATCCATCCTTTCAACCTTCATTCATCCACCCATCTTTTTACACATCCATCCATCCATCATTCATCCATCCACCCTTTCATTCATCCATCCACTCATCATTCATCCACCCACCTTTTCACACATCCATCCATCCTTCAGCCTTTCATCCATCCATCCACTCATCATTCTGTCACCCACCTTTTCTGTGCCTCTCTCATGGGGGGGGGATCAGTATCTCTCTGTGTCGTCGTCCTTCTTCTTTCCCGCTCATGGGAGGGCATCTCTGTGCCTCCCTGCTGGGGGCGGGGGACGTGTCACGGGACCCACAGCTCCAGGTGCGCAACATCCATTGAACTCAAAGGGCTAAACTACACGCACTCCCCCAGCCCCCCCTCCAGCTTCCCCCAGCTCGTGTATGTGAGCCTGGCTGAAACAGCTTCAGGGACACACACACACACAGTCACACCCAAGTACTTGACAGGTCTTTAAAAGACCTTTTACTTGTTAATGAGGCATTGATGTTTTTCACACGGTGTGAATTAGGCCTCCGCCGTGAGCACCCTGGATCAGCCCGACGCCAGGAACTGCACTCTGCAGAATTTGTCTGCGACCCCCTTCCCAGGACTCCACGACCCCCCTGGGGGTCGCGCCCCACAGATTGAAGACCGCTGGTCTAGGAGGATGAGGGATACTGTTTCTGCTTTGTCCAGTTGGGTGCGGATGTCGTCTGTTGCGGCAAGGAGGGCAGTTTCCGTACTGTAGTTTTTTCTGAAGCCGGATTGGGAGGAGTCGAGGATGTTGTGTTCTTCAATGAATGTGGCGAGTTGGCTGTTGATGGCTTTCTCGATGACTTTCGCTGGGAAAGGGAGCAGGGAGATGGGTCTGTAGTTTTTGAGGTCGGTGGGGTCCGCTGAGGGTTTCTTTAGGAGGGGGTTGACCTCCGCGTGTTTCCAGTCGTCGGGGAACGAGGCGGTCGCCAGGGAGCGGTTGATGGTGTGGTGGAGCATGGGTGCGATGGTATCGGCGGCTCTGTTGAAGATGTGGTGGGGGCAGGGGTCCGTGGGGGCCCCTGAGTGGATTGACTTCATTGTCTTCAGTGTGTCTTCGATGGTGAGGGCTGTCCAGTCATCATTCGCTGGTTTCCGGGTGTCGGGGATGGTTCGTGAGGGTTCAGTGTGTTGGTTGTCTTTGTCGAAGTTGTCGTAGATGCTCTTGATTTTGTGGTGGAAAAAGGTGCTGAGTTTGTCGCAGAGGTCTTGTGAGGGAGGGATGTCAGTAGACTCGCTGGTGGGTTGGGCGAACTCCTTGATGATGCTGAAGAGTTCCTTGCTGTTGTGTGCGTGGGTGGAGATTTTGTCTTCAATCGCTTTTTTCCTCGTTTCTCTGATGAGTTGATGGTGGGCGTTGGTGGCGGCTCTGAAGTTATTGTGGGCTTCTGTGGATTTGGTGTTTCTCCAGGCCTTTTCGAGGTGGCGGCATGTGCACCTGGGCTCTCGAAGTTCGGTGGTAAACCATCTGGCTTTCTTGGCACGGGTATTGTTGTTTTTCTTGAGGGGGGCTATGGTGTTGGTGCTGTCCGAGATCCATCTATGCAGGGTTCGAGCTGCGGTGTTGGGGTCGTCGTTTTCCGCGATGGTTGGGTTGGAGTTGTTGAGTGAGGAGGTGAGCTGGTCGTTGGTGATTTTGGTCCAGTTTCTTTCTGGAAGCAGGTGCTGGTGTCTGTGGATGGTGTGTGTTCTGAAGGTGGACGCAACGATAGTCGGTCCATGGGAGTTCGGTGGTGTGGCTGAAGGTGATGGAGTTTCCTGTAGTGAAGAGGGGGTCGAAGGTGTGTCCTGCTGAGTGCGTGGGCTCTGTCACGATCTGGCAGAGTCCAATGTTGTGGAGGTTGTCCAGGAGGCATGTGGTGTTGGGGTCCAGTTGATTGTCGAGGTGGAAGTTGAGGTCTCCCAGCAGGGTGTAGTTGGTGGATGCGATGGCCTGCGGGGAGATAATGTCCGTGATGGAGTTGGCGAAGGGTCCGCGGGGTCCAGGGGGTCGGTAGATGAGGGTTCCTCGGAGGGCGGCAGTGGGGCTGGCCAGTATCTTGAAGTGAAAGGGTTTCCATCAGTTTTGTGGACTCGTCAGGGAGTGTGCTCAGGCGGAGGCTGGATTTGTGGATGATGGCGATTCCTCCTCCTGGGTGGGTGGGGCTGTCCTTCCTGGAGATCTTGTATCCTTGGGGGATGGCGATGGCGATGTCCGGTTCCGAGTTGGCGTTGGTCCAGGTTTCGGTGAAGAATGCTACGTCCGGGGTGGTGCTGTCGAGGAGGTCCCAGATTTCTGTGGCGTGTTTGTGGAGGGATCGGACGTTGAGGAGGATGCATTGCAGGGTCTTCGGTTTGGTTGTGTTCTTGGGGGCGGGTTGTGCTGGATCCGTGTTCTTGGCGGTGCTGCAGGTGTGCCGGCAGCGGTGACAGCTGAAGGGTCCATGGGTGTCGGCTGGTGATGCTAGCTTGCAGTTGTTGTTGCAGCCTGGGTTGAGTGCGTGGAGTGCTGCTGGGTCGTAGCGTTGGCGGGGCGGAGGTTCAGGGCTCCTGGTGCTGGTCGCGGACGGGCGCAGACGTGCGCCTTCGGTGCACCAGTGGCCGCCATTAAGTAGGGGTCGGGGAGGGCTGGGAGGCGGGAGCGGGGAGAGGAGCTGGATTGGGCCGGTCGCGCTGGGGGGGGGGGGGGGCGCGGGGGCAGCAGTGGCGGGGAAAGGTAAAGGGAGGAAAGAAGGGATAAAGAAAAAAGGGAAAATAAGCAGAAATAAGGCACAAAAGAGCAGAGATGCAGAAAAGGGCAGAAAGGTGAAAGATGGAAAGGGTAGAAAAACGAGTGAAAACGAGTGAAGGAGCAGAGGGAGAGAAAGGGAAAATGGGCAGAAATAAGGCACAAAAGAGCAGAGGTGCAGAAAGGTGAAAGATAGAAAGGGTAGAAAAACGAGTGAAGGAGCAGAGGGAAAGAAAGGGAAAATGGGCAGAAATAATGCACAAAAGAGCAGAGATGCAGAAATGTGAAAGATAGAAAGGATAGAAAAACGAGTGAAGGAGCAGAGTGAGAGAAAGGAGACAGAGGTCCACTCTACAGATAAGATTGCGAATCTTGTTAAAACCATTTCAGTGATTTATTAGGAACATTCAATTTGATTTTCAAGATCATTTACCTTATTCACAAGTGTGATTCTTGTTCAGTAGTGTTAAAACCATTTCAGTGATTTATTAGGAATATTCAATTTGATTTTCAAGATCATTTACCTTATTCACGAGTGTGATTCTTGTTCAGTAGTGTTAAAACCATTTCAGTGATTTATTAGGAACATTCAATTTGATTTTCAAGATCATTTACCTTATTCACGAGTGTGGTTCTTGTTCAGTAGAAATTCTATGCATGCTTTCTCTAGCTCATTACCATATTCACGAGTGCGATTCTTGTTCTATAGTAGTTCCATGAATGTTTTTGAGAACACTTTTAAGTCACATAAAATAAGGAAATATAAGACACTGATTGTTTAGGTGATTGAAAACCTAGTCATAGAAAGACCTAAACCAAATTCTGCCGCTTATGTCTTTGAGCAGTTGATACTGAAGTGAAGTATTATCGCCACAATATAGCGGATCTAAGAAAGGTCAACTAAGAGTCTGATTGTCTGAATAAATGCAAGCCACAAAGCTCTTAAGCTAGTTCCTGATTGAAGGACAGAATCTGATGTCCTAATTTACGTCTTTGTGCGAAGGAAAGTGCGTGTATTTTTCTTTGCGAGTAACTTTTCCTTTTCAGATCTCCTTCCCAGCTGTTCCCTTCCTAATTCCCTTTCCCCCGCTTAATCACTTCAATACTCTGTTTAATCATTACAATCAGAGTTGGAGGTATTGAGAGGTGGGCCCCTTATATCATCACTCCAGACCCTGAGGAAGAAGCAATCTGACAGAATAGTGAGCGCACGAATAATATTCCTCCCGGTCTGAGAGTTTTGACATTATGGCCACCATGGATGATTTAATGAGGGTTATTGTTCAGATGCAAACAGATTTAACTGAAGCTAGGAATGCCACTGCAATGCTCTCTGATAAAGTAGATAGGATACAGCGATTAAGTACTCCGCTTCCTCCTCTCCGTTCTCTGCAGCATACAGACTGAGAGAAATTACGCTGTTGGGGCAGCCGTCCGAACCAATCGGTGCTGGCTGCGGTGGAGGGGAGGGAGGTTGCCTGCAGCCTTCCTGTTGACGAGAGCCCAGACCACGTCAGACGCATTCAAAATCCAGGACGGCGGGAGTCGGAAGTCTGCAGTCTCGGGAGTCAGCGCGGGAAGCCAAGGTAAGTTTTATATAATATTTTATTATGTATCATTATCGCATATCGCAGACTTACATGACCATTGCGCGCTGCAGAATATATTGCCGCATTGCTGTTTTAATTATTTTAATCTACTTTACTGCGCGCTCGCGCTGTCGATCTTGGCAATAGGCGCTACCTCTCTCATAGCTTGTTATTAGTACCACTCTTACCCGCACCATAATTGTGACCTCATTCCGCACTTTGCGGGAATTCGAGCGCTTCAGGGCACCTTAGGGCTCCTGCGGACATCGCGCTGCGGTGTTGGTAGCCGCCATCTTGGGTGAGTGAGGGAACCAGGGAGTGCCGAATTGCTGGCGCCATCTTGGTTGGGGGGCTAGTGATCGCACTACAGGACAATTGCATCTGGAAGTGCATAAAAGCAGAACTTCCCCATCGACAGGTCAGACTTACATGACCATTGCGCGCTGCAGAATCTATTGCCGTATTGCTGTTTTAATTATTTTAAAATTAATCTACTTTACTGCGCGCTCGCGCTGTCGATCTTGGCGCTAGGCGCTACCTCTCTCATAGCGTGTTATTAGTACCACTCTTACCCGCACTATAATTGGGACCTCATTCCGCACTTTGCGGGAATTCGAGCGCTTCAGGGCACCTTAGGGCTCCTGGGGACATCGCGCTGCGGTGTTGGTAGCCGCCATCTTGGGTGAGTGAGGGAACCAGGGAGTGCCGAATTGCTGGCGCCATCTTGGTTGGGGGGCTAGTGATCGCACTACAGGACTCTTGCGTATACGGCTATATATGATAAACGCCCTAAAGCGTGCAGCGTAGGCGCGCAGCGGGCGCGCCGGCGGAGTGCCGGAGGTGCGCCAGAGGTAAGCCCGTTTCCACCCGTTAGCGCACAGGACGCGCCGGGCGCCGAAAGTTCTGCCTCTCGGAACCAAGATGTAACTTCTTACTCTTATTCCCGCGATGAACTTTTACGCCTTAATCTCGGTTCACTCAGTAACCGAAAGTATAATATCACCAGTAAGCACCCAGTTGCCTTGTCCTGTGGTTTGTTGAATGTGAGATCTCTCATCAAACACTGTGAAGAAATTGCGTTACTTATCGAGTCTTACCATCTAGACGTACTATTCATGACAGAGACTTGGACAACACTGACTAGCTTGGTGGAACTGGGGACAGCTTGTCCCACTGGCTTAAAAATAAGGCATAATCCCAGGGTGGGAGCCAGAGGAGGTGGAACTGGATTAATTTTTAGGCAGACTCTTGACGTCTCCCAGCTTATCATCAAGGCAATCGCTGGGTGCAAAACATTGGGTTTCTCCATCAAGGACCAAGGAGGCGTGCTATTCACGGGTCTACTATGTTATAGACCCCCGGCTAGCTCGTTATCTGCTGTACCTGAGCTCATAGACTTAATATACGATCTCTCCCACTCCCACACAAAGTTGATGGTGTTAGGGGATTTCAATCTTTGGTCAGAGGGACCGACCAAGACGGCCTATGTAGAGCTGGTCCAAGCTTGTCATAATATTGAGCTACAACAACTGGTACTCTCCAAAACCCATTCAAAGGGCCATATTCTTGATCTACTTTTTGCTGACGCTTGTCGAGCGGCTATACGTGACGTCCTGCCTCAGTGTTGGATGGATCACGCCCTCGTCCAGTTCTCCATCTCGTGCACTAGTGCTCCATTAAAGAAAGGGAGTGTGGGGGGCACTAGAATGGGGAGACAATGGTCTAGACTCCTCAAACAAACGATCTTGCCCTCTCTGCTGCCAGATGGCTTTGTATTGGGAGCGAATGTGGACGTAAGTTACGAGACTCTCTGTCAGCGAATCTCGGCTTCTCTGGACTCTTTGGCCCCGCTGCGAAAAATCAAAGATAGGACTAATCTTGCTATGCCATGGTACTCGGAAGAACTTCGGCAGCTCAAGCTCCAATGTAAACAGGCTGAGCGGACCTGGAGGAAACAGTACCTGGAATCACATAGAGTCCTCTTCAAACAAGCACTGGCGTCCTATAAAATCCAGATCAAGCTTGCCAAAGCTAGATTCTTAGAAGAATCTTTGATGGCAGCTGTAAATAAATCTCAGGCCTTATTTAAGATCGTAAAGGACCTGGCCCATCCTGGCTGTACCAAAAATGTCATCCGGGCCTCTCAAGCTCTCTGTGATTCGCTAGCACAGGCCTTTGAGGATAAGATTGCCAACATCTTAAACAATCTTCCCTCGTCAACTGGCCGTGCTGTGCACGATTCCATCTCGTTTGAGAATAGGAAGGAGTGGACTAAATCAGGTGAGCTGAGCAACTTTCCTCTACCATCTTTTGAGGACTTCTGCTCTTTGGCTGATAGGGTGTTCTCTGGCTCACCTTCTGATCCTCTTGCACCCAAATTCTGGAAACTTTTTCGTGAAGAGCTGTTTCCCCCACTTTTTTCCATCTGTCGCCAGTCTCTCACTTCAGCACGGGTTCCAGACTGCTGGAAATTGGCGGTGGTCTCCCCACTGCTTAAAAAGGAGAATCTGGACCCCACATGCCCAGCCAACTTTAGGCCCATCTCACTCTTGCCATTCCCTATTAAAATTCTAGAGAAACTGGCCACAAAACAACTCTCCAACTTTCTTGAGACTACTGATTGTTTGGATGTGGCTCAGTTTGGGTGTAGACCGGCACATGGGACAGAGCCGGCATTGGTGACTGTTCTCGATGACCTTCGAACGCGTGCCGACCAGGGTCGAGTAGCTCTTTTAGTGCTGCTCAACATGTCGGCCGCGTTCGACACGGTCAGCGATGCAATCCTGATCAGGAGACTGACGGAGGCTGGGGTGTCAGGCTTGGCCCTTGAATGGCTGGTGTCATATCTCGATCAAAGGCACCAGGTAGTTTCCCTGCCACCCTTTAAATCCAACATCAGGACGGTTGGTCAGGGAGTACCCCAGGGCTCGGCCATCAGCCCCATTCTTTTCAATCTTTACCTCCGTCCCCTGATCACGCTGATTAAATCTTTTGGCATAACAGTCACCAACTACGCTGATGACACCCAACTTATCTTCTGGTTTGAGGGTAAGGACGGGGTGTCACAGGAGGTCTTCCATCGATGCATGAGCACCACGGCAGAATGGCTGGGTAACAACTCCCTACAATTTAACAGCTCGAAAACCGAGGTGCTACATTGCTCTATGGATCGGACCCCCAGACCCCTACCACAGGGTTTTTGGCCTCCTGATTTCCAAGGTACTAGTCTGCCTGCCGAATCCATTTGGAATTTGGGGGTAATGTTTAGTTCCGACCTACAGCTGGACACATCAGTGAACAAAACGGTGGCCACTTGTATGGCATTACTTGGATCATTGCGAAAGATTCTACCCTTGCTCCCGGTACAGGCCAGACCAGGGGTAGTGCGGAGCATAATTTTAAGTCGTCTTGACTACTGCAACGCACTGCTGCTGGGGTCACCAGTTACTCTGCTAGGAAAACTCCAACGAGTACAGAATTTTGCTGCCAAACTGGCACTCTCGCGACGCCGCCTGGACTCTTCTGCCAAGGCACTTAGGGACCTCCATTGGTTGCCAATCTCTCAACGGGTGAACTTTAAAGCTTTGTGTTTGGTTTTTAGGGCTCTACACGGACAAGGCCCGTCTCCTCTGCAGGACCTTTTCTCATGGTACATCCCTCTAAGACCACTCCGGTCAGCCTCGGCTTACTTGGTGGTAGTACCCAAGTTTCTGAGGTCCCGGATGGGTGGTCGGTCCTTCAGGTTTACCGCAGCTCGGGTGTGGAATTCTCTACCGCTAGGTCTGAGGGGCCTGGAAGATTTTTCTTCCTTTAAAAAAGCATTAAAGACCCATCTGTTCCCCAGAACAATGTAAATAGATTGGAAGCTGGAAACATCATGTATTGTGTCATAACAGTCTAAGCGCCAGGATGCCCGTCGGGTGACAGTTATAGCGCTATAAAAGAACGCCTATACATACATACATACATACATATCGCATGTAAATTATACTTAAGTATTTAAATGTTGCCTGTCTCTGCCGGCTTCGGAGTGAGGGGGATTTCGTTAAGGAGGCGGGTTTCAGAGGGGTGAAGAAGAAGCTCTCTAGTCTGGGGGTTGAGGTGGTTTGTGTTGCGCCACGCACCGGGACTCCTTTACCCTGTCACCCGGGATGCTCAGCTCATGCATGCCTCCTTGTGCGCCAGCTCGGGTCCGTTGGCAGCGGCGTGCAGGTGCTTGGTGCTTCTATGGATGCTCTGAGCTCTTCTTGCGGCTGCGTTTGGCAACCCGTGCCTGACTGTGATGGGGCAGGTGGGACTGCGATATCGCCGTGCCACCTGCCCTTGCTCTGGGAAGAGATGGTCCTGTGCAGTGAGAGCGCTCACGCCTGATTCTTGGTTTCCCGTTCCGACTTCCTTCGCATGTGGTGAGTGCCATTGTGCATGTGCATACATTATAATTAAAAATGAAAACAATATAACATCGAATAAACTCTGAAGACTGTACATTGTTGGCACGTTCCTTGGGTTGCCTTATATAAGGGCCTCTGTGACTGTGTGTAAATGAGTTGTAACATGTAACCCAATTCAGCCGAAAATACAGTCATGCTTTGCATTCTGTATAAAAGTTCCGAGTAAATAAAGTGCGAGTTTCTCTCATCCGTTTGTGGCAGTAGTTTGTATGTTTGTTTCCATCTCTCATAGTCATAGTGCCAGTAAGCAGGCACAAACGCGTGTCTCGTTAATTCACTGACACAAGAGAACTGGCGTTCCCCTGCACACCGAACAAGTAGGGACATCAGTGGAGTGACTGGCCTCTGACTAGACACGAACTTGTCAGCACCAGCACCTTCGTCACTCGCCTGATTCACACAGTTTAGCTCAGTCATGCTGGTGCCAAATTGTATATTTGGGAGTGAGAGGATAAGGAGGGGCTGACGATCGACGGAGTGTTAAAAACAGTATCTGCGATAGGTTAAACATTAATTAAAATAATTTTAAATGGCGTCACTGGAGTCAATTGAGAGGGCTGCTACGGTTTGCACAGCGAACACGTTATGTAAACAGCTCCGTGTGAGTGCACCTCCGACCCAGCAAGAACTCTCTCAGTTCGGAGTGACACTGGACCAACAGGGCAATTGGAGCCACTGGGGGTTGAGTCATGTGTTATTTATTGATAAATTCACTCGGAATACGTGGAACAGCCAGGGTCGGACTAGCACAGCAAATACATCTGGGCATTAAAATGAAAGTGGCCCTCATTAGCGTGTTTCAGCTGGAAAAAAAAGGATCCCACATTTTCAAATCTGGGCAGTTTTCATCGCGTAAATTTAGCCTGTATATGTATTTGCAAGGTATAGAATATACAATGCATTGGTGCCCGCTGCAGGCAAAATTTGCTGTAATACCTGTTTTGTGTTTTCATTCTATTTGAAGCTACTCATAAGCTAAGCCTCTAACCCTGCATGATGGTTTCACAAAATGAATATTTTCTAAAATATGTGATCACTTTATGAACATGCTGAGTTCACTTTCACATAGCGCGCTTCATTAGTTTTGATGTGGAGTTGGTTTCTATTCTTTGTATGGTACTGTGTGGTGTTTGTTCCTGTATTTTGTTCTCCACCGCCAATTTTACGCCACACCAATTTCAAATGTCACCAGCCGCCACTGGTGACTCTGTCCGCAGATCGCAAACTATTACAGCTATGACAAGGGAATAGAGACCTTATTTCCTATTTGTCACATTTCAATAGGTTAATTGCAGAAACCTCGTGCCCTGAAGAAAAGAGGGCAGCACTCTTTTATCAAGGGTTAAAAGATGATCTGAAAGACGTTCTTGCGCAAATCGATCCTCAACCAACTACTTGTTCAGAGTTAGTCAATCTAACTTTACGTCTGGATCATAGACTGTCCGAAAGAAGAACTGACAGGAAAAAATATGATAAATCAAGTTGGAAGTTCGACAGTAAACCCAGAAATCAACTTAGTAGTTCAGAAACAACTACAGAACCAATGGAAATCGGGACTCTTAGGCAACCATTGTCTAAAGATGAAAAAGATAATAGACGTAAAAATGGCCAGTGTCTTTATTGTGGTGGAAAGGGACATTTCGTGAAAGATTGCACAATAAAACCTAAAGGTAAGACTGTGAGTGCTAACAAGTCTGTGACTGTGACTACAACTGAGCAAACGTCGGGAAACTATTGTGCCCAAGATGTTTAGAAGGGGATCTCTTGGGAACCATCGCCTTCCCTTCAATAAATTCCTGTGTATCCAACTACAAATCTCACTTTCGTTTGGCAGTACAAATTCAGTTGACTTCAAAAATATACCAAATGGAAGTCCTAATAGACTCAGGCGCAACAGGGAATTACGTAGATTTTGAAACAACTCAACGGTTACAAATTGCTTGTGAGAAAAAGGTCACTCCAGAAATTGTGCAAGCAGTAGATGGCAAAATGTTGTCTGGAGGCCCTGTTACCATGCAAACCTCTAAAATTCAGATGTTCTGCATAGATACAAATAACCAACAGCATAAAGAGGAAGTTCATTTCGATGTAATCTAAGCCCCACAATATGGCTTTATTTTAGGAATGCCTTGGCTTTGCTTGCATAACCCTTTAATAGATTGGCAAAAAAGGGAACTTATTTTTCTTTCTCAATATTGTCACTCCACATGTTTAACACCTTGGGTGCTTGAGAGATTCCCCTCCTGTGCTGCATTTCCTGAATCCCCATTGTTCATGACGAGCTCAGCTCGTCATGAGCACAGCTCAACCGTGCCTCGTGACGAGCTGAGCTCGTCATGAGCAGCGAAGGGGTTAAAGACCAAAGAATCTACAACGGGACAAATTGCAACCACGGAAGAGAAAGAAACCGTGCTACCAACTCCCTATGAGGAATTTAAAGAAGTCTTCAGTGAAGCAAAAGCAGCGACCCTCCCTCCTCATTGGTCATACGACTGTCAAATTGATCTTGTGCCTGGTTCATGTGTGCCTAACTGTCGGATATATGCATTATCAGAAAAAGAAAACCAACATTTGAGACAATATCTTGATCAGTACTTGGAAAACGGATTTATACGCCCATCTAAGTCACCTGCGGCCTCTCCGGTGTTTTTTTATTCCTAAGGCAAATGGGGAATTAAGAACTTGTATTGATTTATAGAGCATTGAATAAGATCACAATAAAGAACAAGTACCCCCTTCCATTGATCCCAGTTCTTTAGAACCAGGTGAAGAACGCTGTGATCTACACCAAATTAGATCTTCGAGGTGCGTATCATTTGGTGCGCATTCGTAATGGTGACGAATGGAAAACGGCGTCTAAAACCAGATATGGGGGGGCGTGGCCAAGATGGCGGTGTGAGCGGATGTGTCTCCGAGAGCTCCCACCGCCGGCCGTCTTTATAGCACCATTGCAGCGCTTCAATCCCCCATCAGTGGGCCCCGTTGGAGAGCGCTTACAGCCGGGAGAGGTCTGCACCCGGAGGAGAGAACCGAACGACGCTGGGGCCACCCGGAACAGAGGGAGAAGTGCCGCTGTGAGCGAGGCCGGGTTGGGCCTAGCGGAGAGGAGCCGCAGGGCGTGGCCTTGGGCCCCGGCGAGGCAGTCCGACTGGGTGGCGCCAGACTACGCGAGAGCCGACTCCGGAGCGGAGGGTCCGGCCCGCGCGTTGACAGCACGAGGCCCCTGGGACGACACTGTCCGGGGGCTACTGCGGACCCGCGAACACACGGTTGCGGTGGTAGCGGCAGAGACAGATCTCTGACGGCGGACGGGCTGGCGGCCAGGCGAAGTGGGCCCGACCGTGGAGCACGGCGGACGGAACACAGAACCCAAGCCCCAGGGACTGAGGTGAGGAGCAGCGGGGAGGAATTGTACCCGAGTGGTGGCTGAGAGTGTCGGCGCGTCGACCAGGCCCAGAGGGTTTCGGATGCGCCGAGGTAGAGCCCACAGGGGAAATCGAACGGAAGCGCCTGATTCGCTCTGGAGTTTGCTTCCGCTATTTTGAGCCACTCGCTTGTGTGGCATCCTAGAATCCCTACTAGGCCCCAAGACTGCGAGCAGAACACAGAGGCGCTCGGTGGGCAAATAGAGGCCAGTGCCCGGACAGGAGCAACCGGACACCAGTGACTGGTGTCCTGGTCCAGCTGCGGACACCCTGGGGTTTGGGCAGTGACAGAGTGTAGTCTCCTCGGCACCGGAGCGGGGAAAGGCGGGCTCCTGGAGCAGCCCTAGGTGAGCTCCCCTGAATACCGGACCGACCGTCGAACACCCTCGTTGCCGGAACCGACGCTGTCAAGCAGCACTGGTGGTGTCCGGGCCGGGGAGGCCCTGAGTGACATGTCCTCGGGGAGAATCCAGAAGGACAGGACTATTAAGGATCTATTCACTCCCAGCACAATGGGGAAGCGGACAGACACCGCCACATCCAGCCAACGGACCGGCACAGAAAAGAAGACCAGGGACTCTCCACCCTCTGGAAAGGCGGACATTGAGGAGACTATCACAAAGACCTTTCTAGAATCCCTCTTTGCTGGCCTGCGAGAGGACATCCACGCGTTGAAGAGGGAACTACAGGAGGAAATACGGGAAGTCCGACGCGACACTGACGCCATAGGAGAAAGAGTGGCGGACCTAGAGACCAAATGCGATGGGCGAGATGTAGAAATAGAGGCGCTGCGGCAAGAAATAGTCCGTATTCACGACCAACAGGTGGACCTCCAGTCTCACGCCGAGGACCTGGAGAACCGCTCCCGGCGGCACACCATCAGGATTCGGGGAGTGAAGCAGGCTCCCGACACAGATGACCTCTTCCATTTCACCCAAGGCCTCTTCAACCACATCCTGGGCCGACCAGCGGACTCAACGCTTCGGTTGGACAGGGCCCATAGGACGAGCCCGCCCAGGGCGGCCTCGTCCCAACCGGCCCACATCATGGTCTGCGTGCAGGACTTCCGCACGAAGGAGGAGATCCTTAGCAAAGCGCGCCAGATGGGAACCATCTCATATGGTGCCCACTCGCCGACTCTATATCAGGACCTCGCCTCCATCACCCTGGAGAAACGACGGTCATTCCGACCGATCACGGCAGAACTGCGACGCGACATCCCTTATAGCTGGGGTCACCCCTTTCGCCTGGTGTTTAAGCTGGACAACAAGGTTCACCAGTTGCGGTCTTTCAGGGATGCATGCAAATTGCTAGGCCTCGAGGAACCGACGGAGGATGACGATCAGCCTGGAGGGGGAGCAAATGGCACGGACGGCCCTGGGCAGTGGAAACAGCAACGGCGACGACGAAGACCGAGGCGCCCGGCCGCGCAAGAGACGGAAGATGGTCGCCGTGCTGCGGTAGAAACCGTAGCGCTGGGACTGGCAACCTCCAACAGCGGATAACTAACGATGAGGTGGCACGAGGGCTTTTGATGAGACAGTGGCGATTGGGGCCTACTGAGTCGGCGGCGGGGGCGGAGGTATTGGACTCCGACACATTCCCCCGAAGGTGTCCCAACCTCCTCGTCTACAACTATGGACGTTGGACAGGACTATTATCCAGTATTAGGGGTGTCTTTCATAGATTCACATGCCTGAATCATTCCCGGTCGTCGAGACGGGAGCCTCCGGTACATAGAAAAGTAATGTCCTATAGACATACATAGAGAAAATAGGCCTAAGGACCTCACCTTAGTAGCCTATCCTTGTCCTTATGCAAAAAGGACCAAAGTCTTAGAGTCAGCCAATCAGCTATGACCTCCCTCTAGAACCTTCCTGGGAGGAGCCTCAGTCCCTCAGATTTTCTACCGCACGTTGTGCTAGGGAGTCTCCAGCCTGAGCTCTCCTCAGGATTTATTTCAAACCATCTACTTAACTTTTGGAAGTGTTTCTTCATTCTACATCTTCAAGGATTACTTCAGTCCACTTATTCCTGCAGTAAGTGTTTTCTTTCAACTGCTTCTACAATGTCTGAATCCCAGAAGAAAGCCCTTTTCAGGGCCTGCACTTCATGTGGAAAGAAAAGGCTACATGTGGAGGATAAGCATGCCCTGTGCTTATATTGCCTCTATCCAGACCACGTCCCTGCAGACTGCAGAATATGTAGGTCTTTCCCTAAGAAGACCGTAAGGGACAGAGAAGGTCGCCTGCTCATCTGGCTTGACAGGCTCAAGGAGAGAGACAACTTGGAATCTTCAGAGGGCAGCGTTTCCAGGACCTCAGAAGTCTCTCTAAAGAGGCCAAGGGTAACTTCCCCTAGCCCCTCAGACACTCCTCCTAAGAAGGCACAAAAAAAGTCTTCAGAGGCAAGATCTACGACATCTTCAGTGTCTGCCAAAGATGCCCAGACTTTTAAGAAGCCTGCTCAGTCATCTAGCAGGCATGCGCAAAGGATTACCACGGCGACAACCACTGTGTTGACGACGACAGCGTCGACGGCTGCCTCATCGACGACGACAACCCCATCATCGTCGTCAGCAGGTAGACCTATTTCATCTATTGTCCTGCTAAAATCGTCATCGACGTCGAAAACCTCGTCGACGACGAAGATTACACCGTCGACGACGGCGTCGTCGATGAAGAGCCCACCGTCGACGACGGTGACGTCGATGAAGAGCCCTCCGTCGACGATCGCGTTGACGACGAGGGCATCGACGACATGGCATCGACGACGAAGGCGTTGACTACGAAGACGTCGAAGACGTCGACGACGGGCTCACCGTCGACGAGTGTACCGACGACGACCACACCGACGTCGAGGCCATCGTCGACGACCAAAATGCCGTCTATGGAGATACCGTCGACGAAGACCTTACCGTCGACGAAGACACCGTCGACGGATGACTCGTCGTCGACACTGGCCCTTTCTGAGCCATGGAAGAAGTCCAAGCTCGTAGAAGTGTCGTCTCTAACGCTGCCACCGTCGACGACACCAGCGACGACGGCAGGAACTTCTACATCAAGTTCTGCGTCTGGCAAGGTAGCCAAGCAGCAAATTACGCCGGAAACCACGTCTCCGAGTAAAGTGGAAGCGCAGTTGCCTTCAGAAATCTTCCAGAGTGAGGAATCTGAGGAAGAGGAACTCCTGGATCCAGCTACTACCATTTCGGACCTTCATGTCAAATGCCAGAGCACAGACGAAGAACAGGAGGAGATGACTTACCAGGAACACTCTGTCCACACTAGTGTTCACACGGAGGTCACCCCGATGATATGCCTGCCGGCATCTCTTGTCAGTGACCTGAAATACCATGTACAGGATTACAAGCAACGCTTCCCGGAAACACCAACAACGGAAAGTGGGAATCAGACGCCTGCAGTGAATAAACCAGCGTCAGCCCCAAAACAGTCTCAACCTCTCCCTCAAACCCACCGTGAGAGAATCCAACCTCAGGTGGTAGTATCGTCCGACGAAGATGATGATGAGGATGAATTGGAAGAAGGAGAGTGTAGGAGAGTAGGGTCTGCAATCCTATGATCACCCAGATTTTTTGCTTTTGTTTCACTGGTTTACGACTTTCTCTGGCTGTGGGCCTGCCAATCAGACCCACAGCCTGGCTGTTCTCTCTCTAAATTACGACATGTACCCTAGGTGCATTTACCAATTGGTACTGGGCCACCTTATCAGACCCTGTAACTCAGGGCATAGGTGTACCCAGGGCCTACCAGGGGCTGAAGCATGTATTATGCCACCCCTGGCTGGCCTCCTAAATTTGACACAACTGGCTGCAGGACAGCTGGGGCAAAGTCGTGTAATCACCCTTTGCTGTAGATATAGTATACCTATATCTAACCCTAAAAATGGGCACACAGATTCCTATCAGTCACTCCTATGGCAGGCCTTGACAATCCTGAAGGCAGAGTGCTTGGAATCGTGTGAGATGGTGCTCTGGAATGAGCTGAGCCTGTCTGCAGCTTGCGGAACCAAGTCCTAATAGCTGTTCCATGATAACGCATACCATATACTCTTAAGTGCATTATAATCCTCGCGGTTAAATGCTATCTTTGGTATTGCTTTATCAAAGCATGTCGAGTAAGGTGTCATAAGAATTGGAATACTAACCCCTCGCCAATTCTGGCGACGGGGTTAGCATTCCACCCTTCTAGAGGGACACGACATGTATGTAACTGTGAACCCCGGTTAAAGTTAAACGAAGCCTCAGCTCCACAAAATGGATGCTGCCACCACAGACACGAGTCTGACCCCCTGCAGCTGGGAGTCCTTCCAGCGAGGGGAGCCTGGACAAAGGGTTTCCTGTCAAGGGCGGTGCTAGCACCGTCCCAGACAGGGTTTTGTGTATCCTGGGTAGGCAGGGCTTTACAGGAAGGTGACTGCTGAGTGGCACCCCGGTGCTCACTACGCATAGGCCGGACAGAACCAGTTCCAGGGGCACACCAGCCCCTGGCCTGGGGGAAGTCCGGCATGAGAGGGGTATAACCACCCCCCTCCTAGTCCCACCCATAGGCTGGACCTAGTCACCGGGTCAGCCCCTTTTCTTAGTATAAAGATGGGAGCGGGCCCCCTGTTCAAATTAGATCATCTTTGGAATCAAGACACGACTTTCTGCGAAAGGACTTCAAGATTTCTTCTTCAAGATTCTCCCTTGTGACTAAGGAGTAGTCACCCTGCATCCCCAGGCACCATCTTAAGAACACTGCGGTCTGCTGCAAGTCCTTCCTCAGGAATCCGACGACACAGCTCGACGAGACCCGGCTTCCCTGGCACCTCTGACCTCTACTCACCTCTACAGCCAAGCTGAGAACCGTGAGTGCGACGAGACCTCGAGGGACCGACGATCGCCAAGACTGCACGACTTCTTCACAACAAGCCTGCCGAGTGTCCCTCTGGTGAGTGCTTTGGGGTCCGAGAAGCCCCGACCCTGAGCAGCTCCAGCACCGAAGTTCAGCCTCCCAGCATCTCCACGATCTGCGTGGGGCCCTTCTGCTTTTTGCTGCTCACCGCGTTGTTTGGCTACTAGCCCGCTGGCTTGTGGCCTTCTGAACGACGCCCGACGACATCACTGCTGCTGGTCTGGTTGCTCCAGACTGGCCCTTGCTCCCTTCCAAGAGAGGAGCACCCCGGACCCTCCTGGTCCGCGTGGGCTTGAATTAGCCAAGGCTTTGTTGCCCAATCCTGGGTCCAGCGACGCCGACAGCTTCAACCATCGTGGGACAGCTCGCTCCTCCATCCTGGTCGCCGACAACGCCTCCTGGTCCGTGAGATCTGCAGAGCACAGCGTCACCCACTCACCTAGCCGAGGTGACTACCATCCGGTGCCCTCCTGGTGCCACCTGACTACTGGCTAGTAGTCCCGAACTTGGTCCCCTCTGCTTTCAGGTGTCATCTACCTTCAAGATCCAGGCTTGGATCACTTCGAACTCTCTTCACTGGTCGCCTGCCAGCATCTTTCTTCCAGGCTCCTGGTCCGTCTACGAGGATTCCCGACGTCTTTTGAGACCTATGCAGCTGCAGCCCCTGGGCTAGGTAACTTCGGCATTTCGGTGCCCCAGCATAGCCTCACTATCCAAGGGTCAGAATCCACTTTCGTTTTCCTCCTACCAAGTCGGGTTCGCCCGAGAACACTAACTCTGTGAAATCTAGCTACCATAGACTTTGTCCCGCATCACGCGTGAGAGTGCACACACTGCACCCGAGTCCCCTGGGTCTCCTAGAAGTAATCTAACGATTCTATAGTCAAGTCCTAGCGATTCCAAAGCCTATTAGTACTGTACTTACCTGCTAGTAATTTCGCATTCCACTTTCAGAGTATATGGTTTTCCGTGCCCCTCGGGCATTTGTATATACTGTGCTAACTTAAGTATTTTTGTAAGAGTTTTGTTTTGTGCTTAGTACCCTGTCCTCATAAAGAGTACAGGGCTGTTGTGATTTTAATAAATACATTGTTTATTTTCATAACACTTGTGTGGTGTCCTTTCACTTGGTGTTCAAGGGGTATATGTGTGGTATAACAGCTGGCTTAACACGCCCTCTCGAGTCTTTAGCCTTAGACTGCCCGTATCCACGCTACTAGGATAGCTGGTCTATAAGGTTGACTTACAACCAATCATCAATAAGGGTTGTTGGACTGATACATAGTGATCACTAGAATAGTGAGCACTGCATATCAGGCCACCTTCTCACATTGGTGAGCAGCGGTTGGGATTTGAGCTTGCTGTTGTTTTACCACACGTATCCTAAGAATATCTTGTTGAAAGATCACATAAGTACTTCAGGTACATATTTTATTTATTTATTATTTATTAAGCAATTTGTATTGCGCAGACTAAACCCGAAGGTATCAAGGCGCCTATCAAAATCAATAAACAGAAAATATACAGAATATAGAATGCCACTAATGCAGAATGCCACTAGGGGTATGCAAGTATGAAAAGATGAGTTTTGAGCGCAGATCTAAAAGTTTGCAGAGAGGGGCTAGATTTTACTTCGAGAGGGAGGGCATTCCACCACTTGGGTGCCAAAAAGGAAAAGGCCTTACCTCCCCATCTTACTTTTCTGACACGAGGTACAGAGAGGAGGAGTTTGTGACCGGAACGAAGATTTCTACTAGGGTTGTGCCGAGAAAGAATGGATCCCATACTTGTAAGGTTGGGTTTAGCAAGAGCTTTATACACCAGGCACAAGGATTTGAAATGGATCCGGTATTCAACGGGGAGCCAGTGCAGTTGTTTTCGGGCTTCAGTGGCAGAGGCACGCTTAGGTAGGTCAAGAGCAAATCTCGCTGCCGCGTTCTGGACCACCTGCAAGCGCTGTAGATGACTCTTGTTCAACCCTGCATACAGCGCATTGCAGTAGTCCAGACGCGAGCCCAGAAAAGCGACAGCAAGTTGCTTTCTTGCCTGGGGTGACAGGAAATGCCTGATTTTCCTCAGTGTGTGGATAATCCCCCAGCAGGTCATATAACTTAGCTTAGAATACTCTGAGTTCTACTGAACCAGCTGTTGTAGCTCCTCAAGGCTTAGCACACCTTGGCTGCAACTCTTAGCAAGGGATCAGTAGGCAAACACATAGTGTAGGTAGGTGCATCACTTACACCACACTAGAAGCATGTCTAACCTCGGAGAGTCTACTGAGACCCCTCTGGTGGTTGAGGACCCTCCACAGGCCTCTTCTAGATATGCAGCCCTTAGCTTCCAGGAGATGAGACAAGTGTGTACCTCCAGGAAGCTAAAACAGGGGTCTAACCCCACAATCCCATTTCTGATTGGTCTCTTAGAGACTTAGGATGCCAGAAAGGCTGAGAAACTTCTTAGCTCTTCTCATCCAGAAGGGGACATGCCTGCCCTAGAGGGAACCAGGGGTGACCCAGATCTCATCCACCTCTCAGCAGAGGAGGATGATGATCAGGAGCCATCTGAGGACGAGGCAGACAAAGGTCCAGAAGTAGTTAGTCAGCTAACTAGGGACAACTTAAGCAGACATGAGAATGGTACTAGGAGATCCCTGGGACCCCTCTCAGGTCAGCTTAACATTGGGAATGGACGAGTTAGGTCTCTATCAAGAGGCTCTAACAGATCCATTCAAACCAATGGCTCTCAGGCCTCTGCTCTGAGGAGGATGACCTCCCCTCAGAGGAGAATCTATGAAGCCAAGGAAAGGGAAGTCAATCTGAGGATTGAAAGGGAAGAACTTGCCCTGGCCAAAGAAAGACTTGCCTTTGCTAGAGAACAGGAATTGAGTGGGTCAAAACCCACTGGTGGCAGCATTGTACCTAGCAATAGGGAAAGGAGTTTTGATACAAAGCACCTGAATAAGATAGTGCCCCCCTTTAAACAAGGGGATGACATCCACAAATGGATTACTGCTTTGGAGAGGACCTGCACTGTACAGTGTGTCCCCCAGAGTCAGTGGGCAGCTATCTTGTGGCTCTCCTTTGAAGGTAAGGGTAGAGACAAGCTCCTCACTACTAGAGTGGAGGATGCTAACAATTACCAAGTCCTGAAAAATACACTGATTGATGGGTTTGGCCTAACCACTGAGCAATACAGGTTGCTGTTCAGGGATACCCAGAAAACTCAGTCTCAGGATTGGTCTGATTTTGTAGATTGTGCCACTAAGGCTTTGGAGGGCTGGTTGCTGGGCAGTAAGGTTACTGGTTACACAGGATTGTATAATTTGATCATGAGAGAACAAATTTTAAACAATTGTCAGAACCAGTTGTTGCATCAGCATCTTGTTGACTCAGATCTGACCTCTCCCCAAGAATTGGGAAGGAAGGCAGACAGATGGGTCAGAACAAGAGTTAAGCAGAACCAGGGCCAGAATCAAGGTGGTCAGAAGAAAGCAGACCAGAAGGGTAAAGATTCTAAGGGGGAACAAAATGACCAGAAGTCTTCGACAGGTCCTCAACAACCCAAAGAGGGTGGGGGTCAGGCTCCCCAGAAAAAGAAGAATCAAGAAGGCCAATCTAAAAGGTGGTGCCAATACTGCAAAAGTAAAACTCACTGGTTTAGTGAGTGCACCAAGAAAGGAGGAGGGCAGACTCCTGCCACTGCAGCCCCTAAGGCACCTGTGCCCCCTAGTACAGTCAGCAGTGGTAGTGCACCTCCCAAGGGTTTAGTTGGGTTAACCTTGGGTTCTGAGGGGTATGACAACTTAGTTGGCACACTCACTCAGGCTGTCCTTGTCTGTACAGGGGATGTGGATATATCCCCTGATATAAGTCCCAATACTTTGGGCAAATACAGGCAGACACCTTTCATTAATGGAAAAATGGCTCAGGCCTATAGGGACACTTGTGCCAGTGTCACCATGGTGACACCTAACTTTGTGGACCCTGGACAGATCATGCCAGGTACAGATTTCCTGGTGACCAATGCAAGCAATGTCACTACCAGTCACAGTATGGCAATTGTAGCTTTCTCCTGGGGAGGGGTAACTGGCCAAAAGAAGGTTGTAGTTAGTTCAGACCTCCCAGTGGATTGTTTGTTGGGCAATGATTTGGAGTCATCACAATGGTCAGAAGTGGAGCAGAGGACTCACATGGAGATGTTAGGCTTGCCAGCACATGTGTTTGCTGTGACCAGGTCACAGGCCAGAAGATGCCCCACTGAACAGGTGCTGGATCCTGGAACAATGGACCAGACACCTCCCAAGAAGAAGAGCAGTAGGGTTAAGGCATTGCCTTCCCCCTTGCCCCAGGTTGTGGATCAAGTCTCAGAGGAGGCTGACCTACAGGAATTGAGGGAAACTGAGCCTAAAGAGTTCGAACTTGATCAAGTTGAATTTCTGGGTTCAGGTGGACCCTCAAGGGAAGACCTGGGGAAGGACCAGTTAGACTGCCCTTCCGTGAACCCCTGAGACAGCAGGCTGCTGCTGAGGCTGCTGGGAACGCCACAGGTACCCACAAGGTATACTGGGAAGGTGGACTCCTGTACACTGAGGCAAGAGACCCCAAGCCTGGCATGGCCAGGAGGCTGGTTATCCCCTTGTCTCAGAGAGGTTTCCTTCTTACCTTGGCCCATGAGATTCCCTTAGCAGGTCACTTAGGCCAGACAAAGACTTGGGACAGGCTTGTCTCACACTTTCACTGGCCTCACATGAATGAGGTCTCCATGAGGATACCAAGGAGTTTTGTCGCTCCTGTGTCACTTGCCAAGCCAGTGGTAAGTCAGGTGGCACAACAAAGGCCCCTCTTATACCAATGCCTGTGGTGGGGGTGCCCTTTGAAAGAGTGGGGATTGACATTGTTGGTCCAATGGAACCCCAGACAGCATCAGGGCACAAGTTTATACTGGTGGTAGTGGATCATGCCACCAGGTATCCTGAAGCTATTCCACTTAGGACCACTACAGCACCTGTAGTGGCAAGGGCCCTAGTTGGAGTGTTCTCCAGAGTGGGCTTCCCTAAGGAGGTTGTCTCTGACAGAGGTGTAAACTTCATGTCAAGCTACTTAACTGCTATGTGGAAGGAATGTGGTGTCAACTACAAGTTCACCACACCCTATCACCCACAATGCAATGGGCTTGTTGAAAGGTTCAACAGGACCCTAAAAGGGATGATTCATGGACTACCTGAAAAGCTCAGGCGAAGATGGGATGTCCTGATTCCCTGCCTTCTGTTTGCTTACAGAGAGGTCCCACAGAAGGGGGTTGGCTACAGCCCTTTTGAACTTTTGTATGGGCATCCTGTAGGAGGACCCCTGTGCTTGGTGAAGGAAGGATGGGAGAGACCTCTCAAAAAGCCTGCAACCAGCATAGTGGACTATGTACTTGGTCTCCGCTCCAGGATGGCTGAGTATATGGAGAAGGCATCTGAAAACCTTAAGGCCAGTCAAGAACTACAAAAAGCTTGGCATGACCAAAGGCTGTCCTGACTGTTTATCAGCCTGGACAGAAGGTGTGGGTGTTGGACCCAGTGGCCCCAGCAGCACTCAAAGACAAATGGTCTGGGCCCCACACAATTCTTGAGCAAAAGGGAGAGGTCACCTACCTGGTGGACCTTGGAACTCCCAGGAGCCCCTACAGGGTGCTCCATGTCAACAGGCTCAAAGCATATGTCGACAGGAAGGACATGAGCTTGCTCATGGCCATAGATGAGGGACAGGAGGAAGAGAGTGACCCTCTCCCAGACCTGCTCACTCAGAATCCTGATGATGGGTCAGTAGATGGTGTTGTCTTTTGTGGCAGCCTCTCTGAACATCAACAGAAAGACTGTAAACAGGTTCTTCAGTCTTTCAGACATATGTTCTCCCTGACACCCAGTCAGACCAATTGGTGTACCCATGAGGTTGACACTGGTGACAGCCTGCCAGTCAAGAGTAAAATCTACAGGCAGCCTGATCATGTTAGAAACTGCATCAAAACTGAAGTGCAGAAAATGTTGGAGTTGGGAGTCATTGAACCCTCAGATAGCCCTTGGGCTAGTCCAGTAGTTCTAGTGCCAAAACCTCACACCCAGGGTGGTAAGAAAGAGATGAGGGTCTGCGTAGACTACAGGGGTCTCAATGCAGTCACTAAGACTGATGCCCACCCAATACCAAGGGCAGATGAGCTTATAGATAGATTGGCTTCTGCCAACTACTTAAGCACATTTGACCTGTGTGAGAAGTTGGCCCGATATGCAGCGTTCGCTATTCTAGCCACCACTATGTATCGTTCCAAACGACCCTTATGGTGATTGGTTGTAAGTCAACCTTAGACCAGCTATCCTAGTAGCGTGGATACGAGCAGTCTTCGGGCTAAACTCTAGAGGGCGTGTTAAGCCAGCTGTAATACCATCACATACCCCTTGAACACCAAGTGAAAGGACACCACACAAGTGTTATGAAAATAAACAGTATATTTATTAGAATCACAACAGTCCTGTACTCTTTATGAGGACAGGGTACTAAGCACAGAGCAAAAGCTCTTAGAAAATACTTCAAGTGCACAGTTTAAAACAAGTGCCAGAGGGCACGGAAAGTTTAGTGGTCTCGGGCGAACCCGATAAGGCAAGTCGGAAGCGAGGGTCTCGGGACCCTAGAGTAAGGAGGCTATGCGGGCACCGAAATGCCGAACTTACCTAGCCACGAGGGCTGCGGCTGCACAAGTCTTACAGGCGTCGGGGGTCTTCGCTGACGAGCCAGGAGCCGGAAGAAAAGGAGTTGCTGGCCGGCGACCAGTGATGAATAGTTCGTAGAGATCCAAGCCTGGATCAGTGATCGTTGATTCCTGAAAGCAGAGGGGAACCAAGTTCGTACTACTAGCCAGTAGTCAGAGGGTACCAGGAAGGCACCGGTTGGCCGTCACCTCGACTAGGTGAGTGGGCGACGCTGAGCTCTGCAGTCTCACGGACCAGGAGGCGTTGTCGGCTACCAGGATGGAGGTGCGAGCTGTCCCACGAAGGTTGATGCTGTCGGCGTCGCTGGGCCCAGGATTGGGGCAACAAGCCTTGGCAGATTTCAGGGCCACGTGGTGGGCCTAAAATGGCGTCTTGAGTGGACCAGGAGGGTCCGGGGTGCTCCTCTTGAAAAAGGGAGCAAGGGCCGATCTGGAGCAACCAGACCAGCAGCGTTGGTTGTCGGATGTCGTCAAAGAAGGGCACAAGCCAGCGGCTAGTGACCAGACAACGTGCTGAGCAGCGAGCAGAAGGGCCCCACGCAGATCGTGGAGATGCTGGGAGACTGCACTTCGGTGCTGGAGCTACTCAGGGTCGGGGCTTCTCGGACCCCGGAGCTCTCACCAGAGAATTGCTTCGATGGTCGTGCGGATTAAGAAAGCGTGCAGGTTTTGATGATGGCCGGTCCCTCGAGGTCTCGTCGCACCCACAGATCTCAGCTGAGCTGACGACGTGGGTAGAGGTCAGAGGTGCCAGGGAAGCCGGTTCTCGTCGAGCTGGGCCGTCGGATCCTTGAGGAAGGACTTGCAGCAAACCGCAGAGTTCTTAGATGGTGCCTGCCGATGCAGGGTGACTACTCCTTAGCCACAAGGGAGAAATCTTGAGAAGAGTGCCAAAACCTCACACCCAGGGTGGTAAGAAAGAGATGAGGTTCTGCGTAGACTACAGGGGTCTCAATGCAGTCACTAAGACTGATGCCCACCCAATACCAAGGGCAGACGAGCTTATCGATAGATTGGCTTCTGCCAACTACTTAAGCACATTTGACCTGACAGCTGGGTATTGGCAAATCAGGTTAGCTGAGGACGCCAAGCCTAAGACCGCATTTTCTACCCCTGGTGGGCATAATCAGTTCGTGGTGATGCCCTTTGGTTTGAAAAATGCACCTGCCACCTTTCAACGGTTGGTGAATCACGTTCTTACTGGGCTGGATGACTTCTGTGCGGCGTATCTTGACGATATCGCTGTCTTTAGCTCCACCTGGGAGGATCACCTGGTCCACCTGCGGAAAGTGTTAGAGGCTCTGCAAGCAGCAGGTCTCACTATCAAGGGAACCAAGTGCCAGATAGGGCAGACACAGGTTGTATACCTGGGCCACCTTGTAGGTGGAGGCCAGGTTCAGCCACTGGAGAGCAAAATACAGTCAATCAGGGACTGGGCTCCTCCAACCACCCAGACTCAGGTTCGAGCTTTCTTGGGCCTGACTGGTTACTACAGAAATTTGTCAGGAACTATGGATCAATTGTGACTCCATTAAATGAACTGACAAGTAAGAAAATGCCAAAAAAGGTTCAGTGGACAGCGAGCTGTCAAAAAGCATTCGATGACCTAAAACAGGCCATGTGCACGGCGCCTATCCTCAAGAGTCCAGACTACTCCAAACCATTCATTGTCCAGACAGATGCTTCTGAGTTGGGTGTGGGAGCTGTTCTATCTCAACTGAATTTTGATGGTAATGACCAGCCCATTGCTTTTATAAGCAGACGGCTGACCCCCAGAGAGAAAAATTGGTCAGCTATAGAGAGGGAGGCCTTCGCTGTGGTGTGGGCCCTGAAGAAACTGAGGCCATACTTGTTTGGCACTCATTTCAAGATTCAGACCGACCATAAGCCCCTCCTATGGCTAAATCAGATGAAGGGTGAAAACCCCAAACTGCTTAGGTGGCCCATTTACCTACAGGGGATGGATTTTACAGTGGAACATAGACCTGGTACTGATCATGGCAATGCCGATGGGCTCTCCAGATATTTCCACTTAGAACAAGAAGACTCACCTGGTCAAGGTTAGCTTATTGTCCCAACGTTGGGGGGGGGGGGGGGTCATGTAGGAGAGTAGGGTCTGCAATCCTATGATCACCCAGATTTTTTGCTTTTGTTTCACTGGTTTACGACTTTCTCTGGCTGTGGGCCTGCCAATCAGACCCACAGCCTGGCTGTTGTCTCTCTAAATTACTTTAAATATTGGAAAAGGTGATGGACAGAGTTTCTGAATGATGCAGAATACTCCTACCCAGTCAAGAGATCAGGGCTTGATCCATCACCGTTTTTTAGCTCACTGCACCATCCCAGCTTCAGAACCTGGCTATATGCAAATTAGTCTGTTCCTGTCCCAGTGCATGATGGGAACAGGGCAGACCAAAATACCAAGCCAATTCTTCTACTGGGAAGGAGACAAGCTACCGGGGACCGGTTTCTGGCATTTCAGCCTCGTCGGCCCGGCTTGCTTGAATCCTGATGGTGCAATGAGCTAGGGACTCACGTCTGAGTATACCCTCCCACACATAGTGTGGATAAAATCAATTTTGGAAAAGGTGATGGACAGAGTTTCTGAATGATGCAGAATACTCCTACCCAGTCAAGAGATCAGGGCTTGATCCATCACCGTTTTTTAGCTCACTGCACCATCCCAGCTTCAGAACCTGGCTATATGCAAATTAGTCTGTTCCTGTCCCAGTGCATGATGGGAACAGGGCAGACCAAACTACCCAGCCAATTCTTCTACTGGGAAGGAGACAAGCTACCGGGGACCGGTTTCTGGCATTTCAGCCTCGTCGGCCCGGCTTGCTTGAATCCTGATGGTGCAATGAGCTAGGGACTCACGTCTGAGTATACCCTCCCACACATAGTGTGGATAAAATCAATTTTGGAAAAGGTGATGGACAGAGTTTCTGAATGATGCAGAATACTCCTACCCAGTCAAGAGATCAGGGCTTGATCCATCACCGTTTTTTAGCTCACTGCACCATCCCAGCTTCAGAACCTGGCTATATGCAAATTAGTCTGTTCCTGTCCCAGTGCATGATGGGAACAGGGCAGACCAAACTACCAAGCCAATTCTTCTACTGGGAAGGAGACAAGCTACCGGGGACCGGTTTCAGGCATTTCAGCCTCGTCGGCCCGGCTTGCTTGAATCCTTATGGTGCAATGAGCTAGGGACTCACGTCTGAGTATACCCTCCCACACATAGTGTGGATAAAATCAATTTTGGAAAAGGTGATGGACAGAGTTTCTGAATGATGCAGAATACTCCTACCCAGTCAAGAGATCAGGGCTTGGCCATCACCGTTTTTTAGCTCACTGCACCATCCCAGCTTCAGAACCTGGCTATATGCAAATTAGTCTGTTCCTGTCCCAGTGTGGGAGGGTATACTCAGACGTGAGTCCCTAGCTCATTGCACCATCAGGATTCAAGCAAGCCGGGCCGACGAGGCTGAAATGCCAGAAACCGGTCCCCGGTAGCTTGTCTCCTTTCCAGTATAAGAATTGGCTTGGTAGTTTGGTTTGCCCTGCTCCCATCATGCACTGGGACAGGAACAGACTAATTTGCATATAGCCAGGTTCTGAAGCTGGGATGGTGCAGTGAGCTAAAAAACGGTGATGGATCAAGCCCTGATCTTTTGACTGGGTAGGAGTATTCTGCATCATTCAGAAACTCTGTCCATCACCTTTTCCAAAATTGATTTTATCCACACTATGTGTGGGAGGATATAGTCAGACGTGAGTCCCTAGCTCATTGCACCATCAGGATTCAAGCAAGCCGGGCCGACGAGGCTGAAATGCCAGAAACCGGTCCCCGGTAGCTTGTCTCCTTTCCAGTATAAGAATTGGCTTGGTAGTTTGGTTTGCCCTGTTCCCATCATGCACTGGGACAGGAACAGACTAATTTGCATATAGCCAGGTTCTGAAGCTGGGATGGTGCAGTGAGCTAAAAAACGGTGATGGATCAAGCCCTGATCTTTTGACTGGGTAGGAGTATTCTGCATCATTCAGAAACTCTGTCCATCACCTTTTCCAAAATTGATTTTATCCACACTATGTGTGGGAGGGTATACTCAGACGTGAGTCCCTAGCTCATTGCACCATCAGGATTCAAGCAAGCCGGGCCGACGAGGCTGAAATGCCAGAAACCGGTCCCCGGTAGCTTGTCTCCTTTCCAGTATAAGAATTGGCTTGGTAGTTTGGTTTGCCCTGTTCCCATCATGCACTGGGACAGGAACAGACTAATTTGCATATAGCCAGGTTCTGAAGCTGGGATGGTGCAGTGAGCTAAAAAACGGTGATGGATCAAGCCCTGATCTTTTGACTGGGTAGGAGTATTCTGCATCATTCAGAAACTCTGTCCATCACCTTTTCCAAAATTGATTTTATCCACACTATGTGTGGGAGGGTATACTCAGACGTGAGTCCCTAGCTCATTGCACCATCAGGATTCAAGCAAGCCGGGCCGACGAGGCTGAAATGCCAGAAACCGGTCCCCGGTAGCTTGTCTCCTTTCCAGTATAAGAATTGGCTTGGTAGTTTGGTTTGCCCTGTTCCCATCATGCACTGGGACAGGAACAGACTAATTTGCATATAGCCAGGTTCTGAAGCTGGGATGGTGCAGTGAGCTAAAAAACGGTGATGGATCAAGCCCTGATCTTTTGACTGGGTAGGAGTATTCTGCATCATTCAGAAACTCTGTCCATCACCTTTTCCAAAATTGATTTTATCCACACTATGTGTGGGAGGGTATACTCAGACGTGAGTCCCTAGCTCATTGCACCATCAGGATTCAAGCAAGCCGGGCCGACGAGGCTGAAATGCCAGAAACCGGTCCCCGGTAGCTTGTCTCCTTTCCAGTATAAGAATTGGCTTGGTAGTTTGGTTTGCCCTGTTCCCATCATGCACTGGGACAGGAACAGACTAATTTGCATATAGCCAGGTTCTGAAGCTGGGATGGTGCAGTGAGCTAAAAAACGGTGATGGATCAAGCCCTGATCTTTTGACTGGATAGGAGTATTCTGCATCATTCAGAAATTTTGTCCATCACCTTTTCCAAAATTGATTTTATCCACACTATGTGTGGGAGGGTATACTCAGACGTGAGTCCCTAGCTCATATCACCATCAGGATTCAAGCAAGCCGGGCCGACGAGGCTGAAATGCCAGAAACCGGTCCCCGGTAGCTTGTCTCCTTTCCAGTATAAGAATTGGCTTGGTAGTTTGGTTTGCCCTGTTCCCATCATGCACTGGGACAGGAACAGACTAATTTGCATATAGCCAGGTTCTGAAGCTGGGATGGTGCAGTGAGCTAAAAAACGGTGATGGATCAAGCCCTGATCTTTTGACTGGGTAGGAGTATTCTGCATCATTCAGAAACTCTGTCCATCACCTTTTCCAAAATTGATTTTATCCACACTATGTGTGGGAGGGTATACTCAGACGTGAGTCCCTAGCTCATTGCACCATCAGGATTCAAGCAAGCCGGGCCGACGAGGCTGAAATGCCAGAAACCGGTCCCCGGTAGCTTGTCTCCTTTCCAGTATAAGAATTGGCTTGGTAGTTTGGTTTGCCCTGTTCCCATCATGCACTGGGACAGGAACAGACTAATTTGCATATAGCCAGGTTCTGAAGCTGGGATGGTGCAGTGAGCTAAAAAACGGTGATGGATCAAGCCCTGATCTTTTGACTGGGTAGGAGTATTCTGCATCATTCAGAAACTCTGTCCATCACCTTTTCCAAAATTGATTTTATCCACACTATGTGTGGGAGGGTATACTCAGACGTGAGTCCCTAGCTCATTGCACCATCAGGATTCAAGCAAGCCGGGCCGACGAGACTGAAATGCCAGAAACCGGTCCCCGGTAGCTTGTCTCCTTTCCAGTATAAGAATTGGCTTGGTAGTTTGGTTTGCCCTGTTCCCATCATGCACTGGGACAGGAACAGACTAATTTGCATATAGCCAGGTTCTGAAGCTGGGATGGTGCAGTGAGCTAAAAAACGGTGATGGATCAAGCCCTGATCTTTTGACTGGGTAGGAGTATTCTGTATCATTCAGAAACTCTGTCCATCACCTTTTCCAAAATTGTCTCTCTAAATTACGACATGTACCCTAGGTGCATTTACCAATTGGTACTGGGCCACTTTATCAGACCCTGTAACTCAGGGCATAGGAGTACCCAGGGCCTACCAGGGGCTGAAGCATGTATTATGCCACCCCTGGCTGGCCTCCTAAATTTGACACAACTGGCTGCATGACAGCTGGGGCAAAGTCGTGTAATCACCCTTTGCTGTAGATATAGTATACCTATATCTAACCCTAAAAATGGACACACAGATTCCTATTAGTCACTCCTATGGCAGGCCTTGACAATCCTGAAGGCAGAGTGCTTGGAATCGTGTGAGATGGTGCTCTGGCATGAGCCGAGCCTGTCTGCAGCTTGCGGAACCAAGTCCTAATAGCTGTTCCATGATAACGCATACCATATACTCTTAAGTGCATTATAATCCTCGCGGTTAAATGCTATCTTTGGTATTGCTTTATCAAAGCATGTCGAGTAAGGTGTCATACAAATTGGAATATTAACCCCTCGCCAATTCTGGCGACGGGGTTAGCATTCCACCCTTCTAGAGGGACACGACATGTATGTAACTGTGAACCCCGGTTAAAGTTAAACGAAGCCTCAGCTCCACAAAATGGATGCTGCCACCACAGACACGAGTCTGACCCCCTGCAGCTGGGAGTCCTTCCAGCGAGGGGAGCCTGGACAAAGGGTTTCCTGTCAAGGGCGGTGCTAGCACCGTCCCAGACAGGGTTTTGTGTATCCTGGGTAGGCAGGGCTTTACAGGAAGGTGACTGCTGAGTGACACCCCGGTGCTCACTACGCATAGGCCGGACAGAACCAGTTCCAGGGGCACACCAGCCCCTGGCCTGGGGGAAGTCCGGCATGGGAGAGGGGTGTAACCACCCCCTCCTTGTCCTACCCATAGACAGGACTTAGTCACCGGGTCAGCCCCTTTTCTTAGTATAAAGATGGGAGCGGGCCCCCTGTTCAAATTAGATCATCTTTGGAATCAAGACACGACTTTCTGCGAAAGGACTTCAAGATTTCTTCTTCAAGATTCTCCCTTGTGACTAAGGAGTAGTCACCCTGCATCCGCGGTCTGCTGCAAGTCCTTCCTCAGGAATTTGACGACACAGCTCGACGAGACCCGGCTTCCCTGGCACTTCTGACCTCTACTCACCTCTACAGCCAAGCTGAGAACCATGAGTGCGACGAGACCTCGAGGGACCGACGATCGCCAAGACTGCACGACTTCTTCACAACAAGCCCGCCGAGTGTCCCTCTGGTGAGTGCTTTGGGGTCCGAGAAGCCCCGACCCTGAGCAGCTCCAGCACCGAAGTTCAACCTCCCAGCATCTCCACGATCTGCGTGGAGCCCTTCTGCTTTTTGCTGCTCACCGCGTTGTTTGGCTACTAGCCCGCTGGCTTGTGGCCTTCTGAACGACGCCCGGCGACATCACTGCTGCTGGTCTGGTTGCTCCAGACTGGCCCTTGCTCCCTTCCAAGAGAGGAGCACCCCGGACCCTCCTGGTCCACTCCAGATGCCATTTTGAGTCCACCGCGTGGGCTTGAATTAGCCAAGGCTTTGTTGCCCAATCCTGGGTCCAGCGACGCCGACAGCTTCAACCATCGTGGGACAGCTCGCTCCTCCATCCTGGTCGCCGACAACGCCTCCTGGTCCGTGAGATCTGCAGAGCACAGCGTCGCCCACTCACCTAGCCGAGGTGACTACCATCCGGTGCCCTCCTGGTGCCACCTGACTACTGGCTAGTAGTCCCGAACTTGGTCCCCTCTGCTTTCAGGTGTCATCTACCTTCAAGATCCAGGCTTGGATCACTTCGAACTCTCTTCACTGGTCGCCTGCCAGCATCTTTCTTCCAGGCTCCTGGTCCGTCTACGAGGATTCGCGACATCTTTTGAGACCTATGCAGCTGCAGCCCCTGGGCTAGGTAACTTTGGCATTTCGGTGCCCCAGCATAGCCTCACTATCCAAGGGTCAGAATCCACTTTCGTTTTCCTCCTACCAGGTCGGGTTCGCCCGAGAACACTAACTCTGTAAAATCTAGCTACCATAGACTTTGTCCCACATCACGCGTGAGAGTGCGCACACTGCACCCGAGTCCCCTGGGTCTCCTAGAAGTAATCTAACGATTCTATAGTCAAGTCCTAGCGATTCCAAAGCCTATTAGTACTGTACTTACCTGCTAGTAATTTCGCATTCCACTTTCAGAGTATATGGTTTTCCGTGCACCTCGGGCATTTGTATATACTGTGCTAACTTAAGTATTTTCGTAAGAGTTTTGTTTTGTGCTTAGTACCCTGTCCTCATAAAGAGTACAGGGCTGTTGTGATTTTAATAAATACATTGTTTATTTTCATAACACTTGTGTGGTGTCCTTTCACTTGGTGTTCAAGGGGTATATGTGTGGAATAACAGCTGGCTTAACACGCCCTCTCGAGTCTTTAGCCTTAGACTGCTCGTATCCACGCTACTAGGATAGCTGGTCTATAAGGTTGACTTACAACCAATCATCAATAAGGGTTGTTGGACTGATACATAGTGATCACTAGAATAGTGAGCACTGCATATCAGGCCACCTTCTCACAGAGAGGTCCAGGAAATCCACTCTGCCCATGATGAGGAGGATGAGTATGTGGCATCTTCCCCAGCTTCACCCCAACCACGCCAAGCGGATTCACCACCTGTGGATATTGGCGGCTTCCATAAAATTGTGGAAAGGGCGGCAAAGCGATTCCATATGGTTATGGAATCAACTGAAACTGAATGCTTCTTGCACGATTTCAAGGAGCAGACGCAGAAGTCGACGAAATCTATTCCAATAATAGAATTCCTGTGGGAGCAAGGCAAGAAACTAATGCTGACGCCCGCTTCTGTACCTGCGGTTGTTCCACGGCTGGACAAAAAATATAAAGCCCCACTTACAGCGGCAGCTTGCCTCAATGGACACCCGAAACCAGATTCGGTGGTTACGCCGGCGGCCCAGAAGAACTCCCGCAACCCTTCCTCCCCTCTGTCAGCACCTCCGGACAAAGAGGGCAGGAAGTTGGACACGATCGTAAAACGATTTACGACAACATCGGCCATGATCATCAAGGTGGCCAATTCCATAGCTCTTTTGGGGCGTTATAATCGCCAACTCTGGGAAGACATAGTCCCCTATTTAGCGGAACTGCCTGACACAGTCCAGGGTGAAGTCAAGGCACTGCTTACGGAGGGTCAAACCTCAGCAGCGGAAATAATTGACTGTGCTATTGATGCAGCCATGACCGGCTTTCGTCAACTTGCTGGAGCAGCAGTCCTCCGCCATCAAGGATGGCTTAAAGCGACATCGTTCCGACAGGAGGTGCAATCAAAAGTGCTGGACATGCCCTTCGACAGCCAGCACCTTTTTGGGGACAAGATCGATGAAGCACTACAAACCATAAAGAAGGACACCGATACGGCCAGGGCACTGTGTACCTTGCAGGCGCGGAACCAGTCCTTTCGAGGCAACAGATCCAGAGGACAATCCTCTTACCGAGGTTCCTATCAGAATAGGTCCTCGTACTCCTACCAAAATAAAAATCAATACCAACAAAAACACCAACAGAGTCGTCAGTCTTCCTACGGAAGAACAAGCTTCAGGGGCAAAAATCAGAAGAGGGGCACTGGCGGCCGCCAGTGACCTTTTACTCCAGCCAGTCCAGCCACCCTATCCCTCATTACAAATTGGAGGAAAATTGACCCATTTCCTCACAAATTGGCAACTCATCACCACAGACCGGTGGGTTCTCCAAATAATAAGATTCGGCCATTCCCTGGAATTCACCACCATCCCTCCTACAACACCTCCCCGCAGACAGACACACAAACATCTACGCCTGCTTCTCCAAGAAATTTCTGTGATGCTACGGAAAGGTGCAATCGAACGAGTTCCAACACCTCTGAAAGGGAAAGGCTTCTATTCCCACTTCTTTCTTGTACACCGAAGGAGGAAAAATGGAGGCCCATTCTGGACCTCCGAGCGCTCAACGCTTTCCTACGGAGCCAATCGTTCAGGATGGTGACCATTCAAGAAATACTAGGCATGCTGGAAAAAGGGGATTTCATGACATCTTTGGATCTCCAAGATGCCTACTACCATATCCCCATCCTCAAGTGTCACAGAAAATTCCTGAGGTTCGAAGTCGCAGGACAACATTACCAATTCAAGGTCCTGCCGTTTGGCCTCAAGTCCGCGCCGCGGATTTTCACAAAGTGCCTTGCACCGGTGGCAGCTTTCCTGCGTCAAATGGGTCACCAAGTCTTCCCCTACCTCGACGACTGGCTGGTGAAGGCACCCTCAGCTATAGGCGCGACCGAATCCTCCAACGCCTGCACCAATCTTTTTCAAAGGCTAGGATTAACTCTCAATCTCAAGAAATCCTGCATGATCCCTACAACAAACATTACCTTCCTCGGGGCGACCTTGGACACGGAGTGCGCAAGGGCCTTCCCCTCGATGGAAAGGACAAACAAGATAATATCTCTGGCCACGGCTGTGGCGTCAAAGAAGAGCCTAAAAGTCCGGACCTACAAGTCTCTCCTGGGTATGATGTCTTCCTGCATACTCCTCATCCCTCACTGCAGACTCAGGATGCGCCCATTGCAGGAGGCCCTCACGAACCAATGGACCCAGAGTACAGGTTCTTTCGAGGACGTTGTAAAAATAACGCCAAAAATATCCAAGAAAATGGATTGGTAGAGGTGTCGCAAGAATCTATCTGTAGGGCTGCCATTTCTACTTCCGGCAACACCTCTGGTGGTCACCACGGACGCCTCCCTGGAAGGATGGGGCGCTGTCCTCCAAGACCTTCGGATAAGCGGCAAGTGGGCCACTCAGGAAAAACAGCTCCACCATGTAGGAGAGTAGGGTCTGCAATCCTATGATCACCCAGATTTTTTGCTTTTGTTTCACTGGTTTACGACTTTCTCTGGCTGTGGGCCTGCCAATCAGACCCACAGCCTAGCTGTTCTCTCACTAAATTGACATGTGTGCCTTAGGTGCATTAGCCAATTGGAACTGGGCCACCTTATCAGACCCTGTAACTCAGGGCATAGGTGTACCCAGGGCCTACCAGGGGCTGAAGCATGTATTATGCCACCCCTGGAGCGCCATCTAAATCTGACACAACTAGCTGCACGACAGCTGGGGCAAGGTGGTGTAATCACCCTTTGCTTTAGATATAGTATACCTATATCTAACCCTAAAAATGGACACACAGATTCCTATCAGTCACTCCTATGGCAGGCCTTGACAATCCTGAAGGTAGAGTGCATGGAATCGTGTGAAATGGTGCTCTGGCATGAGCTGAGCCCGTTTGCAGCTTGCGGAACCAAGTCCTAATAGCTGTTCCATGATAACGCATACCATATACTCTTAAGTGCATTATAATCCTCACGGTTAAATGCTATCTTTGGTATTGCTTTATCAAAACATGTCGAGTAAGGTGTCATACAAATTGGAATAATAACCCCTCGCCAATTCTGGCGACGGGGTTAGCATTCCCCCCTTCTAGAGGGACACGACATGTATGTAACTGTGAACCCCGGTTAAAGTTAACTGAAGCCTCAGCTCTACAAAATGGATGCTGCCACCACAGACACGAGTCTGACCTCCTGCTGCTGGGAGTCCTTCCAGCGAGGAGAGCTTGGACAAAGGGTTTCCTGTCAGGGGCGGTGCTAGCACCATCCCAGACAGGGTTTTGTGTATCCTGGGTAGGCAGGGCTTTACAGGAAGGTGACTGCAGAGTGGCACCCCGGTGCTCACTACGCATCTGCCGGCTAGAACCAGTTCCAGGGGCACACCAGCCCCTGACCTGGGGAAAGTCCGGCATGGGAGAGGGGTGTAACCACCCCCCTTCCTGGTCCCACCCCTAGGGCAGGACCTAGTCGCGTACCCACCCCTTTCTTTAGGATAAAGGCAGGAGCGGGGACCCTTCCAAATTAGATCATCTTTGAATCAAGAAACTACTTTCTACGAAAGGAACTCTCGACTTCTTCTCAAGATTTCTCCCTTGTGGCTAAGGAGTAGTCACCCTGCATCCGCAGGCACCATCTAAGAACTCTGCGGTTTGCTGCACGTCCTTCCTCAGGAATCCGACCAACCAGCACGACGAGACCCGGCTTCCCTGGCACCTCTGACCTCTACCTACCTCTACAGCTAAGCTGAGAACCGTAGGTGCGACGAGACCTCGAGGGACCGGCCATCATCAGAACTGCACGACTTCTATCCAGCACGACCGCCGAGGGATCTTCTGGTGAGTGCTTTGGGGTCCGAGAAGCCCCGACCCTGAGCAGCTCCAGCACCGAAGTCCAGCCTCCCAGCATCTCCACGATCTGCGTGGGGCCCTTCTGCTTTTTGCTGCTCACCGCGTTGTTTGGCTACTAGCCCGCTGGCTTGTGGCCTTCTTAACGACGCCCGACGACATCACTGCTGCTGGTCTGGTTGCTCCAGACTGGCCCTTGCTCCCTTCCAAAAGAGGAGCACCCCGGACCCTCCTGGTCCACTCCAGACGCCATTTTGAGTCCACCGCGTGGGCTTGAATTTGCCAAGACTTGTTGCCCCAATCCTGGGTCCAGCGACGTCGACAGCATCATCCATCGTGGGACAGCTCGCACCTCCATCCTGGTCACCGACAACGCCTCCTGGTCCGTGAGACTGCAGAGCCCAGCGTCGCCCACTCACCTAGTCGAGGTGACTACCATCCGGTGCCCTCCTGGTGCCCCCTGACTACTGGCTAGTAGTCACGAACTTGGTCCCCTCTCCTTTCAGGTGTCATCCATCTTCGATCCAGGCTTGGATCACTCGAACAATCTTCACTGGTCGCCTGCCAGCAACTTCTTTCTTCAGGCTCCTGGTTCGTCTACGAGGATTCCCGACGTCTTTTGAGACCTATGCAGCTGCAGCCCCTGGGCTAGGTAACTTCGGCATTTCGGTGCCCCAGCATAGCCTCACTATCCAAGGGTCAGGATCCACTGTCGTTTTCGACCTACCTTATCGGGTTCGCCCGAGAACACTAACTTTGTCTTTACTAGCTCCCATAGACTTTGTCCCGCATCCCGCGTGAGAGTGCACACTCTGCACCCGAGTCCCCTAGGCCTCCTATTAGTAATCAGAAGGTTCAGTAGTCAAGTCCTAGCAATTCCAAAGCCTATTAGTACAGTACTTACCTGCTAGTAATTTCGCATTCCACTTTCAGAGTATATGGTTTTTCGTGCCCCTCGGGCATTTGTGTAAATTGTGCAACTTAAAGTATTTTCGTAAGAGTTTTGTTGTGTGCTTAGTACCCTGTCCTCATAAAGAGTACAGGGCTGTTGTGATCTAAATAAATACACTGTTTATTTTCATAACACTTGTGTGGTGTCCTTTCACTTGGTGTTCAGGGGGTATATGTGATGGTATAACAGCTGGCTTAACACGCTGGCTTAGAGTTTAGCCCGAAGACTGTTCATATCCATGCTGCTAGGATAGCTGGTCTATAAGGTTGACTTACAACCAAGCACCATAAGGGTTTTTTTTTTATTTATTTATTTATGAACTGTGCGATTACTTAAAATCATTACAGTTTAGAAAAATACAGTTTGGTTCAATAAAATACAGTAAAATGCAGTAAAAAGCCCCCCCCCCCCCCGCTCGGTATACACTGGTCTGGCCCATTAGTACCGATATTTGTTCTCGGTGCGGACTATATTCACTGGTGCTATACATTATTAAAAGAATTAAAAATTTAGAGTCAACGTGAGACCTCGCTTACTAGAGTCTGGAGGGCGTATATAAGTTCGACATCCTCAGTTGCACTGTGGACTACCTTGGGCCCAGGGTCGGCACCGGTTGGATACCTCTGACCGATGGAACCCTTTTCTTTTCGGCGGCTCCCTGTATTATCTATGGATTGCCAACTTTGGGGCGGCGGGTCACAGGGCTCTTCGGGATGGTATCCTTTAATTGGTCTTCGAGTGCCATTTTAATTTGATGGATGAACTTGCCTATCCTAGCTAGTAAACATGTTGTGGTTTCAGAGAAACACCAATCCGAGGCCTCTTTGCAAGTTCTGTGGCCCAAGATGCGTAGTGCCGGACGTAGCAGACGCTGTTGGTCGCTGGCCAGCTTGGTACAGCAACATAGCAAGTGTAGCCAGGATTCTCTGCGATAATTGCAAAGTCGGCAGGCAGTGGCTCCGTCCGAGCGTGCCCAGCGTGGATTGAAGTCCGTTATCCTGAGGGCCAAGAGGCGCATAAACAGACTTTTCTGTCTTGCTTCGGTTGTTAGTGAGTCTTGTAAGTATGGTTGAGGTTTACCGGGAGTGTAGGACTTGTCCAGGGCCAACGTTAGTGGGTTGGGCCGGAGCGAGGAAAGGTCTAGCTCAAAGGAAATGGACTGGACTTGGCGCTTGACAGCTTTTGCCCAGGCGGAATATGGAATGTCGTGTAGGTGCAGACTCCGCCCCTCGATCTTCAGAAGTGTTGTTTGGACTGATACAAAGTGCTCACTAGAATAGTGAACATTATATATCAGGCCAACTTCTCACATTGGTGAGCAGCGGTTGGGATTTGAGCTTGCTGTTGTTTTACCACACGTATCCTAAGAATATCTTGTGAAAGATCACATAAGTACTTCAGGTACATATAACTTAGCTTAGAATACTCTGAGTTCTACTGAACCAGCTGTTGTAGCTCCTCAAGGCTTAGCACACCTTGGCTACAACTCTTAGCAAGGGATCAGTAGGCAAACATATAGTGTAGGTAGGTGCATCACTTACACCACACTAGAATCAGCATGTCAGACAAAGGAGGAAACTCTGAGTCTCCCCTTGTGTCAGTGGACCCTCCACAGGTCACTTCCAGATATGCTGCTCTTAGCTTCCAGGAGATGAGACAAGTGTGTACCTCCAGGAAGCTAAAACAGGGGTCTAACCCCACAATTCCTTTTCTGATTGGTCTCTTAGAGACTTATGATGCTAGGAGGGCTGGTAACACAGAACCTTCTCATCCAGATGGGAACATGCCTCCCCTAGAGGGAACCTCAGGTGACCCTGACCTTATCCATCTCTCTGCAGAAGGTTAAGAGGAGGATGAGGATCTAGAGCCATCTGGGGACGAGGCAGACAAAGGTCCAGAAGTAGTTAGACAGCTAACTAGGGACAACTTAAGCAGGCATGAGAATGGTACTAGGAGACCCCTGGGACCCCTCTCAGGCCAGCTTAACATTGAGAATGGACGAGTTAGGTCTCTATCAAGAGGCTCTAACAGATCCATTCGAACCAATGGCTCTCAGGCATCTGCTCAAAGAGGGATGACATCCCCTCAGAGGAGAATCTATGAAGCCAAAGAAAGGGAAGTCAATCTGAGGATTGAAAGGGAAGAACTTGCCCTGGCCAAAGAGAGACTTGCCTTTGCTAGAGAGCAAGAATTGAGTGGGACAACTCCCACTGGTGGCAGCATTCCCCCAAGGGAAAACAGGAGTTTAGACACTAGACACCTGAGTAAGATAGTGCCCCCCTTTAAACAAGGGGATGATATCCACAAATGGATTACTGCTTTGGAGAGGGCCTACACTGTACAGTGTGTCCCCCAGAGTCAGTGGGCAGCTATCTTGTGGCTCTCCTTTGAAGGTAAAGGTAGAGATAAGCTCCTCACTACTAGAGCTGAGGATGCAAACAATTACCAAGCCCTGAAGAACACACTGATTGATGGGTTTGGCCTAACCACTGAGCAGTACAGGTTGCTGTTCAGGGATACCCAGAAAACTCAGTCTCAGGATTGGTCTGATTTTGTAGATTGTGCCACTAAGGCTTTGGAGGGCTGGTTGCTGGGCAGTAAGGTTACTGATTACACAGGATTGTATAATCTGATCATGAGGGAACAGATTTTAAACAATTGTCCGAACCAGTTGTTGCATCAGCATCTTGTTGACTCAGATCTGACCTCTCCCCAAGAATTGGGAAAGAAGGCAGACAGATGGGTCAGAACAAGAGTTAAGCAAAACCAGGGTCAGAACCAGGGTGGTCAGAAGAAAGCAGACCAGAAGGGTAAAGATACAAAAGGTGAAAATGACCAGAAGTCTTCAACTGGTCCCCAACAATCCAAAGAGGGTGGGGGTCAGGCTTCCCAGAAGAAGAAGACTCAAGAAGGCCAGTCAAAAAGGTGGTGCCAGTACTGTAAAAGTAAAACTCACTGGTTTAGTGAGTGCACCAAGAAAGGAGGGCAGACTCCTGCTACTGCAGCCCCTAAGGCACCTGTGCCCCCTAGTACAGCCAGCAGTAGTAGTGCACCTCCCAAGGGTTTAGTTGGGTTAACCTTGGGTTCTGAGGGGTATGACAACTTAGTTGGCACACTCACTCAGGCTGTCCTTGTCTGTACAGGGGATGTGGATATATCCCCTGATGTCAGTCCCAATACTTTGGGCAAATACAAACAGACACCTTTTATCAATGGCAAGATGGCTCAGGCCTATACGGACACTTGTGCCAGTGTCACAATGGTGACACCTAACTTTGTGGACCCTGGACAGATCATGCCAGGTACAGATTTCCTGGTGACCAATGCAAGCAATGTCACTACCAGTCATAGTATGGCAATTGTTGCTTTCTCCTGGGGAGGGGTAATTGGCCAAAAGAAGGTTGTAGTTAGCTCAGACCTCCCAGTGGATTGTTTGTTGGGCAATGATTTGGAGTCATCACAATGGCCAGAAGTGGAGCATAGGACTCACATGGAGATGTTAGGCTTGCCAGCACATGTGCTTGCTGTGACTAGGGCACAGGCCAGAAGATGCCCCACTGAACAGGTGCTGGATCCTGGAACAATGGACCAGCCACCTACCAAGAAGAAGAGCAGTAGCGTTAAGGCATTGCCTTCCCCCTTGCCCCAGGTTGAGGCTCAAGTCTCAGAGGAGGCTGACCTACAGGAACTGAGGGAAACTGAGCCTAAAGAGTTTGAACTTGATCACGTTGAATTCCTGGGCTCAGGGGGACCCTCAAGAGAAGACCTGGGGAAGGAACAATTAGACTGCCCTTCCCTTGAACCCCTCAGACAGCAGGCTGCTGCTGAGGCTTCTGGGAACGCCACATGTACCCACAAGGTATACTGGGAGGATGGACTCCTGTACACTGAGGCAAGAGACCCCAAGCCTGGCATGGCCAGGAGGCTGGTTATCCCCTTGTCTCAGAGAGGTTTCCTTCTTACCTTGGCCCATGAGATTCCCTTAGCAGGATACTTAGGCCAGACAAAGACTTGGGACAGACTTGTCTCACACTTTCACTGGCCTCACATGAATGAGGATACCAAGGAGTTTTGTCGCTCCTGTGTCACTTGCCAAGCCAGTGGTAAGTCAGGTGGCACAACAAAGGCCCCCCTTATACCAATGCCTGTGGTGGGGGTGCCCTTTGAAAGAGTGGGGATTGACATTGTTGGTCCAATGGAACACCAGCCAGCATCAGGGCACAAGTTTATACTGGTGGTAGTGGATCATGCCACCAGGTATCCTGAAGCTATTCCCCTTAGGACCACTACAGCACCTGTTGTGGCAAGAGCCTTAGTTGGAGTGTTCTCCAGAGTGGGCTTCCCTAAGGAGGTTGTCTCTGACAGAGGTGCAAACTTCATGTCAAGCTACTTAACTGCTATGTGGAAGGAATGTGGTGTCAACTACAAGTTCACTACACCCTATCACCCACAATGCAATGGGCTTGTTGAAAGGTTCAACAGGACCCTAAAAGGGATGATTCATGGACTACCTGAAAAGCTCAGGCGTAGATGGGATGTCCTGATACCCTGCCTTCTGTTTGCTTACAGAGAGGTCCCACAAAAGGGGGTTGGCTACAGCCCTTTTGAACTTTTGTATGGGCATCCTGTAAGAGGACCCCTGTGTTTGGTGAAGGAAGGATGGGAGAGACCTCTCAAAAAGCCTCCAACCAACATAGTGGACTATGTACTTGGTCTCCGCTCCAGGATGGCTGAGTACATGGAGAAGGCATCTGAAAACCTTAAGGCCAGTCAAGAACTCCAAAAAGCTTGGCATGACCAAAAGGCTGTCCTGACTGTTTATCAGCCTGGACAGAAGGTGTGAGTGTTGGAGCCAGTGGCCCCAGCAGCACTCAAAGACAAATGGTCTGGGCCCCACACAATCCTTGAGCAAAAGGGAGAGGTCACCTACCTGGTGGACCTTGGAACTCCCAGGAGCCCCCACAGGGTGCTCCATGTCAACAGGCTCAAAGCATATGTCGACAGGAAGGACATGAGCTTGCTCATGGCCATAGATGAGGGACAGGAGGAAGAGAGTGACCCTCTCCCAGACCTGCTCACTCAGAATCCTGATGATGGATCAGTAGATGGTGTTGTCTTTTGTGGCAGCCTCTCTGAACATCAACAGAAGGATTGCAAACAAGTTCTTCAATCCTTCAGGCATATGTTCTCTCTAACACCCAGTCAAACCAATTGGTGTACCCATGAGGTTGACACTGGTGACAGCTTGCCAGTTAAGAGTAAAATCTACAGACAGCCTGATCATGTTAGGGACTGCATCAAAACAGAAGTGCAGAAAATGTTGGAGTTGGGAGTCATTGAACCCTCAGATAGCCCTTGGGCTAGTCCAGTAGTTCTAGTGCCAAAACCTCACACCCAGGATGGTAAGAAAGAGATGAGGTTCTGCGTAGACTACAGGGGTCTCAATGCAGTCACTAAGACTGATGCCCACCCAATACCAAGGGCAGATGAACTTATAGATAGATTGGCTTCTGCCAACTACTTAAGTACATTTGACCTGACAGCTGGGTATTGGCAAATTAGGTTAGCTGAGGATGCCAAACCCAAGACAGCATTTTCAACCCCTGGTGGGCATTATCAATTTGTGGTAATGCCCTTGTGAGAAGTTGGTCTGATATGCAGTGCTCACTATTCTAGTGAACACTATGTATCAGTCCAGACAACCCTTATTGATGATTGGTTGTAAGTCAACCTTATAGACCAGCTATCCTAGTAGCGTGGATACGAGCAGTCTAAGGCTAAAGACTCGAGAGGGCGTGTTAAGCCAGCTGTTATACCATACATATACCCCTTGAACACCAAGTGAAAGGACACCACACAAGTGTTATGAAAATAAACAGTGTATTTATTAGAATCACAACAGCCCTGTAGTCTTTATGAGGACAGGGTACTAAGCACAAAACAAAACTCTTATGAAAATACTTAAGTTAGCACAGTATATACAAATGCCCGAGGGGCACGGAAAACCATATACTCTGAAAGTGGAATGCGAAATTACTAGCAGGTAAGTACAGTACTAATAGGCTTTGGAATCGCTAGGACTTGACTATAGAATCGTTAGATTACTTCTCGGGGGACTCGGGTGCAGAGTGTGCACTCTCACGCGTGATGCGGGACAAAGTCTATGGTAGCTAGTAAATGCAAAGTTAGTGTTCTCGGGCGAACCCGACCTGGTAGGAGGAAAACGAAAGTGGATTCTGACCCTTGGATAGTGAGGCTATGCTGGGGCACCGAAATGCCGAAGTTACCTAGCCCAGGGGCTGCAGCTGCATAGGTCTCAAAAGACGTCGGGAATCCTCGTAGACGGACCAGGAGCCTGGAAGAAAGATGCTGGCAGGCGACCAGTGGAGAGAGTTCGAAGTGATCCAAGCCTGGATCTTGAAGATAGATGACACCTGAAAGGAGAGGGGACCAAGTTCGTGACTACTAGCCAGTAGTCAGGTGGCACCAGGAGGGCACCGGATGGTAGTCACCTCGGCTAGGTGAGTGGGCGACGCTGTGCTCTGCAGATCTCACGGACCAGGAGGCGTTGTCGGCGACCAGGATGGAGGAGCGAGCTGTCCCACGATGGATGAAGCTGTCGGCGTCGCTGGACCCAGGATTGGGCAACAAAGCCTTGGCTAATTCAAGCCCACGCGGTGGACCTAAAATGGCGTCTGGAGTGGACCAGGAGGGTCCGGGGTGCTCCTCTCTTGGAAGGGAGCAAGAGCCAGTCTGGAGCAACCAGACCAGCAGCAGTGATGTCGTCGGGCGTCGTTAAGAAGGCCACAAGCCAGCGGGCTAGTAGCCAAACAACGCGGTGAGCAGCAAAAAGCAGAAGGGCCCCACGCAGATCGTGGAGATGCTGGGAGGCTGTACTTCGGTGCTGGAGCTGCTCAGGGTCGGGGCTTCTCGGACCCCAAAGTACTCACCAGAGGGTCACTCGGCGGGCTTGCTGTAAAGAAGTCGTGCAGTCTTGGCGATAGCCTGTCCCTCGAGGTCTTGTCGCACTCACGGTTCTGTTACCGATATGATATGCGTTATCATGGAACAGCCATTGTGTCTTGGTTCCGCAAGCGGCAACCGGGCTCAGCTCGTGCCAGAGCCCAATTCACACGGTTCCATGCACTCTGCCTTCAGGATTGTCAAGGCCTGCCATAGGAGTGACCGATAGGAACTCGGGTGTCCATTTTAAGGTTAGGTATAGGGATACTACACCTACAGCAACGGGCGAGTACGCCACGTTGCCCCAGCTGTCGTGCAGCCAGTTGTGTCAGATTTAGATGGCCATCCAGGGGTGGCATAATACATGCTTCAGCCCCTGGTAGGCCCTGGGTACACCGAGGCCCTGAGTTACAGGGTCTGACAGGGTTGCCCAGTTCCAATTGGGTTATGCACCTAAGGTACACACATCAATTTAGCGAGAGAACAGCTAGGCTGTGGGTCTGATTGGCAGGCCCACAGCCCCAGAAAGTCGTAAACCAGTGAAACAAAAGCAAAAAGTCCGGGTGCTCACTACGCATCTGCCGGCTAGAACCAGTTCCAGGGGCACACCAGCCCCTGACCTGGGGAAAGTCCGGAATGGGAGAGGGGTGTAACCACCCCCCTTCCTGGTCCCACCCCTAGGGCAGGACCTAGCCGCGTACCCACCCCTTTCTTTAGGATAAAGGCAGGAGCGGGGACCCTTCCAAATTAGATCATCTTTGAATCAAGAAACTACTTTCTTCTCGAAATTTCTCCCTTGTGGCTAAGGAGTAGTCACCCTGCATCCGCAGGCACATCTAAGAACTCTGCGGTTTGCTGCACGTCCTTCCTCAGGAATCCGACCAACCAGCACGACGAGAACCGGCTTCCCTGGCACCTCTGACCTCTACCTACCTCTACAGCTAAGCTGAGAACCGTAGGTGCGACGAGACCTCGAGGGACCGGCCATCATCAGAACTGCACGACTTCTATCCAGCACGACCGCCGAGGGATCCTCTGGTGAGTGCTTTGGGGTCCGAGAAGCCCCGACCCTGAGCAGCTCCAGCACCGAAGTCCAGCCTCCCAGCATCTCCACGATCTGCGTGGGGCCCTTCTGCTTTTTGCTGCTCACCGCGTTGTTTGGCTACTAGCCCGCTGGCTTGTGGCCTTCTTAACAACGCCCGACGACATCACTGCTGCTGGTCTGGTTGCTCCAGACTGGCCCTTGCTCCCTTCCAAAAGAGGAGCACCCCGGACCCTCCTGGTCCACTCCAGACGCCATTTTGAGTCCACCGCGTGGGCTTGAATTTGCCAAGACTTGTTGCCCCAATCCTGGGTCCAGCGACGTCGACAGCATCATCCATCGTGGGACAGCTCGCACCTCCATCCTGGACGCCGACAACGCCTCCTGGTCCGTGAGACTGCAGAGCCCAGCGTCGCCCACTCACCTAGTCGAGGTGACTACCATCCGGTGCCCTCCTGGTTCCCCCTGACTACTGGCTAGTAGTCACGAACTTGGTCCCCTCTGCTTTCAGGTGTCATCCATCTTCGATCCAGGCTTTGATCACTCGAACAATCTTCACTGGTCGCCTGCCAGCAACTTCTTTCTTCAGGCTCCTGGTTCGTCTACGAGGATTCCCGACGTCTTTTGAGACCTATGCAGCTGCAGCCCCTGGGCTAGGTAACTTCCGCATTTCGGTGCCCCAGCATAGCCTCACTGTCCAAGGGTCAGGATCCACTGTCGTTTTCGACCTACCTTATCGGGTTCGCCCGAGAACACTAACTTTGTCTTTACTAGCTCCCATAGACTTTGTCCCGCATCCCGCGTGAGAGTGCACACTCTGCACCCGAGTCCCCTAGGCCTCCTATTAGTAATCAGAAGGTTCAGTAGTCAAGTCCTAGCGATTCCAAAGCCTATTAGTACAGTACTTACCTGCTAGTAATTTCGCATTCCACTTTCAGAGTATATGGTTTTTCGTGCCCCTCGGGCATGTGTGTAAATTGTGCAACTTAAAGTATTTTCGTAAGAGTTTTGTTGTGTGCTTAGTACCCTGTCCTCATAAAGAGTACAGGGCTGTTGTGATCTAAATAAATACACTGTTTATTTTCATAACACTTGTGTGGTGTCCTTTCACTTGGTGTTCAAGGGGTATATGTGATGGTATAACAGCTGGCTTAACACGCCCTCTAGAGTTTAGCCCGAAGACTGCTCGTATCCATGCTACTAGGATAGCTGGTCTATAAGGTTGACTTACAACCAATCACCATAAGGGTTGTTTGGACTGATACAAAGTGCTCACTAGAATAGTGAACATTATATATCAGGCCAACTTCTCACATTGGTGAGCAGCGGTTGGGATTTGAGCTTGCTGTTGTTTTACCACACGTATCCCAAGAATATCTTGTGAAAGATCACATAAGTACTTCAGGTACATATAACTTAGCTTAGAATACTCTGAGTTCTACTGAACCAGCTGTTGTAGCTTCTCAAGGCTTAGCACACCTTGGCAGCAACTCTTAGCAAGGGATCAGTAGGCAAGCATATAGTGTAGGTAGGTGCATCACTTACACCACACTAGAATCAGCATGTCAGACAAAGGAGGAAACTCTGAGTCTTCGCTTGTGTCAGTGGACCCTCCACAGGTCACTTCCAGATATGCTGCTCTTAGCTTCCAGGAGATGAGACAAGTGTGTACCTCCAGGAAGCTAAAACAGGGGTCTAACCCCACAATTCCTTTTCTGATTGGTCTCTTAGAGACTTATGATGCTAGGAGGGCTGGTAACACAGAACCTTCTCATCCAGATGGGAACATGCCTCCCCTAGAGGGAACCTCAGGTGACCCTGACCTTATCCATCTCTCTGCAGAAGGTGAAGAGGAGGATGAGGATCTAGAGCCATCTGGGGACAAGGCAGACAAAGGTCCAGAAGTAGTTAGACAGCTAACTAGGGACAACTTAAGCAGGCATGAGAATGGTACTAGGAGACCCCTGGGACCCCTCTCAGGCCAGTTTAACATTGAGAATGGACGAGTTAGGTCTCTATCAAGAGGCTCTAACAGATCCATTCGAACCAATGGCTCTCAGGCATCTGCTCAAAGAGGGATGACATCCCCTCAGAGGAGAATCTATGAAGCCAAAGAAAGGGAAGTCCAAAGAGAGACTTGTCTTTGCTAGAGAGCAAGAATTGAGTGGGACAACTCCCACTGGTGGCAGCATTCCCCCAAGGGAACCCAGGAGTTTAGACACTAGACACCTGAGTAAGATAGTGCCCCCCTTTAAACAAGGGGATGATATCCACAAATGGATTACTGCTTTGGAGAGGGCCTGCACCGTACAGTGTGTCCCCCAGAGTCAGTGGGCAGCTATCTTGTGGCTCTCCTTTGAAGGTAAAGGTAGAGATAAGCTCCTCACTACTAGAGCTGAGGATGCTAACAATTACCAAGTCCTGAAGAACACACTGATTGATGGGTTTGGCCTAACCACTGAGCAGTACAGGTTGCTGTTCAGGGATACCCAGAAAACTCAGTCTCAGGATTGGTCTGATTTTGTAGATTGTGCCACTAAGGCTTTGAAGGGCTGGTTGCTGGGCAGTAAGGTTACTGATTACACAGGATTGTATAATCTGATCATGAGGGAACAGATTTTAAACAATTGTCAGAACCAGTTGTTGCATCAGCATCTTGTTGACTCAGATTTGACCTCTCCCCAAGAATTGGGAAAGAAGGCAGACAGATGGGTCAGAACAAGAGTTAAGCAAAACCAGGGCCAGAACCAGGGTGGTCAGAAGAAAGCAGACCAGAAGGGTAAAGATTCGAAAGGGGAACAAAATGACCAGAAGTCTTCGACAGGTCCCCAACAACCCAAAGAGGGGGGGGGGTCAGGCTTCCCAGAAGAAGAAGAATCAAGAAGGCCAATCAAAAAGGTGGTGCCAATACTGTAAAAGTAAAACTCACTGGTTTAGTGAGTGCACCAAGAAAGGAGGGCAGACTCCTGCTACTGCAGCCCCTAAGGCACCTGTGCCCCCTAGTACAGCCAGCAGTAGTAGTGCGCCTCCCAAGGGACTAGTTGGGTTAACCTTGGGTTCTGAGGGGTGTGACAACTTAGTTGGTACACTCACTCAGGCTGTCCTTGTCTGTACAGGGGATGTGGATATATCCCCTGATGTCAGTCCCAATACTTTGGGCAAATACCGACAGACGCCTTTAATAAATGGAAGAATGGCTCAGGCCTACAGGGACACTTGTACCAGCGTCACCATGGTGACGCCTAACTTTGTGGACCCTGGACAGATCATGCCAGGTACAGATTTCCTGGTGACCAATGCCAGCAACGTCACTACCAGTCATAGTATGGCGATTGTTGCTTTCTCCTGGGGAGGGGTAAATGGCCAGAAAAAGGTTGTTGTTAGTTCAGACCTCCCAGTGGATTGTTTGTTGGGCAATGATTTGGAGTCATCGCAATGGTCAGAAGTGGAGCAACGGACTCACATGGAGATGTTAGGCTTGCCAGCACACGTGTTTGCTGTGACCAGGTCACGGGTCAGATGATGCCCCACTGAACAGGTGCTGGATCCTGGAACAACGGACCAGACACCTCCCAAGAAGAAGAGCAGTCGGGTTAAGGCCTCGCCTTCCCCCTTGCCCCAGGTCGAGGATCAAGTCTCAGAGGAGGCTGACCTCCAGGAATTGCGAGAAACTGAACCTAAAGAACTCGAACTTGATCAAGTTGAGTTTCTGGGGTCAGGGGGACCCACACGAGAAGACCTGGGGAAGGACCAGTTAGACTGCCCTTCCCTTGAACCCCTCAGACAGCAGGCTGCTGCCGAGGCTGCCGGGAACGCCACAGGTACCCACAAGGTATACTAGGAAGATGGACTCCTGTACACTGAGGCAAGAGACCCCAAGCCTGGCATGACCAGGAGGCTTGTTATCCCCTTGTCCCAGCGTGGTTTCCTCCTTACCTTGGCCCACGAGATTCCCTTAGCAGGACACTTAGGCCAGACGAAGGCGTGGGACAGGCTTGTCTCGCACTTTCACTGGCCTCACATGAACGAAGATACCAAGGAGTTTTGCCGCTCCTGTGTCACTTGCCAAGCCAGTGGTAAGTCAGGTGGCACGACAAAGGCCCTCCTTATACCAATGCCTGTGGTGGGGGTGCCCTTTGAACGGGTGGGGATTGACATCGTCGGTCCCATGGAACCACCAACAGCCTCAGGGCACAAGTTTATACTGGTGGTAGTAGATCATGCCACCAGGTATCCTGAATCTATTCCCCTTAGGACCACTACAGCCCCTGTGGTGGCAAGAGCCCTAGTTGGGGTATTCTCCAGAGTGGGCTTCCCTAAGGAGGTCGTCTCCGACAGAGGTGCAAACTTCATGTCGAGCTACTTAACTGCTATGTGGAAGGAATGTGGTGTTAATTACAAGTTCACTACACCCTATCACCCACAATGCAATGGGCTTGTTGAGAGATTCAACAGGACCCTAAAAGGGATGATTCATGGACTACCTGAAAAGCTTCGGCGTAGATGGGACGTCCTGATTCCCTGCCTTTTATTCGCTTACAGAGAAGTCCCACAGAAGGGGGTTGGCTACAGCCCTTTTGAACTTTTGTACGGGCATCCTGTAAGAGGACCCCTGTGTTTGGTGAAGGAAGGATGGGAGAGACCTCTCAAAAAGCCTGCAACCAGCATAGTGGACTATGTGCTTGGCCTCCGCTCGCGGATGGCTGAATACATGGAGAAGGCATCCGAAAACCTTAAGGCCAGCCAAGAACTCCAAAAAGCTTGGCATGACCAAAAGGCTGTCTTGACTGTTTACCAGCCCGGACAGAAGGTGTGGGTGTTGGAGCCAGTGGCCCCAGCAGCACTCAAGGACAAATGGTCCGGGCCCTACACCATCCTGGAGAAAAAGGGAGAGGTCACCTACCTGGTAGACCTCGGAACTCCCCGGAGCCCCCACAGGGTGCTCCATGTCAACAGGCTCAAAGCATATGTCGACAGGAAGGACATGAGTTTGCTCATGGCCATAGATGAGGGACAGGAGGAGGAGAGTGACCCTCTCCCCGACCTGCTCACTCAGAATCCTGACGATGGATCGGTGGACGGTGTTGTCTTTTGTGGCAGCCTCTCCGAACATCAACAGGAGGATTGTAAACAAGTTCTTCAATCCTTCCGGCATATGTTCTCTCTAACACCCAGTCAGACCAATTGGTGCACCCATGAGGTTGACACTGGTGACAGCTTGCCCGTCAAGAGTAAAATCTACAGGCAGCCCGATCACGTTAGAGACTGCATCAAGAGTGAAGTGCAGAAAATGTTGGAGCTGGGAGTCATTAAACCCTCGGATAGCCCTTGGGCTAGTCCCGTAGTTCTAGTGCCGAAACCTCACACCCCGGGCGGCAAGAAAGAGATGAGGTTCTGCGTAGACTACAGGGGTCTCAATGCAGTCACTAAGACTGATGCCCACCCAATACCAAGGGCAGACGAGCTTATCAATAGATTGGCTTCGGCCAACTACTTAAGTACGTTTGACCTGACAGCTGGGTATTGGCAAATCAGGTTAGCTGAGGACGCCAAGCCTAAGACCGCATTTTCTACCCCTGGTGGACATTATCAGTTCGTGGTAATGCCCTTTGGTTTGAAAAATGCACCTGCCACCTTCCAACGGTTGGTGAATCACGTTCTCACTGGGCTGGATGACTTCTGTGCGGCGTATCTTGACGATATCGCTGTCTTTAGCTCCACCTGGGAGGATCACCTGGTCCACCTGCTGAAAGTGTTAGAGGCTCTTCAAGCAGCAGGTCTCACTATCAAGGCAACCAAGTGCCAGATAGGGCAGACACAGGTTGTATACTTGGGCCACCTTGTCGGTGGAGGCCAAGTTCAACCACTGGAGAGCAAGATACAGTCAATCAGGGACTGGGCTCCTCCAACCACCCAGACTCAGGTTCGAGCTTTCTTGGGCCTGACTGGTTACTACCGGAAGTTCGTCAGGAATTACGGCTCGATTGTGACTCCGCTCAATGAACTGACGAGTAAGAAAATGCCAAAAAAGGTTCAGTGGACAGCGAGCTGTCAAAAAGCATTCGATGACCTAAAACAGGCCATGTGCACGGCGCCTATCCTCAAGAGTCCAGACTACTCCAAACCATTCATTGTCCAAACAGATGCTTCTGAGTTGGGTGTGGGAGCTGTTCTAACTCAACTGAATTTTGATGGTAATGACCAGCCCATTGCTTTTATAAGCAGACGGCTGACCCCCAGAGAGAAAAATTGGTCAGCTATAGAGAGGGAGGCCTTCGCTGTGGTGTGGGCCCTGAAGAAACTGAGGCCATACTTGTTTGGCACTCATTTTAAGATTCAGACCGACCATAAGCCCCTCCTATGGCTAAATCAGATGAAGGGTGAAAACCCCAAACTGCTTAGGTGGTCCATTTCCCTACAGGGGATGGACTTCACAGTGGAGCATAGACTGGCACTGATCATGGCAATGCAGATGGGCTCTCCAGGTATTTCCACTTAGAACAAGAAGACTCATCTGGTCAAGGTTAGCTTATTGTCCCAACGTTTGGGGGGGGGTCATGTAGGAGAGTAGGGTCTGCAATCCTATGATCACCCGGACTTTTTGCTTTTGTTTCACTGGCTTACGACTTTCTCGGGCTGTGGGCCTGCCAATCAGACCCACAGCCTAGCTGTTCTCTCGCTAAATTGATGTGTGTACCTTAGGTGCATAACCCAATTGGAACTGGGCCACCCTGTCAGACCCTGTAACTCAGGGCCTCGGTGTACCCAGGACCTACCAGGGGCTGAAGCATGTACTATGCCACCCCTGGGTGGCCATCTAAATCTGACACAACTGGCTGCACGACAGCTGGGGCAACGTGGCGTACTCGCCCGTTGCTGTAGGTGTAGTATCCCTATACCTAACCTTAAAATGGACACCCGAGTTCCTATCGGTCACTCCTATGGCAGGCCTTGACAATCCTGAAGGCAGAGTGCATGGAACCGTGTGAATTGGGCTCTGGCACGAGCCGAGCCCGGTTGCAGCTTGCGGAACCAAGACACAATGGCTGTTCCATGATAACGCATATCATATCGGTAACTTCGGTACCGCGTTATCAAGACATGTCGAGTAAGGTGTCATACGAATCGGGATGCTGCCCCCTCACCAATCCTGGCGACGAGGTTAGCATTCCGCCCTTCTAGAGGGACACGACATGTACGTAACTGTGAACCCCGGTTAAAGTTAAACGAAGCCTCAGCTCCACAAAATGGACGCTGCCACCACAGACACGAGTCTGACCTCCTGCTGCTGGGAGTCCTTCCAGCAAGGAGAGCTTGGACAAAGGGTTTCCTGTCAACGGCGGTGTTCGCACCGTCCCAGACAGGGTTTGTGTTTTCTGGGTAGGTAGGGCTTTGCGAGAAGGTGACTGCGGAGTGGCACCCCGGTGCTCACTACGCATCTGCCGGCTAGAACCAGTTCCAGGGGCGCGCAGCCCCTGACCTGGGGAAAGTCCAGCAGGGGGAGAGGGGTGTAACTACCCCCCTTCCTGGTCCCACCCTTAGGGCAGGACCTAGTCATGTACCCACCCCTTTCTTTAGGATAAAGGCCGGAGCGGGGACCCTTCCAAATTAGATCATCTTTGAATCAAGAACTACTTTCTACGAAAGGACATTCAAGACTCTTCTCAAGATTTCTCACTTGTGGCTAAGGAGTAGTCACCCTGCATCCGCAGGCACCATCTAAGAACTCTGCGGTTTGCTGCAAGTCCTTCCTTAGGAATCCGACGGCCCAGCACGACGAGAACCGGCTTCCCTGGCACCTCTGACCTCTACCCGCATCGTCAGCTCAGCTGAGATCTGTGGGTGCGACCAGACCTCGAGGGACCGGCCATCATCAAAACCTGCACGCTTTCTTAAACCAGCACGACCACCGAAGGAATCCTCTGGTGAGTGCTCTGGGGTCCGAGAAGCCCCGATCCTGAGCAGCTCCAGCACCGAAGTGCAGCCTCCCAGCATCTCCACGATCTACGTGGGGCCCTTCTGCTCGCCGCTCAGCACGTTGTCCGATCACTAGCCGCTGGCTTGTGATCTCCTTGACGACATCCGACAACCAACGCTGCTGGTCTGGTTGCTCCAGACCGGCCCTTGCTCCCTTTTACGAGAGGAGCACCCCGGACCCTCCTGGTCCACTCAAGACGCCATTTTAGGCCCAACACGTGGCCCTGAAATCTGCCAAGGCTTGTTGCCCCAATCCTGGGCCCAGCGACGCCGACGGCATCAACCTTCGTGGGACAGCTCGCACCTCCATCCTGGTCGCCGTCACCGCCTCCTGGTCCGTGAGACTGCAGAGCCTAGCGTCGCCCACTCACCTAGTCGAGGTGACGGCCATCCGGTGCCTTCCTGGTACCCTCTGACTACTGGCTAGTAGTACGAACTTGGTCCCCTCTGCTTTCAGGTATCATCGATCTCTGATCCAGGCTTGGATCTCTACGAACTATTCATCACTGGTCGCCGGCCAGCAACTCCTTTCTTCCGGCTCCTGGCTCGTCAGCGAAGACCCCCTGGGTTACCGTTTAGTAATTGACTAGCTGAAATTGCCTTTTGTTTGATAGCAGACTACAGTATCTTTTCACAATTTTGTAGAGCATTCCAAAAGATTTTGCATCCGTACCCTTAAGGGATACCAACTATAATAGCATATACGACTTAAAATATTTGGTATCTGCAGCGTTTCTCGGGTTAGAAGTTACCAGGATTCAATTTGACCTCGCTTTTTGTTGAATGGAGGAGCACAGTATTTTCATAACAAATAGCACCCTTCTTTTTGCTTTCCAAAATCATTTACTATGGGGATACCAAATATTATGGTTCACGCATTGCTGTAATATCTATTATCCCATTTGTTTCATGAGTTACACTTGAGCCATTGAATAGTTGAAAGTGCCTTTTGTTTGATAGCAGACTACAGTATCTTTTCAAATTTTGTACATCATTCCACAAGATTTTGCTTCCTTACCCTTAGGGGACACCAACTATAATAGCCTGTACAGCTATAAGATTTGGCATCCCTAGTGTTTCTCGGGTTAGAAGTTACTGGGATTCAATTTGACTTTGCCGTATGTTGGATGCGGGAGCACAGTATTTCTTTGCCAAATAGCACCCTTCCTTTTGCTTTGCAACATCTTTTACTAAAGAGATGCCAAATATTTTGGCTAACACATAGTCATATTATCTTGTATCCCCTATTTTTTTGGGTTAAAATTTAGCCATTGACCTATTGAATCTTTTCACATTTTGTACATCATTCCACAATATTTTGCATGCGATACCCTTAGGGGATACCAAATATAATAGCCTATATGACCTATAATATTTGGTATCCCCAGCGTTTCTCGGGTTAGAAGCTACCAGGATTCAATTTGACCTTGCCTCATGCTGGATGGAGGAGCACAGAATTTTCATACCAAAAAGCACCCTTCCTTTTGCTTTCCAAACTAATTTTCAATGGGGTTACCAAATATTATGTCTGTCCAATTGCTGTAATATATTGTATCCCCTATGTTTCATGGGTTACCATTTAGCCATTGACTAATTGAATTAGCCTTTTATTTGATAGCAGACTACTGTATCTTTTCACATTTGTACATCATTACACAAGATTTTGCATCCGTACCCTTAGGTGATGCCAAATTTAATAGCATATACCGCCTATAATATTTGGTATCCCCAGTGTTTCTCTGGTTGGAAGTGACCAGGACTCAATTTGACTTCACCTTTTGTTTGATGGGGGAGCACAGTGTACTGATACCAAGGAACACCCTTCCTTTTGCTTTCCAACACCATTTACTATGGGGATACCAAATAATATGGCTCACGTATTGCTGTAATATCTATGTTATGTTATGTTATGTTAATAGACATTTATATCGCGCACGGATACTCAAGAGTATCCCGGCGCGGTGGTGAACCATAACAACGCGCGGCGTATTTAAATTGGTTGATTAAAAAGGAAGGTCTTCAACTGTTTCTTAAATAGCATGGTGTCCTGGATGCTACGCAGCTCCAGAGGGAGGGAATTCCAGGCTTCCGCAGCTTTACCAGAGAGGGAGCTACCCCCTAGCCAAACCCTGTGGAAGCGGGGAACTGCCATCAGGCTCAAGGTGGTAGAGCGGAGGTTTCTGCGAGGCGTGTAAAAGGAGAAACGCCTCTGGAGATAAACCAGGCCTAGACCATGCAAGGCTCTATGAGCCAGCGTAAGGGCCTTAATCTGGATGCGGTAGACAACAGACAGCCAGTGCAAGTCTCGTAAGTGCTGTTTCATGCTGGGACGCCCAGGGATTTGTAACAGAACGCTAGTGGCCGCATTCTGAACTACTTGCAATTTCTTAGACTGATACCCCAGGAGTCCAATATACAAACCATTGGCATAGTCAATGCGGGACACGATAAGTGCCCGAGTGACCATTTCCCTGGCAGGTCTAGGTAGCAAAAGGAAGAACTTCCTGAGAGATTTTAGGATACCGAAGCACACCCCCGCCAGTCGCTTTATCTGAGCAGTGAATCTAAGATCTTCCCCGAACCAGATCCCCAGATTTTTAGCAGGGTTGCCAGATGACAGAGGCTGGGGTACTCTGGGGGCCACAAAGTCTCTCTAAAGAACGGAGGGAAGGAGCCATAGAGGAGAACCTCCGACTTGCCCTCATTACACTTCAGCTGAGCCCTGGCCAGCTAACCAAAGACCGCTGCAAGGCAGCGCTGGGCTGCTAAAGGGGACACTTCACCTTCCTTCCAAGTAAAGAGGAGCTGGGTGTCATCCGCATATGCTATGACTTTTGCACCCAGCTCCTCTGCGAGGAAGATCAGGGGGGTAACATAAATGTTAAAGAGCAGTGGGCTCAGAGTCGAGTAGCCACTCTCCGGGGGGTAGAGGAAAAAAGAGGCATCCAGACCTGCTGAGTACGATCTACCAGAAAGGATTCAAGCCACTTCCAGGCCTGCCCAGACACGCCAATGTGAGAAAGCCTAGAGAGAAGTTGTTGGTGTGGGACCGTATCGAAGGCGGCAGAGAGGTCCAATAAAATCAGGGCCGCTCTGCCGCCCCCATCCAAACACTCCCTTATGGCTTCTGATATTTCCACAAGAGCGGTCTCGGTGCTATAGGAAGCTCTGAATCCGGATTGGGCCAGATGGAGAGCACCCGATGGCTCAACAAAAGTGGATAGCTGCCCAAAGGCTGCTTTCTCACATATCTTGGCCACCACCGGAAGAAGAGAAATAGGGCGATAGCTAGTAAGTATGTCTGGATCTAAGGAGGGCTTCTTCAGGAGAGGTATAAGTTTAGCCTCCTTCCAAACCTTGGGTACAATGCTGGTCTGAAGTGATAGATTTATAATAGCATTCACCTCCGGATTAACTACCTCAGCAACCTCAGCAAGCAACCTAGCAAGACACGGATCAGAGGGAGATCCAGATTTGAGGGATGAGAGGATAGATAGGGAGTCCTTCAAAGTAATCGGCAAAAAAGCCATCAAAGAAGAAGCAGGCAGAGGGGGAGCTGGTGGGCATGAGGTGTGGGCATCGGCCTGCCCTATGCAATCCGACCCTAGAGAATCCTGTATTGCCTGGATTTTATCAATAAAAAAGTCTGACAGTTTCTCACACCACTCAGCTGGAAACAGGCAGGTCCATCCGCTCAGCACTGGTATTAAGGAAACTCTGTACGATGGTAAATATTTCCTTTGAGTTATTTCTAGAGCCAGCAGTGCACTCAGTGAAGAAAAGGCTTTTAGCCTCCTTAATAACTTTGTAGTACTCCCTCCGGGCCTTTCTAAGTGCAACTTTCGGTAATGGGCAGTAGTTTGAACTCCAACGGCGTTCAAATTTTTTACAGGAGTGTTTTAGTGCTCCAAGGTTGTTGGAGTACCAGGGTTTGGGCGGCGCATTTCTAACGCGCCTGTCCGGGAGGGGAGAGGTAACAGACTCCACCACCTGGGAGATCCAGTTGGTGAAGTTCACTAAGGCTCCCTGCAATGTCACATTGGCAGAAGGTCGAGAATTAGACAGGACCCTACCAAAAACAGAAGCATCAATCCTCTGAGAGGGTCTGCTTTGAGAAAGCTTTTTAAAAAACACAGGTTTGATGATGGACCAGGAGAACTGAGTCAGAAAATGATCTGACCAGAGTACTTGAAGAGGGTAAATGTCATACAGAGGAAAGTTAGAGCACACCAGGTCTAGGATATGCCCCCCCCCCAATGTACGTGGGGGAATTAATCCATTGAGTAAGTTGTGCCATTTTCAAGGAGTCCTTCTGTTCAGTCGTATCAACCCCTGACGGGCAGTCAAAATGTATGTTGAAATCCCCCAGTAATAAGAAGCTAGAAAAGCGAACAGCCCTAGGGACAATGATCTCATTGAGCGCCTTCAAGAAAGCTCCGGTGGAGCCCGGGGGTCTATATACAAGTGTCCCACCCAGAGTGAAGTGCGGGGTCAAAGAGATAGAGAAATCCAGTAATTCACCCCCCTCAATTCCTGGGGAGACTTCATTGACCAGAGTCCAGGAGTCTCTATACACCACTGCTAGGCCTCCACCCCTGCCAGCTTTCCTATCTACCCTTGTAATTTTAAACCCTCTGGGAATAGCCAACTCTATCATAGGGGCAGAAAATTCATTGAACCAGGTCTCAGTCACAAACAAGAGATCATACTGATCCTCGGAAAGGAGTTCATAGAGGTCTGGGGCATGCTTAACAAGAGAGTTGGAGTTGATAAGTGCCAACCGAATACAGACCCCCCTCCCCAGCTGTTGCAGAGGGGGTAATCTGAGGATCCGGGGCATCTAAGGAGGTGTTGAAGCTAAATTTGCACTTACTACACTTTCTAGTCAGATTATCGAGGACGTTCCACTGGCAAACACACTCATCCTTTAATTTATTAAAGCCCATTAAAACATCCCGATTATAACGTTTAGGGGCCTTCAGAATCTTTTGGGGGGTATGGGCATAGTGGCTAGTGCTGGTCGCGTTCTTGGCGCGGACCGGCGCAGAGGGGCTTGCCTTCGGCGCGACAGCGGCGCGCCTGCTGCGCAACCTAGTAGGCATGTGCCTTAAATAAACAGTACGCTCCCCCAACTAGAGCGCCAACTCCAGCTCAGGACTGTGAAGTGTGGGAAAAGTGCACTGCCCTCTGCACAAACGGCACCAAAAAGCCGCGGCAGAATGGGGCGTGCAGGTGAGCACAGAGGTAAGTCAGCAAACAATTAAAATATCATAAGAACACAATTTCCCTTTTTTTTAAAAAGCAATATGCTGACCGGTGCACCAAACGGATAGCAGGAGCTGCCACTATCCTGCTAGTATCCCATTTATTTCATGGGTTACTCTTGAGCCATTGAATAGTTGAAAGTGCCTTTTGTTTGATAGCAGACTACAGTATCTTTTCACATTTTGTACATCATTCCACAATATTTTGCATCCGATACCCTTACGGGATACCAAATATAATAGCCTATAGGGCCTATAATATTTGAAATCCCCAGCGTTTCTCAGGATAAAAAGTTACCAGGATTAAATTTGACATTGACCAATTGAATTAGCCGTTTATTTGATAGCAGACTACTGTATCTTTTCACATTTGTACATCATTACACAAGATTTTTCATCCCTACCCTAAGGTGATGCCAAATTTAATAGCATATACCGCCTATAATATTTGGTATCCCCAGTGTTTCTCTGGTTGGAAGTGACCAGGACTCAATTTGACTTCGCCTTTTGTTTGATGGGGAGCACAGTGTACTGATACCAAGGAGCACTCTTCCTTTTGCTTTCCAACACCATTTACTATGGGGATACCAAATATTATGGCTCACACATTTCTGTGATATCTAGTATTCCATTTGTTTCATGGGTTACCCTTGAGCCATTGAATAGTTGAAAGTGCCTTTTGTTTGATAGCAGACTACAGTATCTTTTCACATTTTGTACATCATTCCACAATATTTTGCATCTGATACCCTTACGGTATACCAAATATAATAGCCTATAGGGTCTATAATATTTGGAATCCCCAGCGTTTCTCGGGATAGAAAGTTACCAGGATTCAATTTGTCATTGACTTAGGTTGGCTGGAGGAGCACAGTATTTCTGTACCTAATAGTACCCTTCCTTTTGCTTTCCAACATCTTTTACTACAGGGATACTAAATATTATGGCTCATTCATGGTTGTAATATCTCATATCCCCGATGTATCATGTGTTACCTTTTGAGACATTGAATAGTTGAAATTACCTTTTGTTTGATAGCAGACTTCAGTATTTTTTCACATTTTGTACATCATTCCACAAGATTTGGCATCCGTACCCTTAGGGGATACCAACTATAATAACCTATACAGCCTATAATATTTGGTATCCCCAGTGTTTCTCAGGTTACAACTTACCAGGATTCAATTTCACTTCGCCGTATGTTGGATGGGGAGGCACATTATTCTTATACCAAATAGCACCCTTCCTTTTGCTTTCCAACATCATTTACTAAGGGGATACCAAATTTTATGGGTCACACATTGCCATAATATCTTGTATTCCCTATTTTGCAGGAGTTACCCTTAAGCCATTGACCAATTGAATTTGTCTTTTATTTGATAGCAGATTACAGTATTTTTTAACATTTTGTACATCATTCCACAAGATTTTGCATCCGTACCCTTACTGGATACCAACTATTATAGCCTATATCACCTATAATATTTGGTATCCCCAGTGTTTCTCGAGTTAGAAGTTACCAGGGTTCAATTTGACCTTGCTTTATGTTGGATGGAGGAGCACAGTATTTTCATACCAAAAAGCACCCTTACTTTTGCTTTCCAAAATCATTTTCTAAGGGGATACCAAATATTATGGCTGACTCATTGATGTAATATATTGTATCCCCTATGTTTCATGGGTTACCTGTTAGCCATTGACCAATTGAATTAGCCTTTTATTTGATAGGAGACAACAGTATCTTTTAACATTTTGTACATCATTCCACAAGATTTTGCATCCGTACCCTTTGGGGATACCAACTATAATAGCCTATATGACCTATAATATTTGGTATCCTCAGTGTTTCACGGGTTAGAAGCTACCAGGATTCAATTTGACCTCGCCTTATGTTGGATGGAGGAGCACAGTATTTTCATACCAAAAAGAACCCTACCTTTTGCTTTCCAAAATAATTTTCTAAGGGGATACCAAATATTATGGCTGACCCATTGCTGTAATATATTGTATCCCCTATGTTTCATGGGTTACCTTTTAGCCATTGACTAATTGAATTAGCCTTTTATTTGATAGCAGACTACTGTATCTTTTCACATTTGTACATCATTCCACAAGATTTTGCATCCGATACCCTTAGGGGATACCAAATATAATAGCCTATAGGGCCTATAATATTTGGTATTCTCAGTGTTTCTGGGGTTAGAAGTTACCAGGATTCAATTTGACATTGACTTATGTTGGCTGGAGGAGCACAGTATTTCTGTATCTAATAGCACCCTTCCTTTTGCTTTCCAACATCATTTAATATAGGGATACCAAATATTATGACTCATTCATTGTTGTAATATCTCATATCCCCGATGTTTCATGTGTAACCTTTTGAGCCATTGAATAGTTGAAATTACCTTTTGTTTGATAGCAGACTACAGTATGTTTCCACATTTCGTACATCATTCCACAAGATTTTGATTCCGTACCCTTAGGGGATACAAACTATAATAGCCTATACAGTCTATAATATTTGGTATCCCCAGTGTTTCTCGGGTTAGAACTAACCAGGATTCAATTTGACTTTGCTGTATGTTGGATGGCAAAGCACAGTATTCCTATACCAAATAGCACCCTTCCTTTTGCTTTTCAACATCATTTACTAAGGGGATACCAAATATTATGGGCCACACATTCCCATAATATCTTGTATTCCCTATGTTTCATGGGTTACCCTTAAGCCATTGACCAATTGAATTTGCCTTTTATTTGATAGCAGACTACAGTATCTTTTAAAATTTTGTACATCATTCCACAAGATTTTGCATCCGTACCCTTATGGAATACCAACTATAATACCCTTTACGACCTATAATATTTGGTATCCCCAGCGTTTCTCGGGTTAAAAGTTACCAGGATTCAAGTTGACCTCGCCTTATGTTGGATGGAGGAGCACAGTATTTTCATACCAAATAGCACCATTCCTTTTGCCTTCCTAAATCATTTTCTATGGGGAGACCAAATATTATGGCTCACCTATTGCTGTAATATATTCTATCCCCTATGTTTCATGGGTTACCTTTTAGCCATTGACCAATTGAATTAGCCTTTTATTTGATAGCAGACAACAGTATCTTTTCACATTTGTATATCATTGCACAAGGTTTTGCATCCGTACCCTTAGGTGATACCAAATTTAATAGCATATACGTCCTATAATTTTTGGTATGCCCAGTGTTTCCTGGGTTAGAAGTTACAAGGATTCAATTTGACTTTGCCTTATGTTATATGCAGTAGCATAGTATTTCTATATAAAATAACCCACTTCCTTTTGCTTTCCAACATCATTTACTATGGGGATACCAAATATTACGGCTCATGTATTGCTGTAATATCTTGTAGCCCCTATATTTCATTTGTTACCCTTAACCTATTGACCAGTTGAAATTGCCTTTTGTTTGATAGCAGACTACAGTATCTTTTCATATTTTGTACATCATTCCACAAGATTTTACATCCGTACTCTTTAGTGAAAATCAACTATAATAGCATATACGGCCTATAATATTCGGTATCACCAGTGTTCGTCCGGTTGGAAGTTACCAGGATTCATTTTGACTTCGCCTTACGTTGGATGCAGGAGCATAGTATTTCATTCTCAAATAGCACCATTCCTTTTGCTTTCAAACATCATTTACATTGGGGATACAAAATATTGTGGCTCACGCATTGCCGTAATATCTTGTATCCCCTATGTTTCATGGGTCACCCTTTAGCCATTGACCATAATTTGATAGCAAACTACAGTATCTTTTCAAATTTACAAATGGGGGTGGGGTCGCACACTACTCACACACCGGCGGTGTCGCCCCTAAGGACTCTGGTCAATGTAGTAAAGTGTTTGCGATGCATCATCTTTCGATCTTCTGCTATCTTCGCTGTCTTCGCCATCCCTGGACACGTGTTTCGGGGTATTACCCCTCATCAGCAGGGATAGGCCGTGTACTGGGGTTGCCGATGGTTGCCAATATCTGCCAGGTATAGTACCACTCAGGCGCGTAGGTGCGGGATCCCAGGCTTGTCAGCCCGCTGCTCAAGGGAGCTTTAAAGTTACAAATGGGGGTGGGGTCGCACACTTCTCACACACCGGCGGCGTCGCCCCTAAGGACTCTGGTCAATGTAGTAAAGTGTTCGCAATGCATCATCTTTCGATCTTCTGCTATCTTCGCTGTCTTCGCCATCCCTGGACACGTGTTTCGGGGTATTACCCCTCATCAGCAGGGATAGGCCGTGTACTGGGGTTGCCGATGGCTGCCAATATCTGCCAGGTATAGTACCACTCAGGCGCGTAGGTGCGGGATCCCAGGCTCGTCAGCCCGCTGCTCAAGGGAGCTTTAAAGTTACAAATGGGGGTGGGGGTCGCACACTACTCACACACCGGCGGTGTCGCCCCTAAGGACTCTGGTCAATGTAGTAAAGTGTTCGCGATGCATCATCTTTCGATCTTCTGCTATCTTCGCTGTCTTCGCCATCCCTGGACACGTGTTTCGGGGTATTACCCCTCATCAGCAGGGATAGGCCGTGTACTGGGGTTGCCGATGGCTGCCAATATCTGCCAGGTATAGTACCACTCAGGCGCGTAGGTGCGGGATCCCAGGCTCGTCAGCCCGCTGCTCAAGGGAGCTTTAAAGTTACAAATGGGGGTGGGGTCGCACACTACTCACACACCGGCGGTGTCGCCCCTAAGGACTCTGGTCAATGTAGTAAAGTGTTCGCGATGCATCATCTTTCGATCTTCTGCTATCTTCGCTGTCTTCGCCATCCCTGGACACGTGTTTCGGGGTATTACCCCTCAGCAGCAGGGATAGGCCGTGTACTGGGGTTGCCGATGGCTGCCAATATCTGCCAGGTATAGTACCACTGAGGCGCGTAGGTGCGGGATCCCAGGCTCGTCAGCCCGCTGCTCAAGGGAGCTTTAAAGTTACAAATGGGGGTGGGGTCGCACACTACTCACAGACCGGCGGTGTCGCCCCTAAGGACTCTGGTCAATGTAGTAAAGTGTTCGCGATGCATCATCTTTCGATCTTCTGCTATCTTCGCTGTCTTCGCCATCCCTGGTCACGTGTTTCGGGGTATTACCCCTCATCAGCAGGGACAGGCCGTGTACTGGGGTTGCCGATGGCTGCCAAAATCTGTCGGGGATAGCGAAGATAGCGGAAGATAGCGGAAGATCGAAAGACGATGCATCGCGAACACGTAACTACACTAACCAGAGTCCTTAGGGGCAACACCGCCGGTGTGTGAGTAGTGTGCGACCCCACCCCCATTTGTAACTTGTAACTTTAAAGCTCCCTTGAGCTCTTGGCTGACGAGCCTGGGATCCCGCACCTACGCGCCTGAGTGGTACTATACCTGGCAGATATTGGCAGCCATCGGCAACCCCAGAACACGGCCTATCCCTGCTGATGAGGGGTAATACCCCGAAAAACGTGTCCAGGGATGGCGAAGGCAGCGAAGATAGCGGAAGATCGAAAGACGATGCATCGCGAACACGTAACTACACTAACCAGAGTCCTTAGGGGCAACACCGCCGGTGTGTGAGTAGTGTGCGACCCCACCCCCATTTGTAACTTGTAACTTTAAAGCTCCCTTGAGCTCTTGGCTGACGAGCCTGGGATCCCGCACCTACGCGCCTGAGTGGTACTATACCTGGCAGATATTGGCAGCCATCGGCAACCCCAGAACACGGCCTATCCCTGCTGATGAGGGGTAATACCCCGAAACACGTGTCCAGGAATGGCGAAGACAGCGAAGATAGCGGAAGATCGAAAGACGATGCATCGCGAACACGTAACTACACTAACCAGAGTCCTTAGGGGCAACACCGCCGGTGTGTGAGTAGTGTGCGACCCCACCCCCATTTGTAACTTTAAAGCTCCCTTGAGCTCTTGGCTGACGAGCCTGGGATCCCGCACCTACGCGCCTGAGTGGTACTATACCTGGCAGATATTGGCAGCCATCGGCAACCCCAGAACACGGCCTATCCCTGCTGATGAGGGGTAATACCCCGAAACACGTGTCCAGGGATGGCGAAGACAGCGAAGATAGCGGAAGATCGAAAGACGATGCATCGCGAACACGTAACTACACTAACCAGAGTCCTTAGGGGCAACACCGCCGGTGTGTGAGTAGTGTGCGACCCCACCCCCATTTGTATCTTTTCAAATTTTGTACATCATTCCACAAGATTTTGCCTGTGGTACCCTTAGGGGACACCAAATATAATAGCCGATACAGCATATAATATTTGATATCCTCAGCGTTTCTCGGATTAGAAGTTACCAGGATTCCATTTTACATCACCTCATGTTAGATGGGTGAGCACAGTATATCTATGCAAAATAGCACCCTTCCTTTTGCTTTCCAACATCGTTTACTATGGGGATACCAAATATTATGGCTCACACATTGCTTTAATATCTCGTATCCCTTACATTTCTCGAGTTACCCTTTAACCATTCAACAGTTGAAGTTGCCATGTATTTGTAGCAGACTACAGTATCTTTTCACATTTTTTATACAATTCCCCAAGATTTCACATCTGCTTCCTTTAGGGGACACCATATATAATGGACTCTACCGCCTATAATATTTGGCATCCTCTGTGTTTCTTGGGTAAGTATTTACCAGGATTCAATTGGACATGGTCTAATGTTGGATGGGTGAGCACTATATACCTATGCCAAAAAGCACCCTTCCTTTTCCTTTCCTACATCATTTACTATGGGGATACGAAATATTATTGCTCACGTACTTCTGTAATATCTTGTATCCCCTACGTTCCAAGGGTACCCTTTAGCCATTGACCAATTGAAGTTTCCTTTTTTTTAAAACAGACTACAATCCCTTCTCATATTTTTTACATACTGCTCTCTTAGGTATACCAAACATAATGGCCTATACTGCCTATAATATTTGGTATCCCCTATGTTTCTCAAGTTAGAACTTGCCAGGATTCCATTTGACAAGATCTGATGTTGGGAGGGTGAGCACCCTTCCTTTTGCTTTCCAACATTGTTTACTTTGGGGATACCAAATATTATGGCTCACGCATGCTGTAATATCTTGTATCCCCTATGTTTCTCGAGTTACCCTTCAGCCACTCACCCCAAGAGTTGCCATGTATTTGATAGCAGACTACAGTATCTTTTAAAAAAATTTATATAATTCCCCAAGACTTCATATCTTTCCTTTAAGGGATACCATATATAATGGTCTATACCACCTATAATATATGGTATCCCTTTTGTTTCTCAGGTAAGAACTTATCAGGATTCAGTTTGACATGGTCTAATGTTGGATGGGTGAGCACAGTATTCCTATGCCAAAAAATCACCCTTCTTTTTCCTTTCCAACATCATTTACTATGGGGATACCAAAAAGGATGGCTCATGTATTGCAGTATTATCTTGTATACCCTACATTCCATGGTTACCCTTTAGCCATTGACCACCTGAAGTAGTCTTTTATTTGATGGCAGACTACAGTATTTTTTCATACTTTGTATATCATTCCACAAAATGTTACATCCGGTTCCCATATGGATACCAAACATAATGGTCTATACCGTTAGTAATATTTGGTATTCCCTATGTTTCTCAAGTTAGAACTGGCCAGGATTCAATTTGACATGGCCTTATGTCCGATGGGTGAGCACAGTATTTTTGTGCCAAATAGCACCCTCCCTTTTGCTTTCCAACATGTTTACTTTGGGGATACCAAATATTATGGCTCACGCATTGCTGTAATATCTCGTATACCTTACATTTCTTGAGTTACCCATTAGCCATTTCCGTGTTGAAGTTGCCATGTATTTGTAGCAGACTACAGTATCTTTTCACATTTTTTATACAATTCCCCAAGATTTCACATCTGCTTCCTTTAGGGGATACCATGATACCATATATAATGGACTCTACCGCCTATAATATTTGGCATCCTCTGTGTTTCTTGGGTAAGAATTTACCAGGATTCAATTGGACATGGTCTAATGTTGGATGGGTAAGCACTATATACCTATGCCAAAAAGCACCCTTCCTTTTCCTTTCCTACATCATTTACTATGGGGATACGAAATATTATTGCTCACGTACTTCTGTAATATCTTGTATCCCCTACGTTCCAAGGGTACCCTTTAGCCATTGACCAATTGAAGTTTCTTTTTTTTTAAAACAGACTACAATCCCTTCTCATATTTTTTACATACTGCTCCCTTAGGTATACCAAACATAATGGCCTATACTGCCTATAATATTTGGTATCCCCTATGTTTCTCAAGTTAGAACTTGCCAGGATTCCATTTGACAAGATCTGATGTTGGTTGGGTGAGCACCCTTCCTTTTCCATTTGCTTTCCAACATTGTTTACTTTGGGGATACCAAATATTATGGCTCATGCATGCTGTAATATCTTGTATCCCCTTTGTTTCTCTTCAGCCACTCACCCCAAGAAGTTGCCATGTATTTGATAGCAGACTACAGTATCTTTTAAAAAAATGTATATAATTCCCCAAGACTTCACATCTTTCCTTTAAGGGAGACCATATATAATGGTCTATACCGCCTATAATATATGGTATCCCTTTTGTTTCTCAGGTAAGAACTTATCAGGATTCAGTTTGACATGGTCTAATGTTGGATGGGTGAGCACAGTATTCCTATGCCAAAAAATCACCCTTCTTTTTCCTTTCCAACATCATTTACTATGGGGATACCAAAAATGATGGCTCATGTATTGCAGTATTATCTTGTATACCTTACATTTCTTGAGTTACCCATTAGCCATTTCCCAGTTGAAGTTGCCATGTATTTGATAGCAGACTACAGTATCTTTTCATATTTTTCATGTAATTCCCCAATACTTCAGATCTGTTTACTTTAGAGTATAGCATATATAATGGACTCTACCGCCTATAATATTTGGTATCCTCTATGTTTCGCTGGTTAGAGCTTATCAGGATTCAATTTGACATGTTCTTATTTTGGCTGGGTGAGCACAGTATTTTTCTGCCAACTGGCATCCTTCCTTGAGTTTTCTAACATCTCTTACTATCAGGATACCAAATATTAATGATTACGCAAGGCTACAATATCTTATATCCCCTACTTTTAATGGGTTACCCTTTAGCTATTGACCAACTGAAATTGCCTTGTGATTAATAGCCTATTACTGTATCTTTCAGTATTTTTGATGTCCTTCCACAAACATTCACAGAAGGTTCCTTTGGGGATACCAAAAATAAAGGCCCATACAGCCTATACTTTTTAAGGTTCACTGACAGAATATCGATGTACAAAATATAGGACCCGATTCCTATGTCATTGGGAAGGCTTGCGAGTCTGATTTGGCTTTCCCAGATCCGATTCTTAGCCCTTGTTTATGACCGAATCGTACACAGGTCTGAACGACCAAGTACAATGCGAAGATCACGTACGCATTAGCCAAATCGTTTCCGGGACCCAAACCTGTTCGTACGACTCGTTCTTATCTGAATCATGCAGTGCTATGGAGCCGAATTCTGACTGAGCGAGCACGATGCACGATTCAAACAGCTGCTTGCCCTCGGTCTCAGCAAGATGAAAAGTCTGTCAGAATCGTACTTCGGGGGCCGTAGCAGGCCCCCTTTCACCCCGGGTCCTCCGAATCTGTCACAGGGATGTGCCCATAGGTCCCCCCTGATCTAGGCATGCAGACCATGGTGCCCGCCACAGGGTGTATGCTTTTCTCCACCCACCACTTTTTGCTATGGGAGCAGATGTTCGAGTCTATACATGTGCTACAGAATGCAGCACACATAGAAAGAGAAAAGCAAGGAGAAATACAAGTATTTCTCCTTGTAATGCCATTCTAATGCCTGCTCTTGGATGGCGTTGGTTTTTGCTGCTGCCTTAGATGTACACCTCCTTGTAAATCTGGGGCAGCTTTGAAAGCAATGGGTGTTGCGGTTCATAGCCCACAGCAACTCCCATTGCACACCCCTTTCACACTAAGTGATGAGTGTAAAAGGGCCTTGTTAGACCTGGCACCATTGGCATGGGTTTCCCCAGTATTTTTGCCTTTGCTTCCTGTATTTTTGCTGTGTGTTGGAATTTGTTTTTGCTGGTCTAGATGCTTTGGGCAGTTTGCCACTGTTGTTCAGTGCCAAAGTCTAAGTGCTCCCAAAGTAAAGTATTGTTATGGATTAATGATTCCCTGTTTGGCATATTTGATTTACTAGTCAGTCCCTAGTACAGTGCACTGTGTATGCCCAGGGCCTGTCATCAAATGCTTCTAGTGGACCTGCAGCACTGACTGTGCCACCCACAGAAGCAGCCTGTAAATGTAACTAAGGCATGCCATTACAGAGCCTGTGTGCAGTCTAGTACCACCAAGTCGACTTGGCAAGTACACTCACTTGCCAGGCCCTACCCTTCCCTATTCTTACCTGTCAGTCATCCCTAAGTTAGGCCCAAGGTACCCCTGTGGGCAGGGTGCAGTGTATGTAAAAGGTAGGACATGCCCTGGTGTGTGTGGCATGTCCTGATAGTGAAGTACTGCCAATTTTGTTTTCACTATTGCAAGGATAGGATAGAATTTGGGAGTTTGCTTATAACATATAGTAAACATAACTACCCCTGTGAACAATGTAGGAAAATAAAGTTTAGTACGCCTGAACTCAGAATGTTAAAATGCATCTTTTAGTGAAGGTGGCTTTTACATTCTGTGTTTGAAAATTACACTTTTAGAAAGAAGGTATTTTCTTGCTTAGCCATCCAGTGTGCCTCTGCTAGGATGTGTATTGACTGGCTGGCTTAGGAGTGACAGAGGCTGGGGATGAACAGTGGCTTCAGAGAGTACGATGGGTCAGGGCTGGGCTGAATAGACCTGGGCTGCATTTAGAGTAGAGGATGAGTTTTTATTTCACCTGAATGGGCCTGGACTGCCTGACACACTGCTTTCTCAACCTCCTGCCAGGAAGCTGCGCCAGGGTGGACAGAACTGGTTCTGACTGAGCACAGGGATTCTCTGCCACCAGAGAACAAAGGATTTTGCTTTATAAAAAGAGGGGCCGAGACCCCAGGCATTTAGATCACTTCTGGGAAATCAAGAAGAACCTTTGCCAATGAGAAGAGCTGGAGAAACTGGAGGAGGAGTACTGCCCCTATCTTGTGTACTGTCTGGAATTGGCCTGCAGTGGCTGCTTCTGCAAAGGAAAGGAGATGGACGTTGCTGTGTGCTGTGTCCCCGGTTTGAGGAAGATCTTCAAGGGCTTGAAGTTGAGCTTGTCCCCTATTCATGAGGTCTCAGGAATATCATAGATCTCACCAAGCTTCTAGGCACAGTCTCTGGAACCGCTGGTTACAGTTGCCTGGAGAGGAAAAGGGTAACCAACTCTGTCATTGAGTCCGTCGCAGGATTCCGTGTCCTGAAGGCACCGTAGAGAGCACCGCCTCGTTTTACAATGCAACGCTGGTCTCACCAACTCCGTCAATGAGTCACTGCTTGCATCGTGTCCTGTGGGCATCGCACTCTGCAACGCTTTGCTACACGATGCACTGATGTCATCGACTCTGTCGCTGCCCGACTCGAACATCGACCGGCTCCGTCACCGCATCATGACCTGCCAGCACGGCATCGAGCACTATCTCACGCTGAAACGCAAGCCTTGGTCTCACTGACTCCGTCAACTAGCCGCTGCCTGTACCGAGCCGTGAGGACACTGCACACTGCAACACTTCCATCTCACCTCGCACCTGCAACAGTTGACCCGGACCGGCTTGTACCATTGTGCCAACCGCAACAATAAAAGGTACTGTCTCCGAGTCTGTCGACGCTTTAGGTAACCTGTATTGACGCTGTTGGCCGTAATTGTTAGATTCTGTCATATTCAGTATCGCGGTAGCCCCGGACAGAATTACTGAGTCAGAGGAACTGTATTTTCACGTTTTTCCTGCAATTTAAAGGTTATTTTACACAGTAACAATTTTTTCAAAGTATTGTATAATGGATTTTTGTCAGTTTTGGTCTTGTTGGTTTAGATAAAGTTTGCTTATTTTTCCAAACTGGTGTGGTGTCCATTTGTAGTGTTTTCACTTTGTTACTGTATGCATGGCCAAATTCTTTACACACTGCCTCTGAGATAAGCATGTCTGCTCCTGCCAAGCTACCAAAGGGTAGGGGTTATTTTAGAAGTGTATCCCCCTTACCCTGACTAGGAAGAAGGGTCCTTACTAGGACAAAGGTGCAAATCTCTGCCAACTAGAGACCCCCATTACTAACAGACCTTATTTTCAAAGCAGCTGTAAGTCACAAAAAAGTGGCTTAACGCTGAGTTATAAATAAGGAGAAGGACATATCGCCAACAGAACGTCGCTAATAGGGACATTCTGGTGGTGATCCCGTTGTAAATAGGCCCCCTGGGTTTCTCTTGCCGCAGTGTGGGAGGCCCTATATCCCTTGCAAAGTGATTGACAGTGCCAAGGTGTATAAAACATTAAACCACCTTGTGGCTTGAGCTGCATGGTGCTTGGTTGTGTAATCACATTGTACGTGTGATGCAATTCCTGTAATTTGCTTTCAATCACTGGCATACAGAAAGCTGCAGGCTATGTTTTCAGACCACAGATCACTAACAGATTGCAAGTGTGCCAGCAATCTATACAACACAAATAGTGCATGTGTGATAGGCTGAGCATAATGATGACAAAACAAACAGTAGGGGAGGGCTAGAGGGACGTTTAAAGACCAATGCCTAAGTATTGTCCCCCAAAGGACTAACTTATACACGAAAAACTTAGGGGTCTAGAAGCTAAACCTCCCCCTGACTCAATCACAGCTCGAGACAACGACGGACAGAGCGGGGTCTCACATATCCTGAGCCAGGTCCAGGAAGAGGTGAGGTCCACTCCCCGGAAGCACTGGTAACCAAGTACCTGCTTCCGAAGAGGAGTACGCACAGAAGAAGGAACACTATATCCTTTTCTGGCTCTTTTCACTTGTGTGTTTTTTTGTATAATTTTTCACACTCATTTATACACTTATGCAGGCAGTAGCACAACTCAGAACAGAGACCCTGAAGAAAGCCTGAGGTAACTCCCTCAGAGGCTGAAACATGTTGGTCTCCTCGCAGATATTTGTTATCAATGCGATAATTTTGCCAGTCTGTTCTTGTTTTTAATCAGGAAGGGGCCAACGCCTATTAAAAGTTTTTCTGTTAGTTCCCTATCCTATTTTAAATCACCACTCTTTCTTTTTGCACTGCACTTTTCCCACTGAATCAACAGCATTTGTGATACCTGTGTGATTGTGGTCGCTACCCCGAACCATCCGAGAGGGTATGCATGTGATCTCAATGGTCAGGAGACACAATACCCGCCAGGGATTACCAAATGATAATATTGATCTTGTAAGACTTTGATGGGAATCCAAAACAACTGGGGTGACTCACGGTTACAGGTGTTTCATTTATTGGCGATTTGGTCTGTTACTCTTTGTATTCCTATAGTACTAATTAGACATAGGTTTTACATTAGCAAACACTCTTCTGGTTTAGCTTCTAGACCCCTAAGTTTTTCGTGTATAAGATAGGCTGAGCATAGCCTGCCGATCATTCAAAGAGGCAGTTTGTTTTTTTCAGATCACTATGTGTGTCTGGTACTGTGGTGCTAAAGCAGTTCTGCACAACTTTGGACTGTTATAGTAAAATTGTAGCAAGTCTAAATGATTCACTTCATGAACCCCTTCGATGTGAGCCATCTCTGTTTCAGAGCTTGTGGCTGGAGTATCTTAACAAGGTCAGTATGCAAATATATGCTTTTTAAAGTGCACAACGACTCCCAGAGTGATCTCTTGATACTGATGACAATGTGTGCTGTTAAGTAATTCAGGAGTCCTCATTTTATCATTTTGGATAAAAGGTAGGCATGGGTAAAATTTAGTTTGCAGTGGCATAATCTCACAAACTTTCCTGCATTTCTTATGCACAAAATGCCATGATTACAGTATTGCACCATGTTGCATATTCAGTTTTCATTATTCAAAAATGTGATTATGGGAGCATGTTAACAATGTGAAATAATAGAAAATCAGTGGGTGTTCATGTGACATGAAATTAATAACTTTTTTAGTTTCAAATGGGCCCTAAAAATGAATGTAAGGAAGCATTTCATGCTAAAAATAACACAAAATGCCGGATCAGCATTTTGCATCATTTCTGAAAAGCAAATGTTTGAGACAGAAAAGTCCTCTGCATGGTAATCGATGTGTACCCCTACTCTGAGTGCCCAACTGTACTGTTGCCTGAATCCCATCTGCTGATTTTTGCTGTCATAGGCAAACATGGATCACACGTGCATGCTATGACATAAGCCTGTCTCACGGATGGTGGTCTTGTTGGACTTGGTGTTCCCACAGCGCTACCCTCATAGTGATGGACGGCTACCACCTTCACCAGGAGTTAAGCAGCCCAATGCAATGCTGGCAGTATAATGTGTAGTGATCAGCAGTAGTGAACAGGTACCTTTTACCCTTTCACTGGACTGAGGCCTACAGGTTCACTCACCTTTTTAAAAGTTTTGCAGCTGTGTGCTTAACTCACCCTTACCCTATATCAGGTAGACGTGGAATTGCTAGGCATTACAAGAGTTGTCACTCGGCTCTGGGTGTATGTGTGCCTGGGAAGGGTACAATACAGAGATTGGGAAGCCCTGAGAAATGCATGCAAGGTGAGTGTATGTGCTGGGTATGTGTGTACCTGTGAGGAGAACAGTATATGAGGATGGAGTGCTCTACAGTGCATGCATGGTGAATGCATGTACTGGGTGTATGTGTACCCACAAGAAGTACAGTACATGAAGGAAATAGTGTTGTGCAGTGTATACATGGTGAATGTGTGTGCTGGGTGTATGCGTCCCTGTGGAGGCACGATACATATAGGTAACAGTGCTGGACAATGAGTACAGGTTTGTCTGTAATTGAGGACCTTAGGTTCCATTTTAGAAGACCTGGGCATGTATGGTAAAGACATGAGGTGGTAGAGGAATCTTCCCAGACAGATTTGTGTATTGCTGCATTTATGTGAGCTGGGTGGGACACACTTGGTAGAGGAGAGCTAGGCCCCACCTATACACTTCAAAGGGTGCTCTTTGATTCAGTGAGACAGTGACTTTGTACAGAGGTACATCATTTAGGGTTTTGGTAGAGGAGTAAAGAGAGAGTGATGAGGCAGAAGAGGAGATATGATGATCTAAAGAGAGATATAGGACAGAACTTTTATTCTTTAACTTAATTACCACTAATTACCTATGAGCATGAGGGTTAGATGGGGTAGTTAGGTATGTGGTTTAAGATTCTCTGAAGCGTGCATGCCCATCAGACAAAGACAAATCTGTCCTTCTGGCTATCTTGATCACTTTACAAGGGCCCTTTGGATGCTGGAGGTCTTGTGCAATAAGCCAATTTGCCCATTCCTTAAAATGACCCTGCAACAAGCACCAGAAATCCAAGAAAGATCAGACTGGTGCAATTTCTCACATAATGATATGGAAGAACATGAGTGCACTCAAGAGCAAGGGGCAAAAGCTATGTGTATCAGGCGAGCATAGTGTGGTGTGCAACAAAGCCTCAAAGATGATATGCAGCAGATTGTGGTCAACAATAGGAAATCAGAGGTATTTGCTCTGGGTCGTGGGACCCACCAGGACTGCCCACTTTTGCCCTTACTCTTCACTCCCTCCCTAGAGCTGTTAGTGGCATGGATCCGTAGGGATCCAATGATTAGGGGACTCAGGTGGACGGAAGGATGGGAAGACCGCATCTCATTATACAACATTCTTCTGTACCTCGCCTCTCCAGAAAAATTGCCCCATATAGTGCTCCATATCTTCACAAACTTTGGGTAAAACTCATGGTACACGATTAACTGGAGCAAGTCCCTGCTGTATGTTCTTCATGTTGACCCTCCCTCTCCACCCAGGGGTTGTCCTATTCAAATAACAAAAGTGGGCTTCAAGTATCTCTGGGAGTCTTCATTACCTGAGACCCCAAACTTTGATATGAGTGCAATCTACTTCCCCCATTGCAGAGACTTAAGCAAGATGTCGGGAACTGGAAGGCACTGGCACTTTCATTGCTAGGAAGAGCAGCACTTTTTAAAATGATGTTGTTACCGTGCTTTCTCTAAGTCTTGCAGAGCACCTAGATCTGGTCCCAGCAAAATATTTCAAGGAGATAGAGAGCCTGCAAAGAGAACTGCTTAGCACAAACTTGTTCTTGGGTGGTATGATGGGGGTCTTGGGCTCCTGGACATCAAAAAGTATTATTGGGCCGCCCACCTGGCCGCCATCAATCATTGTACCTAACGCCTCAGGGACGACCCACAGAATGGATAAATGCCTACTCTTTGGCGGAAACCACTACAGGGCGATTTATTCTAGACCACGACAGTATCCCCTAACAGGACCAACAAAACAGTCACTTCAGGTCTGGCATGCAGGGAACCGAAGCCTGGGGTGGGTCCAGAAACTCACGCTAGCAACTCCCCTATGGGACTCAGAACAGCTGGGCACCCTAGGGACCTCAAGGGGGTTTGACAAATGGAACCTCATTGGGATTTCGAAGTTTAGGGACCTAAGGGAAAAGGGAGAGGTGGTGTCATTTGCATCACTCCAGCACGATCATGAGCTAGCCGACACCAAGTATTTTAGATACCTACAGGTCTGTCATGTCCTCCAGTCAAATCTTCCAGATGTGACCTCCCCACCGGAATCCTCTCCACTGGAGGACAGACTTTTAGATGGCTACCTTCCAGAAAAAGCAATAGCCCTGACTTACAAAAAGTTAATTAATAACACTGCTGATCCCCTAGGACCGATACGAGAGCACTGGGAGGGATATGGGCTGGAGCTGGATGACGAGGAGTGGCAGGAGGTGGTGGCCTCACCATAGGAAGTTGCGATCTTGTCTAGGTTATACCTCGTCCAACTCAAAATTTTACATAAGTATACGTCTCTGGACCCAGACTAGCGCAAATGGGAAGGGTGACTAAGGCACAATGCAAAGACAGTGTGGCCAAGTGGGCACCTTTATGCACACAATATGGGAATTTGGGGGTGTTCAGAAATACTGGAAGAAGATGCATGACTGTACGGGTGAGGTGTTAGAAACTGTAATTAGGCCCGAAGCACAAAGATGCCTCTTAAATGTGTTGGAACCCATGGCCCTCAACAGTAAAGACAAATTATGGGTCACTCTGGGTCTAATAGTGGCCAACAGAAATACAGTGCAGTTGTGGGCGGCAGTAGTGTCGCCAAAACTTGAGGCTTGGAAAGCGGATATGGACTGGTGTATGGTCAGAGTAAAAATAGTGTATGTTGCATGTGACTGCCCCTCAAAATGGTCCGTGTTAGATTTGGGGGTCTCTAGTTGACACAGGTAGGTACTTGTGACAAATAGGGACCCTTGCCTCTAGTCAGGATAAGGGGGTACACTCCTAAAATAACCCCTGCTCACCCTCTTGGTAGCTTGGCACAAGCAGACAGGCTTATCTCAGAGGCAGTGTGTAAAGCATTTGTGACCACATACAGTAACCCAGTGACAACACTACAGATGGACACCACACAGTTGTATATTAAAAATAAGTATTCTTTATATAGACTTAACACAAGACCACAAACAACAAAAATCCCTGCTGATGAGGGGTAATACCCCGAAACACGTGTCCAGGGATGGCGAAGGCAGCGAAGATAGCGGAAGATCGAAAGACGATGCATCGCGAACACGTAACTACACTAACCAGAGTCCTTAGGGGCAACACCGCCGGTGTGTGAGTAGTGTCCGACCCCACCCCCATTTGTAACTTGTAACTTTAAAGCTCCCTTGAGCTCTTGGCTGACGAGCCTGGGATCCCGCACCTACGCGCCTGAGTGGTACTATACCTGGCAGATATTGGCAGCCATCGGCAACCCCAGAACACGGCGTATCCCTGCTGATGAGGGGTAATACCCCGAAACACGTGTCCAGGGATGGCGAAGGCAGCGAAGATAGCGGAAGATCGAAAGACGATGCATCGCGACACGTAACTACACTAACCAGAGTCCTTAGGGGCAACACCGCCGGTGTGTGAGTAGTGTGCGACCCCACCCCCATTTGTAACTTTAAAGCTCCCTTGAGCTCTTGGCTGACGAGCCTGGGATCCCGCACCTACGCGCCTGAGTGGTACTATACCTGGCAGATATTGGCAGCCATCGGCAACCCCAGAACACGGCCTATCCCTGCTGATGAGGGGTAATACCCCGAAACACGTGTCCAGGAATGGCGAAGACAGCGAAGATAGCGGAAGATCGCCAGACGATGCATCGCGAACACGTAACTACACTAACCAGAGTCCTTAGGGGCAACACCGCCGGTGTGTGAGTAGTGTGCGACCCCACCCTCATTTGTAACTTTAAAGCTCCCTTGAGCTCTTGGCTGACGAGCCTGGGATCCCGCACCTACGCGCCTGAGTGGTACTATACCTGGCAGATATTGGCAGCCATTGGCAACCCCAGAACACGGCCTATCCCTGCTGATGAGGGGTAATACCCCGAAACACGTGTCCAGGGATGGCGAAGACAGCGAAGATAGCGGAAGATCGAAAGACGATGCATCGCGAACACGTAACTACACTAACCAGAGTCCTTAGGGGCAACACCGCCGGTGTGTGAGTAGTGTGCGACCCCACCCCCATTTGTATCTTTTCAAATTTTGTACATCATTCCACAAGATTTTGCCTGTGGTACCCTTAGGGGACACCAAATATAATAGCCGATACAGCATATAATATTTGATATCCTCAGCGTTTCTCGGATTAGAAGTTACCAGGATTCCATTTTACATCACCTCATGTTAGATGGGTGAGCACAGTATATCTATGCAAAATAGCACCCTTCCTTTTGCTTTCCAACATCGTTTACTATGGGGATACCAAATATTATGGCTCACACATTGCTTTAATATCTCGTATCCCTTACATTTCTCGAGTTACCCTTTAACCATTCAACAGTTGAAGTTGCCATGTATTTGTAGCAGACTACAGTATCTTTTCACATTTTTTATACAATTCCCCAAGATTTCACATCTGCTTCCTTTAGGGGACACCATATATAATGGACTCTACCGCCTATAATATTTGGCATCCTCTGTGTTTCTTGGGTAAGTATTTACCAGGATTCAATTGGACATGGTCTAATGTTGGATGGGTGAGCACTATATACCTATGCCAAAAAGCACCCTTCCTTTTCCTTTCCTACATCATTTACTATGGGGATACGAAATATTATTGCTCACGTACTTCTGTAATATCTTGTATCCCCTACGTTCCAAGGGTACCCTTTAGCCATTGACCAATTGAAGTTTCCTTTTTTTTAAAACAGACTACAATCCCTTCTCATATTTTTTACATACTGCTCCCTTAGGTATACCAAACATAATGGCCTATACTGCCTATAATATTTGGTATCCCCTATGTTTCTCAAGTTAGAACTTGCCAGGATTCCATTTGACAAGATCTGATGTTGGGAGGGTGAGCACCCTTCCTTTTGCTTTCCAACATTGTTTACTTTGGGGATACCAAATATTATGGCTCACGCATGCTGTAATATCTTGTATCCCCTATGTTTCTCGAGTTACCCTTCAGCCACTCACCCCAAGAGTTGCCATGTATTTGATAGCAGACTACAGTATCTTTAAATTTTTTTTATATAATTCCCCAAGACTTCATATCTTTCCTTTAAGGGATACCATATATAATGGTCTATACCGCCTATAATATATGGTATCCCTTTTGTTTCTCAGGTAAGAACTTATCAGGATTCAGTTTGACATGGTCTAATGTTGGATGGGTGAGCACAGTATTCCTATGCCAAAAAATCACCCTTCTTTTTCCTTTCCAACATCATTTACTATGGGGGATACCAAAAAGGATGGCTCATGTATTGCAGTATTATCTTGTATACCCTACATTCCATGGTTACCCTTTAGCCATTGACCACCTGAAGTAGTCTTTTATTTGATGGCAGACTACAGTATTTTTTCATACTTTGTATATCATTCCACAAAATGTTACATCCGGTTCCCATATGGATACCAAACATAATGGTCTATACCGTTAGTAATATTTGGTATTCCCTATGTTTCTCAAGTTAGAACTGGCCAGGATTCAATTTGACATGGCCTTATGTCCGATGGGTGAGCACAGTATTTTTGTGCCAAATAGCACCCTCCCTTTTGCTTTCCAACATGTTTACTTTGGGGATACCAAATATTATGGCTCACGCATTGCTGCAATATCTCGTATACCTTACATTTCTTGAGTTACCCATTAGCCATTTCCGTGTTGAAGTTGCCATGTATTTGTAGCAGACTACAGTATCTTTTCACATTTTTTATACAATTCCCCAAGATTTCACATCTGCTTCCTTTAGGGGATACCATGATACCATATATAATGGACTCTACCGCCTATAATATTTGGCATCCTCTGTGTTTCTTGGGTAAGAATTTACCAGGATTCAATTGGACATGGTCTAATGTTGGATGGGTGAGCACTATATACCTATGCCAAAAAGCACCCTTCCTTTTCCTTTCCTACATCATTTACTATGGGGATACGAAATATTATTGCTCACGTACTTCTGTAATATCTTGTATCCCCTACGTTCCAAGGGTACCCTTTAGCCATTGACCAATTGAAGTTTCCTTTTTTTTAAAACAGACTACAATCCCTTCTCATATTTTTTACATACTGCTCCCTTAGGTATACCAAACATAATGGCCTATACTGCCTATAATATTTGGTATCCCCTATGTTTCTCAAGTTAGAACTTGCCAGGATTCCATTTGACAAGATCTGATGTTGGTTGGGTGAGCACCCTTCCTTTTCCATTTGCTTTCCAACATTGTTTACTTTGGGGATACCAAATATTATGGCTCATGCATGCTGTAATATCTTGTATCCCCTTTGTTTCTCTTCAGCCACTCACCCCAAGAAGTTGCCATGTATTTGATAGCAGACTACAGTATCTTTTAAAAAAATGTATATAATTCCCCAAGACTTCACATCTTTCCTTTAAGGGATACCATATATAATGGTCTATACCGCCTATAATATATGGTATCCCTTTTGTTTCTCAGGTAAGAACTTATCAGGATTCAGTTTGACATGGTCTAATGTTGGATGGGTGAGCACAGTATTCCTATGCCAAAAAATCACCCTTCTTTTTCCTTTCCAACATCATTTACTATGGGGATACCAAAAATGATGGCTCATGTATTGCAGTATTATCTTGTATACCTTACATTTCTTGAGTTACCCATTAGCCATTTCCCAGTTGAAGTTGCCATGTATTTGATAGCAGACTACAGTATCTTTTCATATTTTTCATGTAATTCCCCAATACTTCAGATCTGTTTACTTTAGAGTATAGCATATATAATGGACTCTACCGCCTATAATATTTGGTATCCTCTATGTTTCGCTGGTTAGAGCTTATCAGGATTCAATTTGACATGTTCTTATTTTGGCTGGGTGAGCACAGTATTTTTCTGCCAACTGGCATCCTTCCTTGAGTTTTCTAACATCTCTTACTATCAGGATACCAAATATTAATGATTACGCAAGGCTACAATATCTTATATCCCCTACTTTTAATGGGTTACCCTTTAGCTATTGACCAACTGAAATTGCCTTGTGATTAATAGCCTATTACTGTATCTTTCAGTATTTTTGATGTCCTTCCACAAACATTCACAGAAGGTTCCTTTGGGGATACCAAAAATAAAGGCCCATACAGCCTATACTTTTTAAGGTTCACTGACAGAATATCGATGTACAAAATATAGGACCCGATTCCTATGTCATTGGGAAGGCTTGCGAGTCTGATTTGGCTTTCCCAGATCCGATTCTTAGCCCTTGTTTATGACCGAATCGTACACAGGTCTGAACGACCAAGTACAATGCGAAGATCACGTACGCATTAGCCAAATCGTTTCCGGGACCCAAACCTGTTCGTACGACTCGTTCTTATCTGAATCATGCAGTGCTATGGAGCCGAATTCTGACTGAGCGAGCACAATGCACGATTCAAACAGCTGCTTGCCCTCGGTCTCAGCAAGATGAAAAGTCTGTCAGAATCGTACTTCGGGGGCCGTAGCAGGCCCCCTTTCACCCCGGGTCCTCAGAATCTGTCACAGGGATGTGCCCATAGGTCCCCCCTGATCCAGGCATGCAGACCATGGTGCCCGCCACAGGGTGTATGCTTTTCTCCACCCACCACTTTTTGCTATGGGAGCAGATGTTCGAGTCTATACATGTGCTACAGAATGCAGCACACATAGAAAGAGAAAAGCAAGGAGAAATACAAGTATTTCTCCTTGTAATGCCATTCTAATGCCTGCTCTTGGATGGCGTTGGTTTTTGCTGCTGCCTTAGATGTACACCTCCTTGTAAATCTGGGGCAGCTTTGAAAGCAATGGGTGTTGCGGTTCATAGCCCACAGCAACTCCCATTGCACACCCCTTTCACACTAAGTGATGAGTGTAAAAGGGCCTTGTTAGACCTGGCACCATTGGCATGGGTTTCCCCAGTATTTTTGCCTTTGCTTCCTGTATTTTTGCTGTGTGTTGGAATTTGTTTCTGCTGGTCTAGATGCTTTGGGCAGTTTGCCACTGTTGTTCAGTGCCAAAGTCTAAGTGCTCCCAAAGTAAAGTATTGTTATGGATTAATGATTCCCTGTTTGGCATATTTGATTTACTAGTCAGTCCCTAGTACAGTGCACTGTGTATGCCCAGGGCCTGTCATCAAATGCTTCTAGTGGACCTGCAGCACTGACTGTGCCACCCACAGAAGCAGCCTGTAAATGTAACTAAGGCATGCCATTACAGAGCCTGTGTGCAGTCTAGTACCACCAAGTCGACTTGGCAAGTACACTCACTTGCCAGGCCCTACCCTTCCCTATTCTTACCTGTCAGTCATCCCTAAGTTAGGCCCAAGGTACCCCTGTGGGCAGGGTGCAGTGTATGTAAAAGGTAGGACATGCCCTGGTGTGTGTGGCATGTCCTGATAGTGAAGTACTGCCAATTTTGTTTTCACTATTGCAAGGATAGGATAGAATTTGGGAGTTTGCTTATAACATATAGTAAACATAACTACCCCTGTGAACAATGTAGGAAAATAAAGTTTAGTACGCCTGAACTCAGAATGTTAAAATGCATCTTTTAGTGAAGGTGGCTTTTACATTCTGTGTTTGAAAATTACACTTTTAGAAAGAAGGTATTTTCTTGCTTAGCCATCCAGTGTGCCTCTGCTAGGATGTGTATTGACTGGCTGGCTTAGGAGTGACAGAGGCTGGGGATGAACAGTGGCTTCAGAGAGTACGATGGGTCAGGGCTGGGCTGAATAGACCTGGGCTGCATTTAGAGTAGAGGATGAGTTTTTATTTCACCTGAATGGGCCTGGACTGCCTGACACACTGCTTTCTCAACCTCCTGCCAGGAAGCTGCGCCAGGGTGGACAGAACTGGTTCTGACTGAGCACAGGGATTCTCTGCCACCAGAGAACAAAGGATTTTGCTTTATAAAAAGAGGGGCTGAGACCCCAGGCATTTAGATCACTTCTGGGAAATCAAGAAGAACCTTTGCCAATGAGAAGAGCTGGAGAAACTGGAGGAGGAGTACTGCCCCTATCTTGTGTACTGTCTGGAATTGGCCTGCAGTGGCTGCTTCTGCAAAGGAAAGGAGATGGACGTTGCTGTGTGCTGTGTCCCCGGTTTGAGGAAGATCTTCAAGGGCTTGAAGTTGAGCTTGTCCCCTATTCATGAGGTCTCAGGAATATCATAGATCTCACCAAGCTTCTAGGCACAGTCTCTGGAACCGCTGGTTACAGTTGCCTGGAGAGGAAAAGGGTAACCAACTCTGTCATTGAGTCCGTCGCAGGATTCCGTGTCCTGAAGGCACCGTAGAGAGCACCGCCTCGTTTTACAATGCAACGCTGGTCTCACCAACTCCGTCAATGAGTCACTGCTTGCATCGTGTCCTGTGGGCATCGCACTCTGCAACGCTTTGCTACACGATGCACTGATGTCATCGACTCTGTCGCTGCCCGACTCGAACATCGACCGGCTCCGTCACCGCATCATGACCTGCCAGCACGGCATCGAGCACTATCTCACGCTGAAACGCAAGCCTTGGTCTCACTGACTCCGTCAACTAGCCGCTGCCTGTACCGAGCCGTGAGGACACTGCACACTGCAACACTTCCATCTCACCTCGCACCTGCAACAGTTGACCCGGACCGGCTTGTACCATTGTGCCAACCGCAACAATAAAAGGTACTGTCTCCGAGTCTGTCGACGCTTTAGGTAACCTGTATTGACGCTGTTGGCCGTAATTGTTAGATTCTGTCATATTCAGTATCGCGGTAGCCCCGGACAGAATTACTGAGTCAGAGGAACTGTATTTTCACGTTTTTCCTGCAATTTAAAGGTTATTTTAAACAGTAACAATTTTTTCAAAGTATTGTATAATGGATTTTTGTCAGTTTTGGTCTTGTTGGTTTAGATAAAGTTTGCTTATTTTTCCAAACTGGTGTGGTGTCCATTTGTAGTGTTTTCACTTTGTTACTGTATGCATGGCCAAATTCTTTACACACTGCCTCTGAGATAAGCATGTCTGCTCCTGCCAAGCTACCAAAGGGTAGGGGTTATTTTAGAAGTGTATCCCCCTTACCCTGACTAGGAAGAAGGGTCCTTACTAGGACAAAGGTGCAAATCTCTGCCAACTAGAGACCCCCATTACTAACAGACCTTATTTTTAAAGCAGCTGTAAGTCACAAAAAAGTGGCTTAACGCTGAGTTATAAATAAGGAGAAGGACATATCGCCAACAGAACGTCGCTAATAGGGACATTCTGGTGGTGATCCCGTTGTAAATAGGCCCCTGGGTTTCTCTTGCCGCAGTGTGAGAGGCCCTATATCCCTTGCAAAGTGATTGACAGTGCCAAGGTGTATAAAACATTAAACCACCTTGTGGCTTGAGCTGCATGGTGCTTGGTTGTGTAATCACATTGTACGTGTGATGCAATTCCTGTAATTTGCTTTCAATCACTGGCATACAGAAAGCTGCAGGCTATGTTTTCAGACCACAGATCACTAACAGATTGCAAGTGTGCCAGCAATCTATACAACACAAATAGTGCATGTGTGATAGGCTGAGCATAATGATGACAAAACAAACAGTAGGGGAGGGCTAGAGGGACGTTTAAAGACCAATGCCTAAGTATTGTCCCCCAAAGGACTAACTTATACACGAAAAACTTAGGGGTCTAGAAGCTAAACCTCCCCCTGACTCAATCACAGCTCGAGACAACGACGGACAGAGCGGGGTCTCACATATCCTGAGCCAGGTCCAGGAAGAGGTGAGGTCCACTCCCCGGAAGCACTGGTAACCAAGTACCTGCTTCCGAAGAGGAGTACGCACAGAAGAAGGAACACTATATCCTTTTCTGGCTCTTTTCACTTGTGTGTTTTTTTGTATAATTTTTCACACTCATTTATACACTTATGCAGGCAGTAGCACAACTCAGAACAGAGACCCTGAAGAAAGCCTGAGGTAACTCCCTCAGAGGCTGAAACATGTTGGTCTCCTCGCAGATATTTGTTATCAATGCGATAATTTTGCCAGTCTGTTCTTGTTTTTAATCAGGAAGGGGCCAACGCCTATTAAAAGTTTTTCTGTTAGTTCCCTATCCTATTTTAAATCACCACTCTTTCTTTTTGCACTGCACTTTTCCCACTGAATCAACAGAATTTGTGATACCTGTGTGATTGTGGTCGCTACCCCGAACCATCCGAGAGGGTATGCATGTGATCTCAATGGTCAGGAGACACAATACCCGCCAGGGATTACCAAATGATAATATTGATCTTGTAAGACTTTGATGGGAATCCAAAACAACTGGGGTGACTCATGGTTACAGGTGTTTCATTTATTGGCGATTTGGTCTGTTACTCTTTGTATTCCTATAGTACTAATTAGACATAGGTTTTACATTAGCAAACACTCTTCTGGTTTAGCTTCTAGACCCCTAAGTTTTTCGTGTATAAGATAGGCTGAGCATAGCCTGCCGATCATTCAAAGAGGCAGTTTGTTTTTTTCAGATCACTATGTGTGTCTGGTACTGTGGTGCTAAAGCAGTTCTGCACAACTTTGGACTGTTATAGTAAAATTGTAGCAAGTCTAAATGATTCACTTCATGAACCCCTTCGATGTGAGCCATCTCTGTTTCAGAGCTTGTGGCTGGAGTATCTTAACAAGGTCAGTATGCAAATATATGCTTTTTAAAGTGCACAACGACTCCCAGAGTGATCTCTTGATACTGATGACAATGTGTGCTGTTAAGTAATTCAGGAGTCCTCATTTTATCATTTTGGATAAAAGGTAGGCATGGGTAAAATTTAGTTTGCAGTGGCATAATCTCACAAACTTTCCTGCATTTCTTATGCACAAAATGCCATGATTACAGTATTGCACCATGTTGCATATTCAGTTTTCATTATTCAAAAATGTGATTATGGGAGCATGTTAACAATGTGAAATAATAGAAAATCAGTGGGTGTTCATGTGACATGAAATTAATAACTTTTTTAGTTTCAAATGGGCCCTAAAAATGAATGTAAGGAAGCATTTCATGCTAAAAATAACACAAAATGCCGGATCAGCATTTTGCATCATTTCTGAAAAGCAAATGTTTGAGACAGAAAAGTCCTCTGCATGGTAATCGATGTGTACCCCTACTCTGAGTGCCCAACTGTACTGTTGCCTGAATCCCATCTGCTGATTTTTGCTGTCATAGGCAAACATGGATCACACGTGCATGCTATGACATAAGCCTGTCTCACGGATGGTGGTCTTGTTGGACTTGGTGTTCCCACAGCGCTACCCTCATAGTGATGGACGGCTACCACCTTCACCAGGAGTTAAGCAGCCCAATGCAATGCTGGCAGTATAATGTGTAGTGATCAGCAGTAGTGAACAGGTACCTTTTACCCTTTCACTGGACTGAGGCCTACAGGTTCACTCACCTTTTTAAAAGTTTTGCAGCTGTGTGCTTAACTCACCCTTACCCTATATCAGGTAGACGTGGAAGTGCTAGGCATTACAAGAGTTGTCACTCGGCTCTGGGTGTATGTGTGCCTGGGAAGGGTACAATACAGAGATTGGGAAGCCCTGAGAAATGCATGCAAGGTGAGTGTATGTGCTGGGTATGTGTGTACCTGTGAGGAGAACAGTATATGAGGATGGAGTGCTCTACAGTGCATGCATGGTGAATGCATGTACTGGGTGTATGTGTACCCACAAGAAGTACAGTACATGAAGGAAATAGTGTTGTGCAGTGTATACATGGTGAATGTGTGTGCTGGGTGTATGCGTCCCTGTGGAGGCACGATACATATAGGTAACAGTGCTGGACAATGAGTACAGGTTTGTCTGTAATTGAGGACCTTAGGTTCCATTTTAGAAGACCTGGGCATGTATGGTAAAGACATGAGGTGGTAGAGGAATCTTCCCAGACAGATTTGTGTATTGCTGCATTTATGTGAGCTGGGTGGGACACACTTGGTAGAGGAGAGCTAGGCCCCACCTATACACTTCAAAGGGTGCTCTTTGATTCAGTGAGACAGTGACTTTGTACAGAGGTACATCATTTAGGGTTTTGGTAGAGGAGTAAAGAGAGAGTGATGAGGCAGAAGAGGAGATATGATGATCTAAAGAGAGATATAGGACAGAACTTTTATTCTTTAACTTAATTACCACTAATTACCTATGAGCATGAGGGTTAGATGGGGTAGTTAGGTATGTGGTTTAAGATTCTCTGAAGCGTGCATGCCCATCAGACAAAGACAAATCTGTCCTTCTGGCTATCTTGATCACTTTACAAGGGCCCTTTGGATGCTGGAGGTCTTGTGCAATAAGCCAATTTGCCCATTCCTTAAAATGACCCTGCAACAAGCACCAGAAATCCAAGAAAGATCAGACTGGTGCAATTTCTCACATAATGATATGGAAGAACATGAGTGCACTGAAGAGCAAGGGGCAAAAGCTATGTGTATCAGGCGAGCATAGTGTGGTGTGCAACAAAGCCTCAAAGCTGATATGCAGCAGATTGTGGTCAACAATAGGAAATCAGAGGTATTTGCTCTGGGTCGTGGGACCCGCCAGGACTGTCCACTTTTGCCCTTACTCTTCACTCCCTCCCTAGAGCTGTTAGTGGCATGGATCCGTAGGGATCCAATGATTAGGGGACTCAGGTGGACGGAAGGATGGGAAGACCGCATCTCATTATACAACATTCTTCTGTACCTCTCCTCTCCAGAAAAATTGCCCCATATAGTGCTCCATATCTTCACAAACTTTGGGTAAAACTCATGGTACACGATTAACTGGAGCAAGTCCCTGCTGTATGTTCTTCATGTTGACCCTCCCTCTCCACCCAGGGGTTGTCCTATTCAAATAACAAAAGTGGGCTTCAAGTATCTCTGGGAGTCTTCATTACCTGAGACCCCAAACTTTGATATGAGTGCAATCTACTTCCCCCATTGCAGAGACTTAAGCAAGATGTCGTGAACTGGAAGGCACTGGCACTTTCATTGCTAGGAAGAGCAGCACTTTTTAAACTGATGTTGTTACCGTGCTTCCTCTAAGTCTTGCAGAGCATCTAGATCTGGTCCCAGCAAAATATTTCAAGGAGATAGAGAGCCTGCAAAGAGAACTGCTTAGCACAAACTTGTTCTTGGGTGGTATGATGGGGGTCTTGGGCTCCTGGACATCAAAAAGTATTATTGGGCGGCCCACCTGGCCGCCATCAATCATTGTACCTAACGTCTCAGGGACGACCCACAGAATGGATAAATGCCTACTCTTTGCCGGAAACCACTACAGGGCGATTTATTCTAGACCACGACAGTATCCCCTAACAGGACCAACAAAACAGTCACTTCAGGTCTGGCATGCAGGGAACCGAAGCCTGGGGTGGGTCCAGAAACTCACGCTAGCAACTCCCCTATGGGACTCAGAACAGCTGGGCACCCTAGGGACCTCAAGGGGGTTTGACAAATGGAACCTCATTGGGATTTCGAAGTTTGGGGACCTAAGGGAAAAGGGAGAGGTGGTGTCATTTGCATCACTCCAGCACGATCATGAGCTAGCCGACACCAAGTATTTTAGATACCTACAGGTCTGTCATGTCCTCCAGTCAAATCTTCCAGATGTGACCTCCCCACCAGAATCCTCTCCACTGGAGGACAGACTTTTAGATGGCTACCTTCCAGAAAAAGCAATAGCCCTGACTTACAAAAAGTTAATTAATAACACTGCTGATCCCCTAGGACCGATACGAGAGCACTGGGAGGGATATGGGCTGGAGCTGGATGACGAGGAGTGGCAGGAGGTGGTGGCCTCACCATAGGAAGTTGCGATCTTGTCTAGGTTATGTCTCGTCCAACTCAAAATTTTACATAAGTATACGTCTCTGGACCCAGACTAGCGCAAATGGGAAGGGTGACTAAGGCACAATGCAAAGACAGTGTGGCCAAGTGGGCACCTTTATGCACACAATATGGGAATTTGGGGGTGTTCAGAAATACTGGAAGAAGATGCATGACTGTACGGGTGAGGTGTTAGAAACTGTAATTAGGCCCGAAGCACAAAGATGCCTCTTAAATGTGTTGGAACCCATGGCCCTCAACAGTAAAGACAAATTATGGGTCACTCTGGGTCTAATAGTGGCCAACAGAAATACAGTGCAGTTGTGGGCGGCAGTAGTGTCGCCAAAACTTGAGGCTTGGAAAGCGGATATGGACTGGTGTATGGTCAGAGTAAAAATAGTGTATGTTGCATGTGACTGCCCCTCAAAATGGTCCGTGTTAGATTTGGGGGTCTCTAGTTGACACAGGTAGGTACTTGTGACAAATAGGGACCCTTGCCTCTAGTCAGGATAAGGGGGTACACTCCTAAAATAACCCCTGCTCACCCTCTTGGTAGCTTGGCACAAGCAGACAGGCTTATCTCAGAGGCAGTGTGTAAAGCATTTGTGACCACATACAGTAACCCAGTGACAACACTACAGATGGACACCACACAGTTGTATATTAAAAATAAGTATTCTTTATATAAACTTAACACAAGACCACAAACAACAAAAATCCACAATACTATACTTAAAATGGTAGTTTTAGCTTAGTTCAGTTCAGATCTCAGGATGCAACACTTTAAGTCAATGTTCCTTTCAATGCGGGACGCTTCCACAACAAACAGTGTTGCAGCGATGGAAATGCGGCAAAGTTCTGGTGCAAAGAAATAAAGATGTGAAGATCTTCCAGATGCGGCACGCTTCTCCGATGATGTGAGAAGTCTTGGTTCGATGCGTCAACTGCAGCGGCGACATCCTTGTTCAGCGATGCGACAGCAACAGCCTCGGCTGCGACCCTCTTCTCTGACGTTGCGAGAGGCTTCCGCACAATGCGACAACTACAGAGGCGACATCCAAGATGCGACAGCAGCAACTCCGACGGCGGCGCGCTTCTCCATGGATGCGTGGCACTTTTCTTGATGCGGTGCAATGCGGCAGCTACAGCGGCGACATTCACGAAGCGATGGCGACAGGCTTCTTCCTCGTTGCGTGACGCTTCTCTCGATGCGGTGCAATGCGTCAGCTACAGCAGCGACACTCTCCTTGGGAGTTGCGACGGCAGCGGCTGCGATGGTGACACGCGTCCTCCTCTTGAGTCGTGCTTCCAGCTCCTTGCGACACGCAGTCCCTCAGAGGGCCCAAAAACATCAGCTGGCACTCCCAAAGAACTCTGGGGAGCTTGGGTTTGAAGTCTGGTGTCCCGGTGTCCTTTAGGCTGTACGATCATTTCCCTCCTGAGGCGGAGGCCGGGAGATTGTTGTGCCACGATATTGGTTTGCTTTTAAAATTGCTATTGCTTTTAAAATCTTAATTTCGGCTTGACTAACAAAGCTTTTACCTGCTACCACCTCCCCCCTCCTCCTCGCTACCTGGGCCACTCTCAGCCAAGTGTTGATGCTGAGAGCCCGGTCCCGGGTAGACGAAGAATATTAGCGGCCATTTTGGGTGTGTTCAAGCGCTGGGACACGCTCTAGCTGTGCATAAAATGGGCATCCCTTAGCCCTGCGCTCGATTAGGCTGTACGATCATTTCCCTCCTGAGGCGGAAGCCGGGAGGTTGTTGTGCCACGATATTGGTTTGCTTTTATAATTGCTATTGCTTTTAAAATCTTAATTTCGGCTTGACTAACAAAGCTTTTACCTGCTACCACCTCCCCCCTCCTCCTCGCTACCTGGGCCACTCTCAGCCGAGTGTTGACGCTGAGAGCCCGGTCCCGGGTAGACGAAGAATATTAGCGGCCATATTGGGTGTGTTCAAGCGCTGGGACGCGCTCTAGCTGCGTATAAAAGGGGCATCCCTTAGCCCTGCGCTCGATTAGGCTGTACGATCATTTCCCTCCTGAGGCGGAAGCCGGGAGGTTGTTGTGCCACGATATTGGTTTGCTTTTAAAATTGCTATTGCTTTTAAAATCTTAATTTCGGCTTGACTAACAAAGCTTTTACCTGCTACCACCTCCCCCCTCCTCCTTGCTACCTGGGCCACTCTCAGCCGAGTGCTGACGCTGAGAGCCCGGTCCCGGGTAGACGAAGAATATTAGCGGCCATATTGGGTGTGTTAAAGCGCTGGGACATGCTCTAGCTGCGCATAAAAGGGGACGGTCATGTCTCCGCGCAGCGGACGCGACCAGCGGACTTGCCGGACCTGTCCTGGAGTCGTGCCAGAGTCCTGCCCGTCAGCGCCAAGGAGGCGTATGGGGCCAGGGAGCCTGTCCCTATCCATATCCAAGCCTCATGTGAACCCCTGTATTCTCTACTTGCCCTAAGGTCCCTCGAACCTTCCTGGCAGTCCTGCCACCACACTTATCCCCCGGACCTGCTCATGTCTAACCCTGATTGTGGCTGTTACAAGGAAGGCAATCACCACAACTCCCCGGATCTCACCCATAAGCAGTTTACCCGTAAGAGGCCAGGCCCCTCCCCCACTTCTAACTACTCTGGGTTTCTTATCAACACCCGCTCGTTAGTTAAAAATAATGTTACTTTCAGGGAATGTATTCTGGAACAAAAGCCCACTTGGGTCTTTATTACTGAAACCTGGGCTTCGGACTCCTCTGAGCCCGACCTTATAAATGCGATTCCAGAAGGCTATGCCTTGGCCAGAATGGACAGAGTTGGTCTCAGGGGAGGAGGGCTGGGGATAGTTTATCACAACTCAACAAGATGTCGAATCGATCCCCTGTCCTCTCCGTCTGACCCCTTCCAGGCCTTATATTTTGCCCTTAATCCCTCTCCCACTGTGTCCTTCACTGGGATCCTGATATACAGGCCCCCGGGCCCTAGGTCCTCTTTCAGTCTCGGACTTCTTAAGACTCTTGAGCGTTACATGGGCAAACCCAACCTTACGGTTCTTAAGGATTTCAATTTCCATTTGGAGAATGCTACTTCCGCTGAAACTGTACATCTGCTGGACGCCCTTGCTTCCTGTGGACTCCCTCAGATAGTGGGTAGTCCGACCCACCTAGCGGGGCATACTTTGGACGGGGTATTCACCAACGACCCCCGGCTTCAGATTGGCTCTCCCCTCCCTCTGTCTTGGTCAGACCATCTAGCTGTTCCCCTCAACCTTGTTCTTCCTGCTCTATGGTGCCCCAGTTGGATAATAACAAGTGGGAACTGAGGAGGAATTTCAGAAGGATAAACAACGATACTCTTTCCCCTTTCATGTCCAATATTAAACCCCTGTCAGAGAGCGACGCCGATGCCGCGGCCCTTGACCTGTCAAATATCTTGGCAGGTGCCGTTGAATCTTTAACGCCGGTTAAGCATCACTATTCTGCTAGGAAACGACCTTCTGCCCCCTGGTTCTCTGACTCCCACAGAGTCCTCAGACAGGGATGTAGGAAACAAGAAAGATTATGGAGGCTATAACTGGACCCCATAGAGAAGGACAAACACAAAAGACTCCTCAAGGGCTATAAGGCTGCGGTTCTGGCAGAAAAGAAGGCGCATTTTGCCAAATTAACAGCCTCACTCAGTTCCCCTAGGGACCTGTTTAAAATTGTTGACACCTTGTCCCTCCTTCAGGCTCCGGACCCTATAGCCGCCTCCCAAGAACTATGTGATCAGATCTCCACCTTCTTTCACACTAAGATCATGGATATTTACACCGACCTGGAAGCTCTCAACCTTAGTCCTGGGAGACCCGTTGCGACCGTCGCACCCCCTCTGGACAGCCAGATACCCGAACCCTGTTGCCTCCTCACTCACTTTCCCCCCTCACCCCCGAGCTTCTTAGCCCTCTCCTGAACAAACTTAAGTCCGGATCCCCGCTTGACCCCTGTCCCTTGAAAACTCTCAAAGAGTGTAGGGAGGTAATATTACCTCCCCTTGCCGCGGTCATGAATCTGGCGATCTCGGAAGGCGTCTATCCCCTTCCTTGGAAATTGGCTATTGTCAAGCCCTTGCTGAAGAAGCCTACCTTGGATCCTGGGACATTGAAAAATGTCCGCCCAATCTCTCTCCTCCCAGCCCCTGCTAAGCTAATAGAGGCACACCTCAATTATCATCTGAGTTCCTTTCTCGATAGCTCCCTCTCTCTGGATCCCTCACAGCATGGCTTCCGGAAGGATCACAGCACTGAGTCTGCGCTTACAGTGGTTGTCGATAGCATCCGCACTAAGGTCGACACTGGCCAGACTGCCTTGTTGGTGCTGTTAGACCTTACTGCGGCTTTCGACGCCCTGTCTCCCTCCATCTTAGCCAGCCGACTCAGTGAGGTGGGAGTGGACGGCCTGGCATTCAGCCTCCTAACATCCTTCCTTGACCAGCGGAAGCAAAGGGTGAAGCTGGGCGACTTTCTTTCGCCCATCAAGCCTGTGAAGTGTGGGGTACCTCAGGACTCCTCCCTGAGCCCCACGCTCTTTAACATCTATGTGGCCCCTTTTGCCAGGCTTGTAAGATCCTTTGGGCTGGAAGTTCTTTCCTACGCCGACGACACACAGATTGTGGTTTCCATATCACAATCGGTAAACATAGCGGCCTCAAACTTTAAAAACTGTATGGAGGCTGTCGCAGGCTGGATGGTTCAGAACTTCCTCAAGTTGAACGGGGAGAAAACGGAGGTCCTTGTTTTTGGAGGTAAACACGAGACCTGGTCAACGGACTGGTGGCCTGCGTCTCTTGGTGCCTGCCCCATGCCCACTACTTCGGCCCGTAACCTGGGTGTTATCCTGGACACCACCCTTACTCTCGATAAACAGGTCAGCAGGACAGTTTCTACCTGCTGTGGGGCCCTAAGAATCTTAAGAAAAATTTCTCACTATCTTTCCATTGAAGCACGAAAACAGGTCGCGGTGGCTCTTATAGCCTCCCGGTTGGACTACTGCAATGCACTATATCTAGGCATTAACAACAGCTTGGTCCAACGCCTTCAGACTGTGAAAAATGCAGCGGCCCGATTTGTGGTAGATGCCCCCAAGCGCGCATCAGGCACTTCCATCAGGAAGAACCTGCACTGGCTCCCTATTCAGGCCAGGATCAACTTTAAGGCCCTCTGCCTTACGCACCATGCCCTAAATGGGACTGGGCCAGAAGACATTCGTCCCCTCGTGTCCTTCTATGTCCAAGGCAGGGCTCTTCGCTCCGCCGATAAAAAGCTTCTGACTGTTCCTCGAGTCCTCAAGGCCAGATGGGGTGGAAGGGCTTTCCGTTCCCTTGCACCTAAACTTTGGAACATGCTCCCTGTTGACCTCAAGGGACTTGCCTCTCACCCCCTTTTCTGCAAGGCACTCAAGACCTGGCTTTTCCAAGAAGCCTACCTATGATCTGTACTTCTCTTGTTCATGCAGCTCTACCATCTTCAGTGCCTTGATGCCTTTGGGTTTAGTTGCGCTCTATAAATTCAAATTCATTCATTCATTCCTGAGACTTCAGCAGGAGGCAAGCTCTGTTCCAAGCCCTTGGAGATCTATCACAAGTTGAAAATAAAGCACACAAAGTTCTTTTTCCTTTCTTTGGCAGTCCGGAAACCACTGCAGGCCAATCCCTCAGGCAGCACTTCAGCTTAGGGATAGTCTCTCCTCAGTTTTTTTTCTGGTTCCACTCCTCAGCAAAGGTTTCTTCTTGTTGTACAAAAGTGATCTAACTTCTTGGGATCAGGGTCCCAATATTTATACCCCAAAATCCTTTGTCCTCTGAAGGCAGAGGGGCCTTTGCCTAGTTCAAACCAGTTCTGGAGCACTCTGTTTACATGACTCTTTCTTTCCTTTCACAGTGCAGGGCAGAAACATCAGACGCACCACAGGGAGTGGAACCAGCACTGTGGGGAGCAGGCACAGACCTAGTCAGGTCCCAGGTGCAACTCCTTCCTCCCATCTAGATGCAGATCTCTCTATTCACCACTGGGCTGACTCATCCTGTCTCTTGGAATTCCCCAGACCTGTCACTCAAACTCCAGACAAGGAATAAACAACCCAGCAGAGGCAGGTTTGGATAGTTAGACAAGAAAATACCTACTTTCTAAAAGTGTTATTTTCAAATACAGAATGCTAAAACCAATTTCACTAAAAGATGTATTTTATCATTCTGAGTTCAGGCGTACTAAACTCTAATTTCTACCATGTTCCCTGAGTCAGTTAGGATTATAAAATGTAATAATCAAACTGCCCATTCTGGCCTGTGGAGAACAGTTAGCCTTGCAATAGTGAAACACGAAAATGGCTGTAATTTACTAATAGGACATGTTACACACACCAGGGCATGTCCTACCTTATTCTTACAATGCACCCTGTCCGTGGGCCTACCATAGGGGTGTCTGATATGAAGAAAAGGGAAGATTTAGGGACTGGCAAGTGGGTGCACTTGCCCAGTCTGCATGACAGTACCAGACTGCACACAGGCTCTGCAATGGCAGGCCTTAGACACACTTTTACAGGCTGCTTCTGTGGGTACAAAAGGGGGTGGTGATGGATGGAGCATCTGAACCAATCAAATACTGACACACAGTCAACAGATCTGGGTTTAATCCATCACCGTTCTTTAGCCCACTCCGCCACCCCGTCCATCACCACCCACCTTTTGTACCGCTTTGTTCGCCATAACTTGGCAGGGTATGCTCAGAAGTGAGTCCCTTGCTCACTTTGCCACTGGATTCAAGCAAGCCTGGCTGAAGACGGCTGTAATGCCAGAAACCGGTCCTAGGAAGCTTGAGTCCGGTCCAGGGAAGGCATGGCTTGGCGGTTCGGGCTGGACTGTTCTCATGATGCACAGGGTCAGACTGATTTGCATATGGCCATGTCTGAACTGGGGTGGCAGAGTGGGCTAAAGAACGGTGATGGATTAAACCCAGATCTGTTGACTGGGTGTGAGTGTTGATTGGTTCAGATGCTCCGTCCATCACCACCCCCTTTTGTACCGCTTTGCTTCTGTGGGTGGCACAACCAGTGCTGCAAGCCCACAGCAGCATTTGGTTCACAAGCGCTGGGCACACTCAGTGCACTATACTAGGGTCTAATAAGTAAACCAAACCAGCCAATCATGGAATCACTAATCCATACAACAATTTACAATAGGGAGAGCATATGCACTTTAGCACTGATCAGCAGTGGTTAAGTGCCCAGAGTCATAAATCCAACAAACACAGGTCAGACAAAATACAGGAGGAAGGCAAAGGGTTCAGGGATGGCCCTGCAAAAAGGGCCAAGTCCAACAGTCCGCTATATGGGGCAAATGGAATGCCTATTGGGGAAATATTTGTGTTGCACCTGCTCTGCCCCCCATGATAAACCAACATCACCTTAAATACTGTAACTTGCCTTGTCTCTTTGAAAGCTGCTCTGTCAGCTCTTTGTTGTCGTACAACTCTAATATTTGTAATACTCAATGGCGAACTCATTAATGGTTAATAAAAATTTATATTTTTTAAATGATAATATGCAGCAAAAGACTAACCAGTATTCTGCAAGATGGAAGTGAAGGTTAGCGGGCATTCAGCCCTGGAAAGTGAAAGCTGATGTACATTGGGAGCAAGGAATGGTGTGCATTTAGGAGGACAGGGTGATTGATGACAGTAAGGGGCACAGACTGGTATACATTGTAGACATAGCGTGATGTGGAGAAGTGAGCACAGGCTGATGTGCACATGCTTAATGTCCATTAGTAGATGTGCACATGGTGATATCAGAGCCTTCTGCAGAACAAAATAGTATATATGTTGGCCTGTGTACATGGAGCCCGTGTGTCTGCATGCTTGTGAGCATGAGTGTCTACATATTTGTTGATCAGCAGCAAGCATAAATACCTTATCTCATTGACAGAAAAGACTGCACCCCCCATCCATGACATTTATTAGATTTTAACAAAGAAGATATTTCAGCTCTAGGTGTTTGTAAGATCGAAATGTATAGACAGAAAGACGGACCTCTAACTTTAAAACAACACTCCCCTTTATCAGTAGTGCATTCTTTCAAACCAATGGCTCCATCCTTTAGAAACAATAACTATTGAAGGTTTTTAAATACCACTTCCAGTTCCACAATAAATTGCTACCAGAGGCATTCTACATAGCCACACGCTCACACATTTATCAGACTATTGGGAGGTGTGCATAGCGCCTGTATTTGTTAGGCCATCTGCATGAATGTTATTTGTGACTATATATACTGCATGTTGGTCTGTGTGATCGGATACCTTTATATTTGTGGTTCTCTTCTCTCTACACAGGTGGCTTTATGTATGTATGTATGGCTGTCCATATTTTTCTGTGTAAGTGTCTATATCTGATGTCTCTAGTGAAAGTTGTACTGAGGTTCTGTGCGAGACAGGGAAGTAAACTTAAAAGATGTAAAGCGTGGCTCTTGCTCAAGCTGGTATAACAAATTTAGCTGAGGCTCTGACCCCAACCAACCAGCCTGACTGGGATCTTACTGCTGTCAAAGTTGCGTGCCTAACTGTTTTATTGCAGAGTTGGTTGAAGTATACTATTTATGTGAGATCAGCAGAGTGAGTGAGGGTTTCATAAGGCAAGTGTACAAGTACATGTACACTGTTCTTCCACTACAGTCTTGTAGTTCTGGCTGTTTAATGAGCCTGTCCACAGACTGAAACACACCTTTAATAGAAATATAGTGCACATACGCAGGCCAACATGTTAACCCTTACAATGGCTTTACACCAGAGGGTCAGTGACAGCATTTTATTTTAGCTGTTTTGTTTTAAATGTGCGGTTAAAAAAACACTGCTGTTACATAGAAAACTAATGGCATGGGTCTGTACCGACCACATATCAATTGCCCATTTTGACCATGCTTTTAAACATGATGACTCCTCTACCATCTTTGCTGGATGGATAAGGGAGGCTGCCCAGAAGCAGTGTGTTCATGCTGCATGTCAACCTGCTGCCTGCATGCAGTGCCCTCGCGGATGGTAGTGAAGCTTCAGGAGAGGCATTTCTTATGATTCATAAATCATATTAGTATCATTCAGTGCACCAGGGTGTGCATGACAGCCTATGCTCAGCCCCCCTTCCCCCTGTATGTCTCCTTACCTCACTCTTACTCTGGAGACAGCAACAGTTCTTTCAGTTTCAGTATTAGTAATGCAGGCAGTGTTGAGGCCGCAGATCATGTGCACTGTCACAAATGTCAAGCGTAACCAAATTATTATCAAATAACAGATACAGAAAGGTGTGGGTTTTCAGTTGGGGGGCCAGAGCACATCATAGTCTGGCCAGGCCCCGCTCGTAATCCCATCCGTGGCTACGACTCTTAAGCGTCATTTTGGATCCTGCACACCCATGCAAAAGTGACGCTGCCTGCACTGAAGCCATGGACAATGCTCACCGAGTGCACAACGCAATGACCTTGACCTTGCCTTTCAACAAAGCCTCAAATTTGCCGCAGCACCTCCGAACAACTGCTTTTATGTGAGTCTCAGACACCACATCAGCGACATCAGTGGTGCACCGTCCCGGCTCAGATGCATTGGCCCTGTGTGGCTGTCGACCGGCGCATCGCCCTCAGCCCAGTGGTTCCACTACAAATTCGACCCACTGCACTCTTAACATTGACACATCACTGGCACTGCACTGCCTTTGCTAACCAAAGCCTCAAACCTGCAACTGGGGCATCACCTACTTTGCACAGTGCATCACCCCTGAGTGCCAACGCCTCAACGACCTTGCACTACCTTCAGATCCGACACATCACCTGCAACGGAAATGCATCCTCTCCATTGAGCATTGCATTGTCCCAAGCATCGACGTATCCAAGGTACTGTCAGAGGGTCTGCATGACTCCTGTCTCTGGCCTGTTCTCCATCACGTTCAGACTGAACTTTTCGGTTTACCCCAGTCAAGCACTACTAGATGGCCCCAGTACAAGAGGAGGCATGACCAACCCAACTTCCTGTACAACTACCAATGCAGCAAGCAACCACGTGAAACCGATAGTCAAACAGGGAGGGAGGGATAGGAACTCATGTGGCGAGGAAGACTATACTCAGAGTAATATAGATTACTGGTAAGTAACTGGGGCATTACCTCCTTGTAAGTCTTCCTCGCTGCCTGAGTTACACAGTGATTCAGAAAAGGGGGTGGTGATAAACAGAGTGTCTGAATTAAGCAGACCACTCTTACCCAGTCCAAAGATCAGGGCTTGATCCATCACCGTTTTTTAGCTCACTGCACCATCCCAGCTCAGAACCTGGCTACATGCAAATTAGTCTGTTCCTGTCCCAGTGCATGATGGGAACAGGGCAAACCAAACTAACAAGCCAATTCTTATACTGGGAAGGAAACAAGCTTCCGGGGACCGGTTTCTGGCATTTCAGCCGTCGTCGGCCCGGCTTGCTTGAATCCTGATGGTGCAATGAGCAAGGGACTCACATCTGAGTATACCCTTCCACGCTTATGGTGGACAAAATGATTCAGAAAAGGGGGTTGTGATGAACAGAGTGTCTGAATTAAGCAGACCACTCTTACCCAGTCCAAAGATCAGGGCTTGATCCATCACCGTTTTTTAGCTCACTGCACCATCCCAGCTCAGAACCTGGCTACATGCAAATTAGTCTGTTCCTGTCCCAGTGCATGATGGGAACAGGGCAAACCAAATTACCAAGCCAATTCTTATACTGGGAAGGAAACAAGCTTCCAGGGACCGGTTTCTGGCATTTCAGCCGTTGTCGGCCCAGCTTGCTTGAATCCTGATGGTGCAATGAGCAAGGGACTCACATCTGAGTATACCCTTCCACGCTTATAGTGGACAAAATGATTCAGAAAAGGGGGTGGTGATGAACAGAGTGTCTGAATTAAGCAGACCACTCCTACCCAGTCCAAAGATCAGGGCTTGATCCATCACCGTTTTTTTAGCTCACTGCACCATCCCAGCTCAGAACCTGGCTACATGCAAATTAGTCTGTTGCTGTCCCAGTGCATGATGGGAACAGGGCAAACCAAACTACCAAGCCAATTCTTATACTGGGAAGGAAACAAGCTTCTGGGGACCGGTTTCTGGCATTTCAGCCGTCGTCGGCCCGGCTTGCTTGAATCCTAATGGTGCAATGAGCAAGGGACTCACATCTGAGTATACCCTTCCACGCTTATGGTGGACAAAATGATTCAGAAAAGGGGATTGTGATGAACAGAGTGTCTGAATTAAGCAGACCACTCTTACCCAGTCCAAAGATCAGGGCTTGATCCATCACCGTTTTTTAGCTCACTGCACCATCCCAGCTCAGAACCTGGCTACATGCAAATTAGTCCGTTCCTGTCCCAGTGCATGATGGGAACAGGGCAAACCAAACTACCAAGCCAATTCTTATACTGGGAAGGAAACAAGCTTCCAGGGACCGGTTTCTGGCATTTCAGCCGTCGTCGGCCCAGCTTGCTTGAATCCTGATGGTGCAATGAGCAAGGGACTCACATCTGAGTATACCCTTCCACGCTTATAGTGGACAAAATGATTCAGAAAAGGGGGTGGTGATGAACAGAGTGTCTGAATTAAGCAGACCACTCCTACCCAGTCCAAAGATCAGGGCTTGATCCATCATCGTTTTTTTTAGCTCACTGCACCATCCCAGCTCAGAACCTGGCTACATGCAAATTAGTCTGTTGCTTCCCAGTGCATGATGGGAACAGGGCAAACCAAACTACCAAGCCAATTCTTATACTGGGAAGGAAACAAGCTTCTGGGGACCGGTTTCTGGCATTTCAGCCGTCGTCGGCCCGGCTTGCTTGAATCCTGATGGTGCAATGAGCAAGGGACTCACATCTGAGTATACCCTTCCACGCTTATGGTGGACAAAATGATTCAGAAAAGGGGATTGTGATGAACAGAGTGTCTGAATTAAGCAGACCACTATTACCCAGTCCAAAGATCAGGGCTTGATCCATCACCGTTTTTTAGCTCACTGCACCATCCCAGCTCAGAACCTGGCTACATGCAAATTAGTCTGTTCCTGTCCCAGTGCATGATGGGAACAGGGCAAACCAAACTACCAAGCCAATTCTTATACTGGGAAGGAAACAAGCTTCCAGGGACCGGTTTCTGGCATTTCAGCCGTCGTCGGCCCGGCTTGCTTGAATCCTGATGGTGCAATGAGCAAGGGACTCACATCTGAGTATACCCTTCCACGCTTATGGTGGACAAAATGATTCAGAAAAGGGGATTGTGATGAACAGAGTGTCTGAATTAAGCAGACCACTATTACCCAGTCCAAAGATCAGGGCTTGATCCATCACCGTTTTTTAGCTCACTGCACCATCCCAGCTCAGAACCTGGCTACATGCAAATTAGTCTGTTCCTGTCCCAGTGCATGATGGGAACAGGGCAAACCAAACTACCAAGCCAATTCTTATACTGGGAAGGAAACAAGCTTCCAGGGACCGGTTTCTGGCATTTCAGCCGTCGTCGGCCCAGCTTGCTTGAATCCTGATGGTGCAATGAGCAAGGGACTCACATCTGAGTATACCCTTCCACGCTTATAGTGGACAGAATGATTCAGAAAAGGGGGTGGTGATGAACAGAGTGTCTGAATTAAGCAGACCACTCCTACCCAGTCCAAAGATCAGGGCTTGATCCATCACCGTTTTTTTAGCTCACTGCACCATCCCAGCTCAGAACCTGGCTACATGCAAATTAGTCTGTTGCTGTCCCAGTGCATGATGGGAACAGGGCAAACCAAACTACCAAGCAAATTCTTATACTGGGAAGGAAACAAGCTTCTGGGGACCGGTTTCTGGCATTTCAGCCGTCGTCGGCCCGGCTTGCTTGAATCCTGATGGTGCAATGAGCAAGGGACTCACATCTGAGTATACCCTTCCACGCTTATGGTGGACAAAATGATTCAGAAAAGGGGGTGGTGATGAACAGAGTGTCTGAATTAAGCAGACCACTCTTACCCAGTCCAAAGATCAGGGCTTGATCCATCACCGGATGCACTGGGCCAGGGACAGACTGATTTGCATATAGCCAGGTTCTGAGCTGGGATGGTGCAGTGAGCTAAATAACGGTGATGGATCAAGCCCTGATCTTTGGACTGGGTAAGAGTGGTCTGCTTAATTCAGACACTCTGTTCATCACCACCCCCTTTTCTGAATGAGTTACACAGTGAGCATATCCCAAAGCCAAGCAGCTTCATGGTCACCAACAAGAAACCATATGCCAAAGGCCGAGGCAAACACCACAATTTAATCCAAACAGCAAAAAAGAGGAAAAAAAGAAACAGACACCCAACAGAAGAAGCGGCAGTCAAGTGCAGGCAGGGCTAGCCTGTAGAACAGACTCAGCAAAACCCTCAGAAGCAGGACCACCCAACATCCTCAGAAAATACCACAATAGTGGTACATGAACATGTGTGGAGAGGCCCACGTAGAGGCCCTACAGATATTCACAATCAATACCCCCTTGAAAGAGGCCCAGGAGACAGAAATACCCCAGGTAGCCCGTCCCTGGATCCAGGCCGGCACCTCCGACCACTGAGAACTATAGGCCTGAAGGATTGTCTGCTTAATCCATCTACTCAGGGTAGAAAGAAAAGGCTTATGACCCGATCTAACCGGGCCAAAAGTGACAGACTATCACACTTGCAAAAAGCCAAAGTCCGCTCCAGATAAACCAACACTGCCAGCCAGACTTCCAGAAGGGGGCGATTAGCTTCCACCCCAGACTCAGGCACCGGGGAGAAAGTCCGCAGAATGACCTCCCTGGAATGGTTGGCAACTGAGAGGACCTTGGGCTAGAACTTAGTGTCGGGCAAAGGACAGCACAATCCGGCAAGACACGCAAGAAAGGAGGAGACCGCAAAAACGACACCAACTATCCAATCTGAGCTGCTGACACAATGGCCATCAGAACCACCACCTTCATGGTCAAGAATTTAATGTCCACAGAACCTAGGGGCTTAAAAGGAGCCACCTGAAGGGCCTGTAAAACCAACGGGAGATCCCAGGCTGGGGCAGGACAAATCACTCTAGGACGTTGAAGAAAACAACTGCGTGTCAACCGGGCCACCAATGGATCCAGCGAATCCAAATGAGGACTGCAGAGCACCCACAAAGCCATCAACTGAGCCCGAAATATAGAAAGAAACGTAAAGCCATCCAACAGAAAATCTAGCAGCGAGAACAGGTCCACTGAACCAGACTCTAGGCATTTAGAAACACACCACCTAGAAAAGGACCCCCAATGTTGGAAATAAGACTGAAGAGTCGCCAGGTGTCTGGAACCCTGAAGAAAATCAACCATTTCCTCATCTAGCCACGGAACAAGATGCTCATCCTCTCAAGATCCAGGCCTGAAGATGGAGCCAACCCAGAACCCCCGAAGGGAGACACAAACCCCTCAGCGTATAAGGAAGATTAGGAATCACCCAACACTCCTGAATGGCCAGCTCCCTCGGAAGATTATACCACGAGCTGAGCTCAGCCCAGCACAATCAGCAGAACAAATGCCTTGCACAGAACCTGGGCAATCAAATGGATCAGAGGAAATGCGTAAAGCAGGATGTCTGGCCACTTGAATGACATCGCATTCACCCGCCATGCCTCTGGACAGGGAATACTCGTGCAGAAGCAGGGCAGCTGTGCATTGCCCTTGGCCGCAAACAAGTACACCAAACAAGTACACTGTCGGACACCCAAACTGCATTTGTAATAAACAGAACACCTCCCCAGACAGTGAAATCAAAAACATAGGGGGAAAAACCCTCCTCAGGTGATCTGCCACACAATTCTCTCTCCCTGGGAGAAACACTGCCAGCAGAGACAACACAGTGCTTTCCGTCCAAGTGAGAATTTACTGAACCAGGAGCCACTGGGACCGAACCCTGCAGCCCCCCTGGTGATTGAGGTAACCCATCGCCACCTGATTGTCCATCTGGACCAGAACATGATGCCCCTGAATGGCTGATGCAAACTCCAGACAAGCCATCTGAACTGCCTTCAGCTCCTCCTTGAAGTTGGGTGAGCAACCAGCCTGCAGGCGATACCAGAGACCCTGCACAGACCAGGAATCCAACGTCAATCCCCAGCCCAACTGGCTGGCATCCGTCATCACCTCCCGGGAGTAGCACACCTGAAAAGGAAGACCCCTGGTCAGATTGGATTCCACCATCCACCAACACAGGGCAATCTGAATCTGAGGGGACCCTACCACTGACTGATTTTAAGCAGCGGAACAAGGGGACCAATGGGACAGGAGATGGTTTACCAATGGGTACGGATGCAAAGGAGCCCACAGCAGTACACTTATTGCTGCTGACATCAAACCCTGCAACCTCAACCACTCATGCACTGGGGCAGAATCCAAGGCCAGCAGACAACCCAGGTCCCTCCTCAAGATTGCCCTCCTCACGGCTGGCAAAAACACCAGCCCCTAGACCATGTCCAGGTAACCCCTAATAAACACTAACTCCTGGGTGGGAACCAGATGCAACTCTTTGTGGTTGATCAGAAAGCCGTGCCTTTCCAGAATCTCACAGAGACGAAGAGGCAGAAATCAGCCAGTCATCAAGGTACGGGAATACCCAAATTCCCTCCCTATGTATGAGCCCAACCAAGGGAGCAGGACTTTAATGAAGACCAGCAGGGCAGAAGACAAACCAAATGGCAATGCCTGCAATTGTAAATGCTCTGGCCCCACACAAATCCTGAGGAACTGCTGGAATGCAGGGTGTATGGGCACTTGGAGGTAGGCATCAAGCAGATCCAATGAAGATACCATGTTGTGTATCGATTTAGATTCCGTATGAATTTCCCGATTCATTCCCTTATATAGGTAAATTTCACATTGCCCTTATATAGGCATCGAAATCCAGTCTTTATTTAGGCATAGTCCATGCTACCCAAATACAGGCATGGCTACTTACATCCGTTCATCTTTGTCACAACGATTTCTTGGAAAATCAGACTCTTAAGCTTTAGGGACTTCCCCTTGCCTGGATATTGATTTCTCCAAGAACTCATTTATTATGCATGAACATCTATTCCTTAGGAGTTCATTTATGACGTTCATATGCCCGACTTTTACGTCAATACCAGCATTCCTAAACACCTTCAAGGTATAAATATACCTTCACTTGCTATGGCAAAGCACGGTGTGGTTCGGTGCAGTTCAACTACTTACTTGCAGGACGCAGCTCGCCATAGCAAGTATCGAAGGAAGCCAACTCCCTAGCTGACGCACTGACTAGATGCTGTCATCCTCCTGCCGAGAATCCAGCTCCATTGTTTCTGACTCCCCTTGCGGGATTTTGGGAAATCGAGTCCCGGGAAAGAGATACCAAACTCTCTCATTCTAAGGTATGGAGCTGATTAGAACCAAGAGAAACCTTTGGCATTTCTTGGCAAAACTAAACCTATGCTAAACCAGCACCTACTTCTTCCCCCGTACTAGACCTGGGTTAGGTACAATGTTGTAGGCGTATTTTAGAAGCAGTAGTTGAGTATTTTAGCCTGTGTTATTTATGTATGCATTTTTATATATGTCATAGCAACAAACAATGCTATTACAGTATTATTTTCTATTACTGTTTACGCTGTACGCATTATACTTCGCACTTTGTCTAACGATTGTAGCAGTTCATATCTCTTGCATGAGAAATAAGACTGTTCAATAAAACCCTTTCATTGAAACCCCTGTCTCTCTATTTCTATGCAACTCTTTAGGAACTAAGCATGCACGATTGACTTAGTGAAATAGTCATCTATTGTTTCCACGACTCTGAATATCGTGTTCCGGCTCTAAGGGAAACAAAGTTGTCATGTTTATGCGGTTGTCAGAGATTAATCTCTTCTTGTTCATTCCAGAAAGTTTCTAGTGACCTCTGTGTAGGAGAGTAGGGTCTGCAATCCTATGATCACCCAGATTTTTTGCTTTTGTTTCACTGGTTTACGACTTTCTCTGGCTGTGGGCCTGCTAATCAGACCCACAGCCTGGCTGTTCTCTTTCTAAATTACGAGATGTACCCTAGGTGCATTTACCATTTGGTACTGGGCCACCTTATCAGACCTTGTAACTCAGGGCATAGGTGTACCCAGGGCCGCCAGGGGCTGCAGCATGTATTATGCCACCCCTGGCTGGCCTCCTAAATTTGACACAACTGGCTGCATGACAGCTGGGGCGAAGTCGTGTAATCACCCTTTGCTTTAGGTATAGTAGCTCTATATCTAACTATACAATGGACACCCGAGTTCCTATCAGTCACTCCTATGGCAGGCCTTGACAATCCTGAAGGCAGAGTGCGTGGGCTCGTGTGAACTGTGTTCTGGCCGGAGCCGAGCCGGTTGCAGCTTGCGGAGCAAAGACCCAATGGCTGTTCCATGATAACGCGTGCCACATCGGTAACTACGGTGTCGCGTTATCAAGGCATGTCGAGTAAGGTGTCATACGAGTCGGGATGCTGCCCTCTCACCAACCCTGGCGACGAGGTTAGCATTCCGCCCTTCTAGAGGGACACGACATGTACGTAACTGTGAACCCCGGTTAAAGTTAACGAAAGCCTCAGCTCCACAAAATGGATGCTGCCACCACAGACACGAGTCTGACCTCCTGCTGCTGGGAGTCCTTCCAGCGAGGAGCGCTTGGACAAAGGGTTTCCTGTCGAGGGCGGTGTTCGCACTGCCCAGACAGGGTTTGTGTATTCTGGGTAGGTAGGGCTTTTGCGAGAAGGTGACTGCGGAGTGGCACCCCGGTGCTCACTACGCATCTGCCGTTCAGAACCAGTTCCAGGGGCGACAGCCCTGGCCTGGGGAAAGTCCGGCAGGGGAGAGGGGTGTAACTACCCCCCTTCCTGGTCCAACCCTTAGGGCAGGACCTAGTCATGTACCCACCCCTTTCTTTAGAATAAAGGCCGGAGCGGGGACCCTTCAAAATTAGATCATCTTTGAATCAAGAATACTTTCTACGAAAGGACTTCGAGACTCTTCTCAAGATTTCTCCCTTGTGACTAAGGAGTAGTCACCCTGCATCAGCGGGCACCACCTAAGAACTCTGCGGTTTGCTGTAAGTCCTTCCTCAAGGAATCCGATGGCCCAGCTCGACGAGAACCGGCTTCCCTGGCACCTCTGACCTCTACCCACGTCATCAGCTCAGCTGTGATCTGTGGGTGCGACGAGACCTCGAGGGACCGGCCATCATCAAAACCTGCACGCTTTCTTAAACCAGCACGACCATCGAGGTAACTCTCTGGTGAGTGCTCTGGGGTCCGAGAAGCCCCGACCCTGAGCCGCTCCAGCACCGAAGTGCAGTCTCCCAGCATCTCCACGATCTGCGTGGGGCCCTTCAGCTCGCTGCTCAGCACGTTGTCTGGTCACTAGCCGCTGGCTTGTGCCCTTCTGTGACGACATCCGACACTCAACTCTGCTGGTCTGGTTGCTCCAGACTGGCCCTTGCTTCCATCTTTGCGAGAAGCAACCCGGACCCTCCTGGTCCCCTCAAGACGCCATCTTAGGCCCACCACGTGGCCCTGAGATCTGCCAAGGCTTGTTGCCCCATCCTGGGCCCAGCGACGCCGACAGCATCATCCTTCGTGGGACAGCTCGCACCTCCACCGTGGTCGCCGACAACGCCTCCTGGTCCGTGAGACTGCAGAGCCTAGCGTCGCCCACTCACCTAGTCGAGGTGACGGCCAACCGGTGCTCTTCTGGTACCCTCTGACTACTGGCTAGTATTACGAACTTGGTCCCCTCTGCTTTCAGGTGTCAACGATCTCTGATCCAGGCTTGGATCTCTACGAACTATTCATCACTGGTCGCCGGCCAGCAACTCCTTTTCTTCCGGCCCCTGGCTCGTCAGCGAAGACCCCGACGCCTGTAAGACTTGTGCAGCCGCAGCCCTCGTGGCTAGGTAACTCGGCATTTCGGTGCCTGCATAGCCTCTTTACTCTAGGGTCCTGAGTCCCTCGCTTCCGACTTGCCTTATCGGGTCCGCCCGAGACCTTAACTTTCCGTGTCCTCGGACACTTGTTTTAATTGTGCACTTGAAGTATTTGCCTAAGAGATTTGGTTTGTGCTTAGTACCCTGTCCTCATAAAGAGTACAGGGCTGTTGTGATTCTTAATAAATATACTGTTTATTTTCATAACACTTGTGTGGTGTCCTTTCACTGGGTGTTCAAGGGGTACATGTGTGGTAAACAGCTGGCTTAACGCGCCCTCTCGAGTCTTTAGCCTTAGACTGCTCGTATCCACGCTACTAGGATAGCTGGTCTATAGGTTGACTTACATCCAAACACCATAAGGGTCGTTGGAACGATACATAGCGGTCGCTAGAATAGCGAACGTTGCATATCGGGCCAACTTCTCACATTGGTGAGCAGCGGTTGGGATTTGAGCTTGCTGTTGTTTTACCACACGTATCCTAAGAATATCTTGTTGAAAGATCACATAAGTACTGTTAGTACATATAACTAAAGCTTAGAATACTCTGAGTTCTACTGAACCAGCTGTTGCAGCTCCTCAAGGCTTAGCACACCTTGGCTGCAACTCCTAGCAAGGGAACAGTAGATAAACACATAGTGTAGGTAGGTGCATCACTTACACCACACTAGAAACAGTATGTCGGACAAAGGAGGAAACACTGAGTCTCCCCTTGTGTCAGTTGACCCTCCACAGGTCATCCCTTCGAGATATACTGTGCTGAGCTTCAAGGAGTTAAGACAAGTGTGTCACTCCAGGAAGATCAAGCAGGGGTCTAACCCCACAACGTCCTTTCTGATTGGTCTCTTGGAGACTTATGATGCCAGAAAAGCTGAGACCCGTCTTAGCGCTTCTAATCCAGAAGGAGACATGCCTCCCCTCGAGGGAACCAGAGACGATCCTGACCTCATCCACCTCGCAACTGAGAACGAAGATGTGGAGGATGATGAGGATGAGGATCCCTCTGGGGATGAGGCAGATAAGGGACAGGTAGAAGTCGTTAGACTAAGCAGGTCCAACTTAAGCAAACATGATAGTGGTACTGGGGGACCCCCAGCGCCACTGTCGGGTCCGCTTAACCTTGGGAATGGACGAGCCCGATCTCTGTCGAGAGACTCTGGCAGATCCCTTCAAACCAATGGCTCTCACAACTCTTCTCAAAGAGGGATGACGTCCCCTCAGAGGAGAGTGTACGAAGCTAAGGAAAGGGCGGCTAATCTGAGGATCGAAAGGGAAGAACTTGCCCTGGCCAAAGAAAGGCTCGCCTTTGCTAGAGAGCAACAGTTAAGTGGGGTAGTCCCCACTGGTGGCAGCAATGTACGTAGCAATAGGGAAAAGAGTTTCGATACGAAACACCTTGGTAAGATAGTGCCCCCCTTTAAACAAGGGGACGACATCCACAAATGGATCACTGCTTTGGAGAGGGCCTGCACTGTGCAGGGTGTTCCCCAGAGTCAGTGGGCAGCTATCTTGTGGCTCTCCTTTGAAGGAAAAGGAAGAGACAAGCTCCTCACCACAAGGGTGGAGGACGCCAACAATTACCAAATCTTGAAAAATACACTCGTCGAAGGGTTCGGCCTAACCACTGAGCAGTACAGGGTGCTGTTCAGGGATACCCAGAAAACGCAGTCTCAAGATTGGTCTGACTTTGTCGATTGTGCCACTAAGGCTTTTGAGGGCTGGTTGCTGGGCAGTAAGGTTACTGATTACAAAGGATTGTATAATTTGATGATGAGAGAACAAATTTTAAACAATTGTCAGAACCAGTTGTTGCATCAGCATCTCGTCGACTCGGATCTGACCTCTCCCCAAGAATTGGGAAAGAAGGCAGACAGATGGGTTCGTACGAGAGTTAAACAGAACCAGGGCCAGAATCAAGGTGGTCAGAAGAAAGCAGACCAGAAGGGTAAAGATTCTAAGGGGGAACAAAATGACCAGAAGTCTTCGACAGGTCCCCAACAACCCAAAGAGGGTGGGGGTCAGGCTCCCCAAAAGAAGAAAGAAGGCCAATCCAAAAGATGGTGCCAGTACTGCAAAAGTAAATCTCACTGGTTTAGTGAGTGCACCAAGAAAGGAGGAGGGCAGACTCCTGCCACTGCAGCCCCTAAGGCACCTGTGCCCCCTAGTACAGTCAGCAGGGGTAGTGCGCCTCCCAATGGTTTAGTAGGGTTAACCCTGGGTTCTGAGGGGCGTGACAACTTAGTTGGCACACTCACTCAGGCTGTCCTTGTCAGTACAGGGGACGTGGACGTGTCCCCTGACGTAAGTCCCAATACTTTGGGCAAATACCGACAGACGCCTTTCATAAATGGAAAGATGGCTCAGGCCTATAGGGACACTTGTGCCAGCGTCACCATGGTGACGCCTAACTTTGTGGACCCTGGACAGATCATGCCAGGTACAGAATTCCTGGTGACCAATGCAAGCAATGTCACTACCAATCACAGTATGGCAATTGTAGCTTTCTCCTGGGGAGGGGTAACTGGCCAAAAGAAGGTTGTAGTTAGTTCAGACCTCCCAGTGGATTGTTTGTTGGGCAATGATTTGGAGTCATCACAATGGTCAGAAGTGGAGCACCGGACTCACATGGAAATGTTAGGCTTGCCAGCACATGTGTTCGCCGTGACCAGGTCACAGGTCAGGAAGTGCCCCACTGAACAGGTGCTGGATCCTGGAACAACGGACCAGACACCTCCCAAGAAAAGGAGCGGTAGGGTTAAGGCTGCGCCTTCCCCCTTGCCCCAGGTCGTGGATCAAGTCTCAGAGGAGGCTGACCTACAGGAATTGAGGGAAACTGAGCCTAGGGAATTCGAACTTGATCAAGTTGAATTCTTGGGTTCAGGGGGACCCTCAAGTGAAGACCTGGGGAAGGACCAGTTAGACTGCCCTTCTCTTGAACCCCTCAGACAGCAGGCTGCTGCTGAGGCTGCTGGGAACGCCACAGGTACCCACAAGGTATACTGGGAAGATGGACTCCTGTACACTGAGTCAAGAGACCCCAAGCCTGGCATGACCAGGAGGCTGGTCGTACCCTTGTCTCAGCGTGGTTTCCTACTTACCTTGGCCCACGAGATTCCCTTAGCAGGTCACTTAGGCCAGACGAAAACGTGGGACAGGCTTGTCTCACACTTTCACTGGCCTCACATGAACGAAGATACCAAGGAGTTTTGCCGCTCCTGTGTCACTTGCCAAGCCAGTGGTAAGTCAGGTGGCACGACAAAGGCCCCCCTTATACCAATGCCTGTGGTGGGGGTGCCCTTTGAACGGGTGGGGATCGACATCGTCGGTCCCATGGAACCACCAACAGCATCAGGGCACAAGTTTATACTGGTGGTAGTGGATCATGCCACCAGGTATCCTGAAGCTATTCCCCTTAGGACCACTACAGCACCTGTTGTGGCAAGAGCCCTAGTTGGAGTGTTCTCCAGAGTGGGCTTCCCTAAGGAGGTCGTCTCCGACAGAGGTGCAAACTTTATGTCGAGCTACTTAACTGCTATGTGGAAGGAATGTGGTGTCAACTACAAGTTCACTACACCCTATCATCCACAATGCAATGGGCTTGTTGAGAGATTCAACCGGACCCTTAAAGGGATGATTCATGGACTACCTGAAAAGCTTCGGCGTAGATGGGACGTCCTGATCCCCTGCCTCTTGTTCGCCTACAGAGAAGTCCCACAGAAGGGGGTTGGCTACAGCCCTTTTGAACTTTTGTACGGGCATCCTGTAAGAGGACCCCTGTGTTTGGTGAAGGAAGGATGAGAGAGACCTCTCAAAAAGCCTGCAGCCAACATAGTGGACTATGTGCTTGGCCTCCGCTCGCGGATGGCTGAATACATGGAGAAGGCATCTGAAAACCTTAAGGCCAGCCAAGAACTCCAAAAAGCTTGGCATGACCAAAAGGCTGTCTTGACTGTTTACCAGCCCGGACAGAAGGTGTGGGTGTTGGAGCCAGTGGCCCCAGCAGCACTCAAGGTCAAATGGTCCGGGCCCTACACCATCCTGGAGAAAAAGGGAGAGGTCACCTACCTGGTCGACCTGGGAACTCCCCGGAGCCCCCACAGGGTGCTTCATGTCAACAGGCTAAAAGCATATGTCGACAGGAAGGACATGAGTTTGCTCATGGCCCTAGATGAGGGACAGGAAGAGGAGAGTGACCCTCTCCCCGACCTGCTCACTCAGAATCCTGACGATGGATCGGTAGATGGTGTTGTCTTTTGTGGCAGCCTCTCCGAACATCAACAGAGCGACTGTAAACAGGTTCTTCAGTCGTTCAGACATATGTTTTCTCTAACACCCAGTCAGACCGATTGGTGCACCCATGAGGTTGACACTGGTGACAGCTTGCCCGTCAAGAGTAAAATCTACAGGCAGCATGATCACGTTAGAGACTGCATCAAAAGTGAAGTGCAGAAAATGTTGGAGCTGGGAGTCATTGAACCCTCGGATAGCCCTTGGGCTAGTCCCGTAGTTCTAGTGCCGAAACCTCACACCCAGGGTGGTAAGAGAGAGATGAGGTTTTGCGTAGACTACAGGGGTCTCAATGCAGTCACTAAGACTGACGCCCACCCAATACCAAGGGCAGACGAGCTTATCGATAGATTGGCTTCGGCCAACTACTTAAGTACGTTTGACCTGACAGCTGGGTATTGGCAAATCAGGTTAGCTGAGGACGCCAAGCCTAAAACCGCATTTTCAACCCCTGGTGGGCATTATCAGTTCGTGGTGATGCCCTTTGGTCTGAAAAATGCACCTGCCACCTTCCAAAGGTTGGTGAATCAAGTCCTTACTGGGCTGGATGACTTCTGTGCGGCGTATCTTGACGATATTGCTGTCTTTAGCTCCACCTGGGAGGATCACCTGGTCCACCTGCGGAAAGCGTTAGAGGCGCTGCAAGCAGCAGGCCTCACTATCAAGGCCACCAAGTGCCAGATAGGGCAGACACAGGTTGTATACCTGGGCCACCTTGTAGGTGGAGGCCAGGTTCAGCCACTGGAGAGCAAGATACAGTCAATCAGGGACTGGGCTCCTCCAACCACCCAGACTCAGGTTCGAGCTTTCTTGGGCCTGACTGGTTACTATAGGAAGTTTGTCAGGAACTATGGTTCAATTGTGACACCATTAAACGAACTGACAAGTAAGAAAATGCCAAAGAAGGTTCAGTGGACAGCGAGCTGTCAAAAAGCATTCGATGACCTAAAGCAGGCCATGTGCACGGCGCCTATCCTCAAGAGTCCGGACTACTCCAAACCATTCATTGTCCAAACAGATGCTTCTGAGTTGGGTGTGGGAGCTGTTCTTTCTCAACTGAATTTTGATGGTCAAGACCAGCCCATTGCTTTTATAAGCAGAAGGCTGACCCCCAGAGAGAAGAATTGGTCAGCTATTGAGAGGGAGGCCTTTGCTGTGGTTTGGGCCCTGAAGAAGCTGAGGCCATACTTGTTTGGCACTCACTTCAAGATTCAGACCGACCATAAGCCCCTCTTGTGGCTAAATCAGATGAAGGGTGAAAACCCCAAACTGCTTAGGTGGTCCATTTCCCTACAGGGGATGGACTTTACAGTGGAACATAGACCTGGTACTGATCATGGCAATGCCGATGGGCTCTCCAGATATTTCCACTTAGAACAAGAAGACTCACCTGGTCAAGGTTAGCTTATTGTTCCGACGTTTGGGGCGGGGTCATGTAGGAGAGTAGGGTCTGCAATCCTATGATCACCCAGATTTTTTGCTTTTGTTTCACTGGTTTACGACTTTCTCTGGCTGTGGGCCTGCTAATCAGACCCACAGCCTGGCTGTTCTCTTTCTAAATTACGAGATGTACCCTAGGTGCATTTACCATTTGGTACTGGGCCACCTTATCAGACCTTGTAACTCAGGGCATAGGTGTACCCAGGGCCGCCAGGGGCTGCAGCATGTATTATGCCACCCCTGGCTGGCCTCCTAAATTTGACACAACTGGCTGCATGACAGCTGGGGCGAAGTTGTGTAATCACCCTTTGCTTTAGGTATAGTAGCTCTATATCTAACTATACAATGGACACCCGAGTTCCTATCAGTCACTCCTATGGCAGGCCTTGACAATCCTGAAGGCAGAGTGCGTGGGCTCGTGTGAACTGTGTTCTGGCCGGAGCCGAGCCGGTTGCAGCTTGCGGAGCAAAGACCCAATGGCTGTTCCATGATAACGCGTGCCACATCGGTAACTACGGTGTCGCGTTATCAAGGCATGTCGAGTAAGGTGTCATACGAGTCGGATGCTGCCCTCTCACCAACCCTGGCGACGAGGTTAGCATTCCGCCCTTCTAGAGGGACACGACATGTACGTAACTGTGAACCCCGGTTAAAGTTAACGAAAGCCTCAGCTCCACAAAATGGATGCTGCCACCACAGACACGAGTCTGACCTCCTGCTGCTGGGAGTCCTTCCAGCGAGGAGCGCTTGGACAAAGGGTTTCCTGTCGAGGGCGGTGTTCGCACCGTCCCAGACAGGGTTTGTGTATTCTGGGTAGGTAGGGCTTTTGCGAGAAGGTGACTGCGGAGTGGCACCCCGGTGCTCACTACGCATCTGCCGGTCAGAACCAGTTCCAGGGGCGACAGCCCTGGCCTGGGGAAAGTCCGGCAGGGGAGAGGGGTGTAACTACCCCCCTTCCTGGCCCTACCCTTAGGGCAGGACCTAGTCATGTACCCACCCCTTTCTTTAGAATAAAGGCCGGAGCGGGGACCCTTCAAAATTAGATCATCTTTGAATCAAGAATACTTTCTACGAAAGGACTTCGAGACTCTTCTCAAGATTTCTCCCTTGTGACTAAGGAGTAGTCACCCTGCATCAGCGGGCACCACCTAAGAACTCTGCGGTTTGCTGTAAGTCCTTCCTCAAGGAATCCGACGGCCCAGCTCGACGAGAACCGGCTTCCCTGGCACCTCTGACCTCTACCCACGTCATCAGCTCAGCTGTGATCTGTGGGTGCGACGAGACCTCGAGGGACCGGCCATCATCAAAACCTGCACGCTTTCTTAAACCAGCACGACCATCGAGGTAACTCTCTGGTGAGTGCTCTGGGGTCCGAGAAGCCCCGACCCTGAGCCGCTCCAGCACCGAAGTGCAGTCTCCCAGCATCTCCACGATCTGCGTGGGGCCCTTCAGCTCGCTGCTCAGCACGTTGTCTGGTCACTAGCCGCTGGCTTGTGCCCTTCTGTGACGACATCCGACACTCAACTCTGCTGGTCTGGTTGCTCCAGACTGGCCCTTGCTTCCATCTTTGCGAGAAGCAACCCGGACCCTCCTGGTCCCCTCAAGACGCCATCTTAGGCCCACCACGTGGCCCTGAGATCTGCCAAGGCTTGTTGCCCCATCCTGGGCCCAGCGACGCCGACAGCATCATCCTTCGTGGGACAGCTCGCACCTCCACCGTGGTCGCCGACAACGCCTCCTGGTCCGTGAGACTGCAGAGCCTAGCGTCGCCCACTCACCTAGTCGAGGTGACGGCCAACCGGTGCCCTTCTGGTACCCTCTGACTACTGGCTAGTAGTACGAACTTGGTCCCCTCTGCTTTCAGGTGTCAACGATCTCTGATCCAGGCTTGGATCTCTACGAACTATTCATCACTGTTCGCCGGCCAGCAACTCCTTTTCTTCCGGCCCCTGGCTCGTCAGCGAAGACCCCGACGCCTGTAAGACTTGTGCAGCCGCAGCCCTCGTGGCTAGGTAACTCGGCATTTCGGTGCCTGCATAGCCTCTTTACTCTAGGGTCCTGAGTCCCTCGCTTCCGACTTGCCTTATCGGGTCCGCCCGAGACCTTAACTTTCCGTGTCCTCGGACACTTGTTTTAATTGTGCACTTGAAGTATTTGCCTAAGAGATTTGGTTTGTGCTTAGTACCCTGTCCTCATAAAGAGTACAGGGCTGTTGTGATTCTTAATAAATATACTGTTTATTTTCATAACACTTGTGTGGTGTCCTTTCACTGGGTGTTCAAGGGGTACATGTGTGGTAAACAGCTGGCTTAACGCGCCCTCTCGAGTCTTTAGCCTTAGACTGCTCGTATCCACGCTACTAGGATAGCTGGTCTATAGGTTGACTTACAACCAAACACCATAAGGGTCGTTGGAACGATACATAGCGGTCGCTAGAATAGCGAACGTTGCATATCGGGCCAACTTCTCACACTCTGAGTTAGCTGGCATACACAATTAAGTTGACTGTAATCGATAGAGACACACTGACCTCAGATCTATGTCAAATCTCTAGTGTATATTATTCCAATGAGCAGAGCCTATTAGGGATTTTGGAACTACACTACAACCACATCCCCCTGAACCAGTAAGGGAAGGATCTCCTGCACAGACAGCATCTTAAACTTAACATGAAGGACAAACAAGTCCAGCCTTTTCAAATCCAGCACAGGATGGAAGTCCCCGGAAACCTTCCTTACCAGAAAAAGAATGGAGTTGACCCCTTGACCCCTTTTACAGGCTGGAGCAGGACGAATAGCCCCTTTCTCAAGAAGATCCCCAACACCCACCAAAAGTGCCTCCCGCTTTGGCGAAGGAGATGGTGAGAGAGTGTGGACAAAGAATACTGGGGGTGGAGAGTTGAAGACAATCGAGTAACCCTCCCTGACAATATGCAGGATCCAGTGGTCGGAGACAGACCGTTCCCAAGTCTCCACAAAAGTCAACAATTGCAGGCCCCCTCGGATAGTCCGGACTTTTCTATGAAAAAAAAGGGGCAGGTTTTGGAGCAGTGCCACAACCACCGACTGCGGTGCATGGCCCACACACCCCAGAATTAGCCCGCTGTAGCAGGGCTTCCAACCTCCACAATGAGCATGCTCTGCCGAGCCTTCACCGAAAACCCAGTAGAATAAGGTAAAAATAAGGGGTACAACAAGAGCCCGCTTCGCAGGGCCTCCACCCCGGGCGTTAGGGCCAGCTAAGGCGTAACCTCACACCAATTGCCTGAAAATCGTGCTCAGAGAGTCTGCAGGCCAGAACAAAAAAACAGGAAGTGCGGTAGCTCGTGCTTCCACTTGTACTGGGTCAGGGGTGAACGTGGCCGGCTATGTTGGGGAGGGATGGGAGGACTGGTGCGTAAAATTACTTTGAAAGTTCTGTTGCGGAGCTGAAGATCATTGTGTAACTCAGGTGTTGAGGAAGGCTAATGAGGAGGTAATGGCTTCTAAGCACTGCATTTTGAGTTAATCTTGAAAAATTAATATCTTGACTTGGTCTTGTTTTACCCAGATAAATATTGGCTATTAGTCTAAACTGGTGTGGAGTACTTTTGTGATGTTTTTGCTGTGTTACTGTATGTGTGCACAAATAATTTACACATTGCCTCTTTAGTTTAGCCTGACTGCTCTGTGCCAAGCTACCAGAGGGTGAGCATAGGTAAACTTTAAGTGTGTACTACCCTTACCCTGACTGGGAATGTGGTTCCTGCTTGGACAGGGTGCATACCTCTGCCAACCAGAAACCCCATTTCTAACAGTGTGGACGAAGCATATTTTAGCTTAAGAATGTGAACAGGTCATAGCCCTTCTTCTTCTGTTTAAAATACTGAGTTACAATACTGTAAGAAATAGGGTTATTGTTTGAGTTGGATGAAATGCTACTCAAGCAACAACCAGAATCATTGTCAGCATGAACCACAAAAGTCACTGAATTTACCTGTGCTTAGCCATCTGGTAGCATGGTTCAAAAGCTTTAAAACTTAGTGTCAATGTGTAAAGTTTTTATGCAGCAAATAGTAATAAAGTGAAAACACAACACAAGGAAAATCCAAACCTAATTTTAAAAAAAAGATACATTTTAATAAATAAAATAGCACCAAAACAAAATTAGATCCTATTAGGGGCGTGGCATGGCAGGCCAGCATGGCAGATGTGAGCTGAGTGTGCTCCGTCCAGCCTCACATTGATCCTTACAATATCCTGCCTATTTGGCTTTCAACTTGGTCCCTGGACTGCCCTGCTAACATCTCCCGCTGAGAACTGCCTCGGAGCTGATTTTTGGAGCTGCCGTAGGTTCGCAGGCGGAGGTGGGGTGATCGGCGGCGGCATGCGTGTGCGATGCGGCCGTATCCTCAGCCGCAGCGTCCTTGCCACGTTGCCCGACCGCAGCCGTGGCCAAAGTGGGGGTGCGGGGCTTGCGGTGCAGGGCTCGCCCTGCAACATTGGTGGTCCTTCAGTTCCCAGCCGAGGGAGTGGATTCTGTCGGCGGCCTGCTCCGGTCGCAGTGCTGATTGGTGGAGACATTGGGAGTGCGGGATGCGGCCGGCTGGCCGCCATCTTGGTGCCTCAGCTCCAGCCTGGGCAGCTCCTGGGGAGAGGGGGCCTCCTGGGATAGCCGGGGTTTCTACTAATCAGGCACCCAGCACATGAGTACCGCCGCACTTCCTGGGAGGATGCCCGGCAGCGGCGGACTCCTCCCACTCCTTCATCTCACCCCTCCTCTTATTCCTCCCATTTGTAATCTCTTTGGGGGTAGCACCACCAGGGGTTCGGCGGCCTTGTCGGGCCGCAGGGGGTGTACCACATTTCGGGGGTGCCTTTGGGAGGTTCAGCAGGGCCGGCAAGACAAAAGGCGGTTTGGGGAGCGGCCTGCCTCCACCTAGATGACACCGGGAGTGGGACCCCGACCTCCATCGGAATGGCTACATTGTCCCCTCCTGGAGGTTTTCCGGCCGGTGTCGGTAGCAGTGATTGGGCCACTATGACCAGAGACAAACCCAGCGGTGGCTCAGCTAAACAGTACCATGGATAAATTCATGGGCCAGGGGGTCTGGCGGCGCTGCCCGGGGGGTCTGAAAATGCTATAACAGATAATGCAGCCCTCATGGCCGCCATTAAGCAATCCAGAGACGCCTTGGAAGCCAAGATCGGGGCGGTCGGCTCCGATGTAATGCTCCTACGCCAGGACCTGAGGAATGCAGTAGCTCGCATTTCAGAGACAGAGCCAAGAATCTTGGGTATAAAAGATGTGGTCGCCACTCTGCAGCAGAAAGTATCGTCACTAGAGACTACCCAACGGGGCCTAGCACTGAGAGTGGAAGACATGGAGTGGAGGGCGCAACTCAACAACCTGCGCTTTGTTGGTTTTCCGCAGGACTGCGAAAAGGGGAATATGGAGCAGTTTCTTACGGACTGGCTTGTGGGCTGGGTCCCTTCTGGGGAACTATTGACTTGCTTCGTGGTGGAACGTGCTCACAGGGCTCTGAAGCAGAAGCCCCCCACTCCGGGTGCACGCGGACTGTCATCGCCAAGCTCCTCAATTACCACGACAGGGACACCATCCTGAAATAGGCCCGGGCAAAGGAGCTATTGCTGTTCACGCATCTTATTTTTTCTGGACTATACTAAGTTGGTGCAAAAGCGGCGGCCGTCGTTCCTAGCCACCAAGGTTAGCGTCCGTGAACTCAAGCTCCCTTATGCTCTACTTTATCCGGCCAGGCTGTATGTAGTATACCGGTCCCGCACCCACTTCTTTGACACACCGCAGGATGTATTTCACTGGATAGATGAAACTGTGCGGCTGCGTCCTCACTCTCCCCTGGGAACAGAATCCCACTCCTCTTCAGGTGGGCCTGCCGGGAATCAGCACGGGCCGAGGGGAAGAAGGGGTAGACGCTCCAAATCCAGGCGCCGCTCACAGTCTGCAGGTCCCATGGCCCAGGAGGGGTCCGTTTATCGGCCATGTGTCTCATCGGACTGATACCAGTATGACCATGCTACTTTCCAAATTCGAGTATTGTTTATAGGCCGAAGTGGCATGTAGGTTGGCCAGTCTCTCAATGGGGCTCCACAGAAGGAGAGAAGGCCACCAGACAATGGGCTGTGATTTGGGAATCAGTTGGTGAATGTGGGGTGGGACCTCCTGTTGGGGTCAGGCTGCTCTGCCTGCCGCGACAGGTACTTCATTGTTTTGGAGGTACAGGGTAGGGGGGGAGTTGTGGGGTGTGTTTTTTTAGGGGGGGTTGTGGGGTTGCTGCACTGTCTACTTGTGTTCTGTTACGTATTGTGGAAGATTCTTGCTGCTGCCATGGTACTGTTAGTATACAGGAGGCCCCTGGTCTTATTCGGGTTCGTGGCTGGAATGTTAGAGGGGCACCAGACAAGATCAAACAGGGGCTATTCTGAAGTCAGCCAAGTGAGCCTGCACAGATGTATTATTGTTGCAGGAGACCCACCTAATGGGGACCAAGGCAGTATACTTTCAGCGCCTCGGATTTGCACAGGTCTTTCATCCCGGGTTTGTGAGGAGTTCCAGACGGGTTGCTATTTTAATATACCGTAGGATTGCATACACACATGTTAAGACTTGCTGAGATCTGCAGGGCAGATACTTGTTTGTACAGGGCATGGTAGGGGGTGAGATTTTGGTACTGGGAGCGTCTATGCCCCCACCTCTTTCCTTAGGGTTGGCGGAAAAGATTCTGACCCTGTGGACAGATATACCCGAGGGCCTTGCGGTGGTGGGAGGGGATTGGAATGGTGTGATGGATGTGGCCAGAGATAGATGGAGGTCAATGTTTATCTGAGGCCCACCATTCTACTAAACAGTACTCCTTAGTGACGAGTCTTGATTGGGTCGACCCATGGCGCAGGATGCATGGTAATATGCAGGGCTTTACATATCTTTCTGCAGTCCATGGTTCCTTTTCCCGCCTAGATTATCTGTTCATCCCATGGGTCTTTGACAGCAGAGTGGCAGCGGCGGACATTCTGCCGTGGGGACTTTCTGACCCCTCTCCAGTGGCACTTACTATACGAGACGGGGGAGCCTGTGGGCCATTCCGATGGCGCCTATCAATCTGGAAACTTCAGAAGGAGGACTACAAGGAACGAATAGAAGATGCGCTTGATCAATATTTGGCCATTAACTTGGGATCGGTCTTGGGGGCTGGGACTCTTTGGGAGGCCTTGAAGCCCACCATTCAAGGGGTAGATATTTCATTTTGCGCTGCGGCCCAAAGACGGCATAAAGAGGCCCTGGTTCGAGCGGAAGCTACTATTCTTAAGTTGGAGGCGCACGCCAGAGAGGAAGGTGGGCGGCTGGCTCAACATCGGTTACTTCTAGCGCAGCAGAAATATTCTCATATCCGCTTATATGAGGCTTGACAGGCCTGGCTTACTACACATAGTAGGATCTACCAATGGGGTGACAAATCTAGTAAAATGCTGCACCGATTGTGTCAGGGTTCGATTCGCCCCCAGGCCCTTCCGGGCATTGTGGGGTCGGATGGGCTACCTGTGTCAGGCACGTCGGCTATTGCATGCAGTTTTGCAGAGTATTATGCTCAGTTATATGCCCCTACGGAATGCCTCCCAGCGGAAGTCATTGATTGTTTCTTGGAAGATCTCCCACAGAAGGCACTCTCGGATGTGGTTAGGGAAACATTGGAAGGCCCGCTTACTGAAGAAGAACTGAGGTGGCCTTGGGTGATCCTAAATCTGGCAAGGCCCCAGGCCCTAAAGGCTTTCCCTGCAAATTAAAAAAAAAATATTTTTTGCAGCTGGGACCCCACTACCGCAGGGTGGTGGAGGAGGCTAGGGACTGGGGGTGTCTGCCCAGCGACTGGAAACATGCGGAGATAGTAGTTTTTCATAAGCCTGGTAGACCGCCGGAGCACCACGCCTCGTATCACCCTATCTCCCTCCTGAACTTGGAAGCCAAGATATTAGCTAAAGCTTTGGCGAATCGCCTCTGCCTTCACATAGCCTTACTGGTACACCCGGACCAAGCTAGGTTTATGTCCCAGTGTGCAACACGCAATAATATTAGGCAGGCTCATGTGGCAGTCTTGACGATCCAGGGACTGGGGGAACGGGCTGCGCTTCTGTTGGCAGATATGGTCCGGGCGTTTGACTCCTTGAGTTGGGTCTATTTATTTGTGCTACTGCGGTGACTGAATATTGGACCGCGTTTTTTGTCCTACCTCACCCTCTTGCCTACTGACTTACCGGCCTTGGTGCGAGTGGCAGGCTTTGTTTCTTCTGCATTCCCTATCGGGCGGAGTACCATGCAGGGGTGTCCATTAGCCCCATATCTTTTTGCTTCAGCAATGGAACCCTTGGCTGCTTGGTTTCGGATGGACGTTCAGGTGTCCTCGTTTGAATGGGCGCATGGACTGTCCGATCGCATCACCCTTTATGCAGAGGATGTTTTGTTCTTTCCTACCAACCGAGAACGAACGGGCCCTCTGCTGTTGCGTATTATGCAGATCTTCAGGGAAACATCTGCTTTATATATGAACCCTCAGAAGTCCACCCTGTGGGTGTTGGGAGGTCGGGCTAGCTTGGTTCTTGGGCGTCGTCTGTACAGGTGGTACAAGGGGGCATGAAATATTTGGGGGTGTATTTGTCTGATTCTCCCACCACGCCCTGGGAAAATAATCTTGCACCTGTATGGAGCGGGTGCGTGAGGACATTAAGACCCGGTTCCACATGACCCTGTCCATCTACGGCCGGTAAGCCATCTTTAAGATAGTGTCACCCCGCGACTACTGTATCAATTAAAAAATCATCCCTATCCGATTAACCCACGGTGGTTCCGGCAGGTGAATTCAGTTCTGGAACAGTTCCTTTGGGAGGGTGGGACGGTGATGGTGGCAGTCTGGACGTGCTTCCTATCTACATATAGCGGGGGACTGGCAACCTCTGATATTTGGTCCTATTATGCTTCATTGCATCTATTTGTCTTAGGGCAGACCCAGCGTATGCCGTGGAGCGGCGCTGCTTGGGGGACCAGTCCCTACACACTATTCTTTACTCAGCTCCGTTGAGGCGTCTCCTTCTGCCTGTCACGCAGATTGTTTTATAAATCTGGAGGCAGGCATTGCTGAAGATGGGCTGGTGGAAAAGATTGACTAGGGAGACCCCATTATGGCAAACCAGAAGTTTTCAGCAGTTGCTGAGTCTCTCCGGGTTTCGCGATTGGGATAACATCGGGATATCTACTCTGGGGGACGCTATGCACGGCATGGTGTTGAAATCCTTTCAAGACATCCAGACGGCTTTCAGTTCTTTAAATATTTACAATTTCTGCATGCTTTTGCTCCCAGCCTGGAGGGTCTCGACTTGCTGCCGGAGTTTGGCCCGGCTAAGGTTTTTATGGGGGACCTCCTACACCATAAGATCTCCAAAATCTATCAGTCCCTTTTGTGTGGGCCTCGAGCTCCCCATTTTTGAGGCTAGAGAGTGCCCTAGGAAGCACTATAAGATCTGGAGGCGCTGGGTGGATTATCGAGGCCTAGAGCCGGAGCCGCCACAGGGGGCCAGAGTCGAGATCTAGAGTAACCAGTATCCCTCTCCCATTTCTTAGCACTCCCTTATGTGTGGCTCACGATTCCTCAGTAGAAAATAGTATTGTGGATGTTGAGCTCTAGTGTAGATTAATGGCAGCCTGGGTCAGTAATATGTTGTTCCGTAATATGGAGACGTTGCGCTGGGGGGTGGGGAAGTTGTTTGTTTGCAGGAATTGATTTTATTTGTATTGCCTTTCATATTCTCCTGTCCTTAAATATGCAAAGAGGTCAAAGTCAATGTTTTGTATTTTACATGTGGCAGCTGTCTCTTTGATTCAGAGGTCTGCATTACTTGTGCTATTTTGACAAATAAAATCTGTTTACAATAAAAAAAAATCCTATCAATACAACCAGATTCTTTTTAAGATTTCAGTGAAATCTAGCACCTAAAAGACTAACATGCCAACCACATGTATCTTGTTGTGTGAGACCCGGACAAAGTCGAAAGTTAAGGTTGACCACAATGGAGCACAAGTGAGATACTCAAGGTGGATTAGGCCTGGTTTTGGCTGAACTTCAGACTGAGAATACCTTTTGAAGTAAAAGTCCAGGAGAAGGTAGAGTTCACCGGGGCAAGGCAGCAGGCTGCATTCAAAGAGGAGTTGCCAACACCAGGGAGCACTGGACGAAGTCTCGGTAAAGCCATTGACAATGGCAGGAAAAAGCTCTGAGAAAATGAAGCAGGATGTTTGTCGTTGTAGGAAAGTGCCCTCTTTTTGCATGGTTGCACACCCCCCCCCCCTTTTATTGTCAATTTTGATGTGCTTTGACAAGTGCGCTCTGGGTTCCTGCCACCAGATTATTATTATACTCATTTGTAGGGCGCAGCGAATCATCCCCAGGGGGTCTCTTGGCGCCAGAGCCATGCAAAAGTGACGCTGCCTGCACTGAAGCCATGGACAATGCTCACTGAGTGCACAACGCAATGACCTTGACCTTGCCTTTCAACAAAGCCTCAAATTTGCCGCAGCACCTCCGAACAACTGCTTTTACGTGAGTCTCAGACACCACATCATCGACATCTGTGGTGCACCGTCCCGGCTCAGATGCATTGGCCCTGTGTGGCTGTCGACCGGCGCATCGCCCTCAGCCCAGTGGTTCCACTACAAATTCGACTCACTGCACTCTTAACATTGACTCATCACTGGCACTGCACTGCCTTTGCTAACCAAAGCCTCAAACCTGCAACTGGGGCATCACCTACTTTGCACAGTGCATCACCCCTGAGTGCCAACGCCTCAACGACCTTGCACTACCTTCAGATCCGACACATCACCTGCAACGGAAATGCATCCTCTCCATTGAGCATTGCATTGTCCCAAGCATCGACGTATCCAAGGTACTGTCAGAGGGTCTGCATGACTCCTGTCTCTGGCCTGTTCTCCATCACGTTCAGACTGAACTTTTCAAGCACTACTAGATGGCCCCAGTACAAGAGGAGGCATGACCAACCCAACTTCCTGTACAACTACCAATGCAGCAAGCAACCACATGAAACCGATAGTCAAACAGGGAGGGAGGGATAGGAACTCATGTGGCGAGGAAGACTATACTCAGAGTAATATAGATTACTGGTAAGTAACTGGGGCATTACCTCCTTGTAAGTCTTCCTCGCTGCCTGAGTTACACAGTGATTCAGAAAAGGGGGTGGTGATGAACAGAGTGTCTGAATTAAGCAGACCACTCTTACCCAGTCCAAAGATCAGGGCTTGATCCATCACCGTTTTTTAGCTCACTGCACCATCCCAGCTCAGAACCTGGCTACATGCAAATTAGTCTGTTCCTGTCCCAGTGCATGATGGGAACAGGGCAAACCAAACTACCAAGCTAATTCTTATACTGGGAAGGAAACAAGCTACCGGGGACCTGTTTCTGGCATTTCAGCCGTCGTCGGCCCGGCTTGCTTGAATCCTGATGGTGCATAGAGCAAGGGACTCACATCTGAGTATACCCTTCCACGCTTATGGTGGACAAAATGATTCAGAAAAGGGGGTTGTGATGAACAGAGTGTCTGAATTAAGCAGACCACTCTTACCCAGTCCAAAGATCAGGGCTTGATCCATCACCGTTTTTTAGCTCACTGCACCATCCCAGCTCAGAACCTGGCTACATGCAAATTAGTCTGTTCCTGTCCCAGTGCATGATGGGAACAGGGCAAACCAAACTACCAAGCCAATTCTTATACTGGGAAGGAAACAAGCTTCCAGGGACCGGTTTCTGGCATTTCAGCCGTCGTCGGCCCGGCTTGCTTGAATCCTGATGGTGCAATGAGCAAGGGACTCACATCTGAGTATACCCTTCCACGCTTATAGTGGACAAAATGATTCAGAAAAGGGGGTGGTGATGAACAGAGTTTCTGAATTAAGCAGACCACTCCTACCCAGTCCAAAGATCAGGGCTTGATCCATCACCGTTTTTTTAGCTCACTGCACCATCCCAGCTCAGAACCTGGCTACATGCAAATTAGTCTGTTGCTGTCCCAGTGCATGATGGGAACAGGGCAAACCAAACTACCAAGCCAATTCTTATACTGGGAAGGAAACAAGCTTCTGGGGACCGGTTTCTGGCATTTCAGCCGTCGTCGGCCCGGCTTGCTTGAATCCTGATGGTGCAATGAGCAAGGGACTCACATCTGAGTATACCCTTCCACGCTTATGGTGGACAAAATGATTCAGAAAAGGGGGTGGTGATGAACAGAGTGTCTGAATTAAGCAGACCACTCTTACCCAGTCCAAAGATCAGGGCTTGATCCATCACCGGATGCACTGGGCCAGGGACAGACTGATTTGCATATAGCCAGGTTCTGAGCTGGGATGGTGCAGTGAGCTAAATAACGGTGATGGATCAAGCCCTGATCTTTGGACTGGGTAAGAGTGGTCTGCTTAATTCAGACACTCTGTTCATCACCACCCCCTTTTCTGAATGAGTTACACAGTGAGCATATCCCAAAGCCAAGCAGCTTCATGGTCACCAACAAGAAACCATATGCCAAAGGCCGAGGCAAACACCACAATTTAATCCAAACAGCAAAAAAGAGGAAAAAAAGAAACAGACACCCAACAGAAGGAGCGGCAGTCAAGTGCAGGCAGGGCTAGCCTGTAGAACAGACTCAGCAAAACCCTCAGAAGCAGGACCACCCAACATCCTCAGAAAATACCACAATAGTGGTACATGAACATGTGTGGAGAGGCCCACGTAGAGGCCCTACAGATATTCACAATCAATACCCCCTTGAAAGAGGCCCAGGAGACAGAAATACCCCAGGTAGCCCGTCCCTGGATCCAGGCCGGCACCTCCGACCACTGAGAACTATAGGCCTGAAGGATTGTCTGCTTAATCCATCTACTCAGGGTAGAAAGAAAAGGCTTATGACCCGATCTAACCGGGCCAAAAGTGACAGACTATCACACTTGCAAAAAGCCAAAGTCCGCTCCAGATAAACCAACACTGCCAGCCAGACTTCCAGAAGGGGGCGATCAGCTTCCACCCCAGACTCAGGCACCGGGGAGAAAGTCCGCAGAATGACCTCCCTGGAATGGTTGGCAACTGAGAGGACCTTGGGCTAGAACTTAGTGTCGGGCAAAGGACAGCACAATCCGGCAAGACACGCAAGAAAGGAGGAGACCGCAAAAACGACACCAACTCTCCAATCTGAGCTGCTGACACAATGGCCATCAGAACCACCACCTTCATGGTCAAGAATTTAATGTCCACAGAACCTAGGGGCTTAAAAGGAGCCACCTGAAGGGCCTGTAAAACCAACGGGAGATCCCAGGCTGGGGCAGGACAAATCACTCTAGGACGTTGAAGAAAACAACTGCGTGTCAACCGGGCCACCAATGGATCCAGCAAATCCAAATGAGGACTGCAGAGCACCCACAAAGCCATCAACTGAGCCCGAAATATAGAAAGAAACGTAAAGCCATCCAACAGAAAATCTAGCAGCGAGAACAGGTCCACTGAACCAGACTCTAGGCATTTAGAAACACACCACCTAGAAAAGGACCCCCAATGTTGGAAATAAGACTGAAGAGTCGCCAGGTGTCTGGAACCCTGAAGAAAATCAACCATTTCCTCATCTAGCCACGGAACAAGATGCTCATCCTCTCAAGATCCAGGCCTGAAGATGGAGCCAACCCAGAACCCCGAAAGGAAGACACAAACCCCTCAGCGTATAAGGAAGATTAGGAATCACCCAACACTCCTGAATGGCCAGCTCCCTCGGAAGATTATACCACGAGCTGTGAGCTCAGCCCAGCACAATCAGCAGAACAAATGCCTTGCACAGAACCTGGGCAATCAAATGGATCAGAGGAAATGCGTAAAGCAGGATGTCTGGCCACTTGAATGACATCGCATTCACCCGCCATGCCTCTAGACAGGGAATACTCGTGCAGAAGCGGGGCAGCTGTGCATTGCCCTTGGCCGCAAACAAGTACACCAAACAAGTACACTGTCGGACACCCAAACTGCATTTGTAATAAACAGAACACCTCCCCAGACAGTGAAATCAAAAACATAGGGGGAAAAACCCTCCTCAGGTGATCTGCCACACAATTCTCTCTCCCTGGGAGAAACACTGCCAGCAGAGACAACACAGTGCTTTCCGTCCAAGTGAGAATTTACTGAACCAGGAGCCACTGGGACCGAACCCTGCAGCCCCCCTGGTGATTGAGGTAACCCATCGCCACCTGATTGTCCATCTGGACCAGAACATGATGCCCCTGAATGGCTGATGCAAACTCCAGACAAGCCATCTGAACTGCCTTCAGCTCCTCCTTGAAGTTGGGTGAGCAACCAGCCTGCAGGCGATACCAGAGACCCTGCACAGACCAGGAATCCAACGTCAATCCCCAGCCCAACTGGCTGGCATCCGTCATCACCTCCCGGGAGTAGCACACCTGAAAAGGAAGACCCCTGGTCAGATTGGATTCCACCATCCACCAACACAGGGCAATCTGAATCTGAGGGGACCCTACCACTGACTGATTTTAAGCAGCGGAACAAGGGGACCAATGGGACAGGAGATGGTTTACCAATGGGTACGGATGCAAAGGAGCCCACAGCAGTACACTTATTGCTGCTGACATCAAACCCTGCAACCTCAACCACTCATGCACTGGGGCAGAATCCAAGGCCAGCAGACAACCCAGGTCCCTCCTCAAGATTGCCCTCCTCACGGCTGGCAAAAACACCAGCCCCTAGACCATGTCCAGGTAACCCCTAATAAACACTAACTCCTGGGTGGGAACCAGATGCAACTCTTTGTGGTTGATCAGAAAGCCGTGCCTTTCCAGAATCTCACAGAGACGAAGAGGCAGAAATCAGCCAGTCATCAAGGTATGGGAATACCCAAATTCCCTCCCTATGTATGAGCCCAACCAAGGGAGCAGGACTTTAATGAAGACCAGCAGGGCAGAAGACAAACCAAATGGCAATGCCTGCAATTGTAAATGCTCTGGCCCCACACAAATCCTGAGGAACTGCTGGAATGCAGGGTGTATGGGCACTTGGAGGTAGGCATCAAGCAGATCCAATGAAGATACCATGTTGTGTATCGATTTAGATTCCGTATGAATTTCCCGATTCATTCCCTTATATAGGTAAATTACACATTGCCCTTATATAGGCATCGAAATCCAGTCTTTATTTAGGCATAGTCCATGCTACCCAAATACAGGCATGGCTACTTACATCCGTTCATCTTTGTCACAACGATTTCTTGGAAAATCAGACTCTTAAGCTTTAGGGACTTCCCCTTGCCTGGATATTGATTTCTCCAAGAACTCATTTATTATGCATGAACATCTATTCCTTAGGAGTTCATTTATGACGTTCATATGCCCGACTTTTACGTCAATACCAGCATTCCTAAACACCTTCAAGGTATAAATATACCTTCACTTGCTATGGCAAAGCACGGTGTGGTTCGGTGCAGTTCGACTACTTACTTGCAGGACACAGCTCGCCATAGCAAGTATCGAAGGAAGCCAACTCCCTAGCTGACGCACTGACTAGATGCTGTCATCCTCCTGCCGAGAATCCAGCTCCATTGTTTCTGACTCCCCTTGCGGGATTTTGGGAAATCGAGTCCCGGGAAAGAGATACCAACCTCTCTCATTCTAAGGTATGGAGCTGATTAGAACCAAGAGAAACCTTTGGCAATTCTTGGCAAAACTAAACCTATGCTAAACCAGCACCTACTTCTTCCCCCGTACTAGACCTGGGTTAGGTACAATGTTGTAGGCGTATTTTAGAAGCAGTAGTTGAGTATTTTAGCCTGTGTTATTTATGTATGCATTTTTATATATGTCATAGCAATAGACAATGCTATTACAGTATTATTTTCTATTACTGTTTACGCTGTACGCATTATACTTCGCACTTTGTCTAACGATTGTAGCAGTTCATATCTCTTGCATGAGAAATAAGACTGTTCAATAAAACCCTTTCATTGAAACCCCTGTCTCTCTATTTCTATGCAACTCTTTAGGAACTAAGCATGCACGATTGACTTAGTGAAATAGTCATCTATTGTTTCCACGACTCTGAATATCGTGTTCCGGCTCTAAGGGAAACAAAGTTGTCATGTTTATGCGGTTGTCAGAGATTAATCTCTTCTTGTTCATTCCAGAAAGTTTCTAGTGACCTCTGAGTTAGCTGGCATACACAATTAAGTTGACTGTAATCGATAGAGACACACTGACCTCAGATCTATGTCAAATCTCTAGTGTATATTATTCCAATGAGCAGAGCCTATTAGGGATTTTGGAACTACACTACAACCACATCCCCCTGAACCAGTAAGGGAAGGATCTCCTGCACAGACAGCATCTTAAACTTAACATGAAGGACAAACAAGTCCAGCCTTTTCAAATCCAGCACAGGATGGAAGTCCCCGGAAACCTTCCTTACCAGAAAAAGAATGGAGTTGACCCCTTGACCCCTTTTACAGGCTGGAGCAGGACGAATAGCCCCTTTCTCAAGAAGATCCCCAACACCCACCAAAAGTGCCTCCCGCTTTGGCGAAGGAGATGGTGAGAGAGTGTGGACAAAGAATACTGGGGGTGGAGAGTTGAAGACAATCGAGTAACCCTCCCTGACAATATGCAGGATCCAGTGGTCGGAGACAGACCGTTCCCAAGTCTCCACAAAAGTCAACAATTGCAGGCCCCCTCGGATAGTCCGGACTTTTCTATGAAAAAAAAGGGGCAGGTTTTGGAGCAGTGCCACAACCACCGACTGCGGTGCATGGCCCACACACCCCAGAATTAGCCCGCTGTAGCAGGGCTTCCAACCTCCACAATGAGCATGCTCTGCCGAGCCTTCACCGAAAACCCAGTAGAATAAGGTAAAAATAAGGGGTACAACAAGAGCCTGCTTCGCAGGGCCTCCACCCCGGGCGTTAGGGCCAGCTAAGGCGTAACCTCACACCAATTGCCTGAAAATCGTGCTCAGAGAGTCCGCAGGCCAGAACAAAAAAACAGGAAGTGCGGTAGGTCGTGCTTCCACTTGTACTGGGTCAGGGGTGAACGTGGCCGGCTATGTTGGGGAGGGATGGAAGGACTGGTGCGTAAAATTACTTTGAAAGTTCTGTTGCGGAGCTGAAGATCATTGTGTAACTCAGGTGTTGAGGAAGGCTAATGAGGAGGTAATGGCTTCTAAGCACTGCATTTTGAGTTAATCTTGAAAAATTAATATCTTGACTTGGTCTTGTTTTACCCAGATAAATATTGGCTATTAGTCTAAACTGGTGTGAAGTACTTTTGTGATGTTTTTGCTGTGTTACTGTATGTGTGCACAAATAATTTACACATTGCCTCTTTAGTTTAGCCTGACTGCTCTGTGCCAAGCTACCAGAGGGTGAGCATAGGTAAACTTTAAGTGTGTACTACCCTTACCCTGACTGGGAATGTGGTTCCTGCTTGGACAGGGTGCATATCTCTGCCAACCAGAAACCCCATTTCTAACAGTGTGGACGAAGCATATTGACTTCAAGCTGTAATGAAGAACATATTTTAGCTTAAGAATGTGAACAGGTCATAGCCCTTCTTCTTCTGTTTAAAATACTGAGTTACAATACTGTAAGAAATAGGGTTATTGTTTGAGTTGGATGAAATGCTACTCAAGCAACAACCAGAATCATTGTCAGCATGAACCACAAAAGTCACTGAATTTACCTGTGCTTAGCCATCTGGTAGCATGGTTCAAAAGCTTTAAAACTTAGTGTCAATGTGTAAAGTCTTTATGCAGCAAATAGTAATAAAGTGAAAACACAACACAAGGAAAATCCAAACCTAATTTTAAAAAAAAGATACATTTTAATAAATAAAATAGCACCAAAACAAAATTAGATCCTATTAGGGGCGTGGCATGGCAGGCCAGCATGGCAGATGTGAGCTGAGTGTGCTCCGTCCAGCCTCACATTGATCCTTACAATATCCTGCCTATTCGGCTTTCAACTTGGTCCCTGGACTGCCCTGCTAACATCTCCCTCTGAGAACTGCCTCAGAGCTGATTTTTGGAGCTGCCGTAGGTTCGCAGGCGGAGGTGGGGTGATCGGCGGCGGCATGCGTGTGCGATGCAGCTGTATCCTCAGCCGCAGCGTCCTTGCCACGTTGCACGACCGCAGCCGTGGCCAAAGTGGGGGTGCGGGGCTTGCGGTGCAGGGCTCGCCCTGCAACATTGGTGGTCCTTCAGTTCCCAGCCGAGGGAGTGGATTCTGTCGGCGGCCTGCTCCGGTCGCAGTGCTGATTGGTGGAGACATTGGGAGTGCGGGATGCGGCCGGCTGGCCGCCATCTTGGTGCCTCAGCTCCAGCCTGGGCAGCTCCTGGTGGAGAGGGGGCCTCCTGGGATAGCCGGGGTTTCTACTAATCAGGCACCCAGCACATGAGTACCGCCGCACTTCCTGGGAGGATGCCCGGCAGCGGCGGACTCCTCCCACTCCTTCATCTCACCCCTCCTCTTATTCCCCCCATTTGTAATCTCTTTGGGGGTAGCACCACCAGGGGTTCGGCGGCCTTGTCGGGCCGCAGGGGGTGTACCACATTTCGGGGGTGCCTTTGGGAGGTTCAGCAGGGCCGGCAAGACAAAAGGCGGTTTGGGGGGCGGCCTGCCTCCACCCAGATGACACCGGGAGTGGGACCCCGACCTCCATCGGACTGGCTACATTGTCCCCTCCTGGAGGTTTTCCGGCCGGTGTCGGTAGCAGTGATTAGGCCACTATGACCAGAGACAAACCCAGCGGTGGCTCAGCTAAACAGTACCATGGATAAATTCATGGGCCAGGGGGTCTGGCGGCGCTGCCCGGGGGGTCTGAAAATGCTATACCAGATAATGCAGCCCTCATGGCCGCCATTAAGCAATCCAGAGACGCCTTGGAAGCCAAGATCGGGGCGGTCGGCTCCGATGTAATGCTCCTACGCCAGGACCTGAGGAATGCAGTAGCCCGCATTTCAGAGACAGAGCCAAGAATCTTGGGTATAAAAGATGTGGTCGCCACTCTGCAGCAGAAAGTATCGTCACTAGAGACTACCCAACGGGGCCTAGCACTGAGAGTGGAAGACATGGAGTGGAGGGCGCAACTCAACAACCTGCGCTTTGTTGGTTTTCCGCAGGACTGCGAAAAGGGGAATATGGAGCAGTTTCGGACTGGCTTGTGGGCTGGGTCCCTTCTGGAGAACTATTGACTTGCTTCGTGGTGGAACGTGCTCACAGGGCTCTGAAGCAGAAGCCCCCCACTCCGGGTGCCCGCGGACTGTCATCGCCAAGCTCCTCAATTACCACGACAGGGACACCATCCTGAAATAGGCCCGGGCAAAGGAGCTATTGCTGTTCACGCATCTTATTTTTTCTGGACTATACTAAGTTGGTGCAGAAGCGGCGGCCGTCGTTCCTAGCCACCAAGGTTAGCGTCCGTGAACTCAAGCTCCCTTATGCTCTACTTTATCCGGCCAGGCTGTATGTAGTATACCGGTCCCGCACCCACTTCTTTGACACACCGCAGGAGGTATTTCACTGGATAGATGAAACTGTGCGGCTGCGTCCTCATTCTCCCCTGGGAAGAGAATCCCACTCCTCTTCAGGTGGGCCTGCCGGGAATCAGCACGGGCCGAGGGGGAGAAGGGGTAGACGCTCCAAATCCAGGCGCCGCTCACAGTCTGCAGGTCCCATGGCCCAGGAGGGGTCCGTTTATCGGCCATGTGTCTCATCGGACTGATACCAGTATGACCATGCTACTTTCCAAATTCGAGTATTGTTTATAGGCCGAAGTGGCATGTAGGTTGGCCAGTCTCTCAATGGGGCTCCACAGAAGGAGAGAAGGCCACCAGACAATGGGCTGTGATTTGGGAATCAGTTGGTGAATGTGGGGTGGGACCTCCTGTTGGGGTCAGGCTGCTCTGCCTGCCGCGACAGGTACTTCATTGTTTTGGAGGTACAGGGTAGGGGGGGAGTTGTGGGGTGTGTTTTTTAGGGGGGGTTGTGGGGTTGCTGCACTGTCTACTTGTGTTCTGTTACGTATTGTGGAAGATTCTTGCTGCTGCCATGGTACTGTTAGTATACAGGAGGCCCCTGGTCTTATTCGGGTTCGTGGCTGGAATGTTAGAGGGGCACCAGACAAGATCAAACAGGGGCTTTTCTGAAGTCAGCCAAGTGAGCCTGCACAGATGTATTATTGTTGCAGGAGACCCACCTAATGGGGACCAAGGCAGTATACTTTCAGCGCCTCAAATTTACACAGGTCTTTCATCCCGGGTTTGTGAGGAGTTCCAGACGGGTTGCTATTTTAATATACCGTAGGATTGCATACACACATGTTAAGACTTGCTGAGATCTGCAGGGCAGATACTTGTTTGTACAGGGCATGGTAGGGGGTGAGATTTTGGTACTGGGAGCGTCTATGCCCCCACCTCTTTCCTTAGGGTTGGCGGAAAAGATTCTGACCCTGTGGACAGATATACCCGAGGGCCTTGCGGTGGTGGGAGGGGATTGGAATGGTGTGATGGATGTGGCCAGAGATAGATGGAGGTCAATGTTTATCTGAGGCCCACCATTCTACTAAACAGTACTCCTTAGTGACGAGTCTTGATTGGGTCGACCCATGGCGCAGGATGCATGGTAATATGCAGGGCTTTACATATCTTTCTGCAGTCCATGGTTCCTTTTCCCGCCTAGATTATCTGTTCATCCCATGGGTCTTTGACAGCAGAGTGGCAGCGGCGGACATTCTGCCGTGGGGACTTTCTGACCACTCTCCAGTGGCACTTACTATACGAGACGGGGGAGCCTGTGGGCCATTCCGATGGCGCCTATCAATCTGGAAACTTCAGAAGGAGGACTACAAGGAACGAATAGAAGATGCCCTTGATCAATATTTGGCCATTAACTTGGGATCGGTCTTGGGGGCTGGGACTCTTTGGGAGGCCTTGAAGCCCACCATTCAAGGGGTAGATATTTCATTTTGCGCTGCGGCCCAAAGACGGCATAAAGAGGCCCTGGTTCGAGCGGAAGCTACTATTCTTAAGTTGGAGGCGCACGCCAGAGAGGAAGGTGGGCGGCTGGCTCAACATCGGTTACTTCTAGCGCAGCAGAAATATTCTCATATCCGCTTATATGAGGCTCGACAGGCCTGGCTTACTACACATAGTAGGATCTACCAATGGGGTGACAAATCTAGTAAAATGCTGCACCGATTGTGTCAGGGTTCGATTCGCCCCCAGGCCCTTCCGGGCATTGTGGGGTCGGATGGGCTACCTGTGTCAGGCACGTCGGCTATTGCATGCAGTTTTGCAGAGTATTATGCTCAGTTATATGCCCCTACGGAATGCCTCCCAGCGGAAGTCATTGATTGTTTCTTGGAAGATCTCCCACAGAAGGCACTCTCGGATGTGGTTAGGGAAAAATTGGAAGGCCCGCTTACTGAAGAAGAACTGAGGTGGCCTTGGGTGATCCTAATTCTGGCAAGGCCCCAGGCCCTAAAGGCTTTCCCTGCAAATTAAAAAAAATATATTTTTTGCAGCTGGGACCCCACTACCGCAGGGTGGTGGAGGAGGCCAGGGACTGGGGGTGTCTGCCCAGCGACTGGAAATATGCGGAGATAGTAGTTTTTCATAAGCCTGGTAGACCGCCGGAGCACCACGCCTCGTATCACCCTATCTCCCTCCTGAACTTGGAAGCCAAGATATTAGCTAAAGCTTTGGCGAATCGCCTCTGCCTTCACATAGCCTTACTGGTACACCCGGACCAAGCTAGGTTTATGTCCCAGTGTGCAACACGCAATAATATTAGGCAGGCTCATGTGGCAGTCTTGACGATCCAGGGACTGGGGGAACGGGCTGCGCTTCTGTTGGCAGATATGGTCCGGGCGTTTGACTCCTTGAGTTGGGTCTATTTATTTGTGCTACTGCGGTGACTGAATATTGGACCGCGTTTTTTGTCCTACCTCACCCTCTTGCCTACTGACTTACCGGCCTTGGTGCGAGTGGCAGGCTTTGTTTCTTCTGCATTCCCTATTGGGCGGAGTACCATGCAGGGGTGTCCATTAGCCCCATATCTTTTTGCTTCAGCAATGGAACCCTTGGCTGCTTGGTTTCGGATGGACGTTCAGGTGTCCTCGTTTGAATGGGCGCATGGACTGTCCGATCGCATCACCCTTTATGCAGAGGATATTTTGTTCTTTCCTACCAACCGAGAACGAACGGGCCCTCTGCTGTTGCGTATTATGCAGATCTTCAGGGAAACATCTGCTTTATATATGAACCCTCAGAAGTCCACCCTGTGGGTGTTGGGAGGTCGGGCTAGCTTGGTTCTTGGGCGTCGTCTGTACAGCTGGTACAAGGGGGCATGAAATATTTGGGGGTGTATTTGTCTGATTCTCCCACCACGCCCTGGGAAAATAATCTTGCACCTGTATGGAGCGGGTGCGTGAGGACATTAAGACCCGGTTCCACATGACCCTGTCCATCTACGGCCGGTAAGCCATCTTTAAGATAGTGTCACCCCGCGACTACTGTATCAATTAAAAAATCATCCCTATCCGATTCACCCACGGTGGTTCCGGCAGGTGAATTCAGTTCTGGAACAGTTCCTTTGGGAGGGTGGGACGGTGATGGTGGCAGTCTGGACGTGCTTCCTATCTACATATAGCGGGGGACTGGCAACCTCTGATATTTGGTCCTATTATGCTTCATTGCATCTATTTGTCTTAGGGCAGACCCAGCGTATGCCGTGGAGCGGCGCTGCTTGGGGGACCAGTCCCTACACACTATTCTTTACTCAGCTCCGTTGAGGCGTCTCCTTCTGCCTGTCACGCAGATTGTTTTATAAATCTGGAGGCAGGCATTGCTGAAGATGGGCTGGTGGAAAAGATTGACTAGGGAGACCCCATTATGGCAAACCAGAAGTTTTCAGCAGTTGCTGAGTCTCTCCGGGTTTCGCGATTGGGATAACATCGGGATATCTACTCTGGGGGACGCTATGCACGGCATGGTGTTGAAATCCTTTCAAGACATCCAGGCGGCTTTCAGTTCTTTAAATATTTACAATTTCTGCATGCTTTTGCTCCCAGCCTGGAGGGTCTCGACTTGCTGCCGGAGTTTGGCCCGGCTAAGGTTTTTATGGGGGACCTCCTACACCATAAGATCTCCAAAATCTATCAGTCCCTTTTGTGTGGGCCTCGAGCTCCCCATTTTTGAGGCTAGAGGGTGCCCTAGGAAGCACTATAAGATCTGGAGGCGCTGGGTGGATTATCGAGGCCTAGAGCCGGAGCCGCCACAGGGGGCCAGAGTCGAGATCTAGAGTAACCAGTATCCCTCTCCCATTTCTTAGCACTCCCTTATGTGTGGCTCACGATTCCTCAGTAGAAAATAGTATTGTGGATGTTGAGCTCTAGTGTAGATTAATGGCAGCCTGGGCAGTAATATGTTGTTCCGGAATATGGAGACGTTGCGCTGGGGGGTGGGGAAGTTGTTTGTTTGCAGGAATTGATTTTATTTGTATTGCCTTTCATATTCTCCTGTCCTTAAATATGCAAAGAGGTCAAAGTCAATGTTTTGTATTTTACATGTGGCAGCTGTCTCTTTGATTCAGAGGTCTGCATTACTTGTGCTATTTTGACAAATAAAATCTGTTTAAAATAAAAAAAATCCTATCAATACAACCAGATTCTTTTTAAGATTTCAGTGAAATCTAGCACCTAAAAGACTAACATGCCAACCACATGTATGTTGTTGTGTGAGACCCGGACAAAGTCGAAAGTTAAGGTTGACCACAATGGAGCACAAGTGAGATACTCAAGGTGGATTAGGCCTGGTTTTGGCTGAACTTCAGACTGAGAATACCTTTTGAAGTAAAAGTCCAGGAGAAGGTAGAGTTCACCGGGGCAAGGCAGCAGGCTGCATTCAAAGAGGAGTTGCCAACACCAGGGAGCACTGGACGAAGTCTCGGTAAAGCCATTGAGAATGGCAGGAAAAAGCTCTGAGAAAATGAAGCAGGATGTTTGTCGTTGTAGGAAAGTGCCCTCTTTTTGCATGGTTGCACACCCCCCCCCCCCTTTTATTGTCAATTTTGATGTGCTTTGACGAGTGCGCTCTGGGTTCCTGCCACCAGATTATTATTATTATTATACTCATTTGTAGGGCGCAGCGAATCATCCCCAGGGGGTCTCTTGGCGCCAGAGAAGAGAACACCAATGAGCAGAATAATCCTAAAACAGCCAGGTCTTGAGCATTTTCTTAAATCGAGACAGATCGGAACAGGCTCGGATGTCCTCAGGGAGACTGTTCCAGTGGCTGGGGGCTAGACGAGAAAAAGCTCGACCACTCATTTTAAAGCAGATTGTGATTACTGTATCTTAACTGACGCACGGGTCGATACAGGGCCAGTTTATTTTTCAAATAGGCTGGGCCATTCCCCTGCAGAGACTTGAAGACCATACATAGCTGCTTGAAAATGGCTCATTTCCGAATAGGAAGCCAATGTAGTTGGCGTAGGAGAGGTAAAGAAGGAGTGCACGCCGGTTTGTTGAAGGCGAGGCGGGCTGCTGTGTTTTGCACCACCTGTAGTTTTGATAATAAGTCTTCCCTTATTCCAACCAGCAGAGAGTTGCAATAATCCAGTCGACTAATCAAGAGCGACTGAATGAGGGTTTTTCTTGCCGAAAGTGGGATTCAAGGAAGATCTTTCTAAGCATCCGCATTGTTCCAAAACAAGTGCCTGACAACGTCTTCACCTGTTCCTCCATTGATAACTTATACAGATACCCAGGGCCTATGTTCTTTCCCTAAAATATAATGTCACCAAACCCAATTGACAACTCTCTGGCCACATGTGGGTCCCTTGTAAAAGGCACTCAAGGTACCAAGGGCACTGTGATCAGGTAAAGCCTCTGAGGGCTGCAGCACTTATTGTGCTATCTTTAGAGGCCCTGTACCTTTACACTCTGACACTGCCATTGCAGGCTGCTTGTTTTGGTGCAGAGCAAAAGTGAAGAGTTGGCATGGCCCACATCCCTGTGAGCCATGCCTACAAACCACGGCCCAGGCAAGCCACCCCTCTAGCTGGGTACACTGTGCCAGTGGTAAGGGTACGTGTTCATGAGCCCTCTACCCCTACAGTGTCCAAGTCCATTCTTTGGCATTGTAAGTGCAGCAATGCCATTAAGTGTATATGGTATGGGCGGTCGTCATTACGAACTCCACAGCGCAATAATGGCCTTAATTGGGAAGTTGGGTATCAAACTTCTCAGCAAATTAAACCCATACTGATGCCAGTGTAGGATTTAATGAGAAATGCACTCAGAAGGCATCTTAGAGGTGTCCTGGCTGAGTGGCTGCTTGCCAGCTGCCACCACCAGACATGTTTCTGGACCCCTGGGTCAAGAGCCTGCGACTCTCTGGGTCCTGAAACAAAGCCATCCTGGGGCGAGGTACCAAGCATCCTACCTCAAGGTACGTCTGGGTCCACAAAGGCGAATCTTCAAAGGTCTGCCGCCTTTGGTGGGCTACCCCAGCCATTTGCTGCTTTCAGCAAATGGCCCCCATCGGTTCTGACCCCCCACTCTGTGCGGGAGAGTTGGTGGGAAAACCAAGACAGGAACAGAGGTGTGACCACCTTTGCCAACGCCACCCCTCGGGGGGAGGCGAGATGAAGCACAAATTTCAGTCCCCGCCATCTTGCAGATGGGGGGGACCCCACCAACCAGAAAGAGGCCTGGGTCCCACTCCCACTGGAGGGTGGCACCATATGGGTTGTACCCACCCCAAGGAAGGGGCCCATCGGCCCGACCTGTCCCTACCGATAACACCCCAAAATTTTGTATTTAGGGGCAACCTCAAACTTTGCCTCCTCAGACCAGAGCCAAATAGGAGAAAAGAAGAAGAAGGACCGAAAAGCCATGTGACGAGGAGGACAACTACTGACTTGGCCCCATCCCTACCAGCCTTTCCCAACCTCAGACTCCTCCAAAAGAACTTCGGTGTGTCCTGCAGTCCTCAAAAACCCAGAGAACTCACCCTGCCTTCAAATCCTAAAAGGACTTTTGTCAACTGTGAGCATCGGACTTGCTCAAACCAAACCAACATTGACTCTGGCCGACTCCGTGGGTCACCGTCACTCTATACCTAACAACCCGAGCCCGAGCAGGAGTGAATCAAACTCTCAAGGAGGTCATACTAGTGATCCAAGCCTGGATCATAGTGACGCCCGACAAGCAAGCTCCTGAAAACCAACAAGCAGTTGTCAACTGAAGATCTCCCCTCAACCGCAACCGAAGGCAAACACACCAAACGACTCTGAGTCGAAGCAGTCCAGAGGAACCAACCACAACTGTCCAACTGATTCTGTCATCGAACGAAGCAGGTCCAAAATCAGAAACTCCTAAAGATCTCATTCGCCTACAGCCACTGACCGATACAGAGGAATCCTTGACCGATGCCTGCAACCACAGCAGGACTGCATCCTACACCCAGTCTCTGTGCCACTGGCGGTGTAGGTCTTGTGTGGGCCATTTTGCCTTTGTGTTGTCCCTAACCCCTGGAGTCCTTGTTTATCCAACTTGGTGGCCTGCTTGCCGCAGTCCACCACTACCACAGCCATGCTAGCCCATTGGCTAACATATGGGCCGGGCACTCAGCACCTGGTCGCCTCGGTCCGCTGGTGGTGCAACTTGTTACCACACTGTGAGCCTATTCTTACCCATGGACCCATAAACCCCAGTTCTGCTTTCAGAGAACTCAATATATGCTCATGAGTACATTATAAAAACTGAAACAAATTTGCAGAAACATTGATCGTGTTCTTCCTACTCACAGGAAATGTACCAGCCTGGTATCTTGCAATACCTGACTGAGCAGGAAAAGTTATTACAAAGTAATCCAACTCTATATTGATTCACTGCATTTGAACTGTCATTTGATTGCATATATTTCTACAAAGTATTGCTATACATACCTGTACCAGACCTGGCTTGGATCTAGAAAAATAAACTACAACTAAATAATATTTTTATACAAACAAATTGGTCTGAGTTTAGTCCTTGAGTGTGTGAAATCATTCTTCGCCTGAGTGTGTACAATAAATGCTTAGCACTACCCTTTCATAAGGCCTTGCTGCTCGACAACACAACCACAAATAGAGAGTAAGGTACTATCTACTTTTACCTCTGCCTACCTTTGGGGATCCACTGGACTCTGTGCACACTATACTTCACTTTGGTATAATATATACAGAGCCAGCTTCCTACAGCTGTTATCAATTGGGAGCTGGTCACCATCGAGCCCGGTGAAAATGTTTACCTTCAGACTTAGACAACATTTTGGAAGACCAAAACCTCCAGCGTGACAGAGTTACAATCTGTAGCAGAAGAGGGCTCCATGAGGCCAGAGACTATCACTGAGAGGTCCTGGTGAGCAGGATTTGCTGCTGCATAGAATAACGTAGCAGGAGCTACTGCATAGTCAGGCCAACTGGCAATTCACCTTGGGTGGATCCACTGTCAGGTAGCTCCTAGTCTTCTGTCAGTTCTTCTAGTACTTTCAGTGACATTTTTTAGAAGTCCCAGGTTTAGGGCTAGGCAGGAGCAGGACCTCTAGTACCACTTCCAAGAGTCCAAGACTTGGAAGACACCATTTGGTGGGGTGAGGATTAACACTCAGTCCAGCATAGATGAGGTGTAGAGTTCAAGGTCTCTGGAGCGTGTTATTCCCCTGTAGCTCAAACAGAAGGCTAGCCAACTATCCCTTGCACTCATGTTTGGTGGTCCTGTGTTCATGGAGATGGTACAGTTCTCCTTCAAGCATCAAGGTAGGCCTCTAGCAGCAGGGAAGTCCTCTTGGAAGCAAGGTCCTCAAGCAGCAGAGCAGTCCTCTAGTAGCAGCAGTGCAGACCTCGGGAACCAAGGCAGGCCTATAGCAACAGGGTGGTCCACTAGGGGTCCAGGAAGTCCTTCTGAAGTCTTCCACAAGGTCAGAAATGCCCTGAAGAGGTATTCTGGGGATGCAATATTTATACTTAGTGCCAGCCTTTGAAATGGGGGAATTTCCCAAGCTACCCCAACATCTGGTTCTGGAAAGTTCTTCACTTAACCTACCAAGGCTCCCAGAAGTCTGGGGTGAAAAAAGGCCAATACTAGGTTCCTTAGTGTGTGTGTGCTGGAGACAGCCCTTTGAACTGTAGGTGGGCAGGGAATAGCTTTGGCCCCAGCCATCCTGGCAAGCTGGCCAAGTCTGCCAACACCTAATCCCCTTTTTTCTCACTGAGAGGAATACACAAAGACCAACAGCAAGTAAATCACAGTCATGTGACCAGCCCAGCCAACTACCACGCATAAGGCAGTAGATTAAGGCATTTGAGTGTGGTGGTCCACATCCCCGCACTAAAAAGCATTGTCATGCATTTATAGCGCCTCCTTATGTTATGTTATGTTATGTTATGTTATGTTATGTTAAATGGGTACTTATAAGCGCACAGCTACTCAATAGAGTGTCACCCCTCTGAGGCGTGAGAATAAACAGTTTGCTATGCAGTGTGACAACCATGGTTATTGCAGGAATAGCCAGGTTTTCGGTGATTTCCTAAACGCTAGGAGATCTTGCGTCAGACTTAATTCCACCAATAGATTGTTCCACAGTTGCGCCGCCTGAACCTGGAAGGAGCGCCCTCCCTATCCGCGCTCAGTGGTATTTAAGGGCACGTGCCAACTGAAGTGTTGAGGACCTTAATGTACGGCAAGGGCAATAGAACTGGACTCTCTTCATGATTTACCCTGCACCTATGCCGTGGAGAACCTTAAAAGCCAGAACCATGGCCTTAAAATGGATCCTCTTGCGGATTGAGAGCCAATGCAGAGATTGCAAACATGTGGACGTCCGTGCTCTTGGGCCCAGCATAAGTATTGCCCTGGCTGCCACATACTGGGCCACTTGCAGCCTTGACAATAGATACTCTGGCAACCCTAGATACAGTATGTTCACGTAGTCCAACCTAGAGACTATCATATCTCGGACTATCGTTTTTCTATGAATGATAGGCAGGAGAGGCAGGAACTGCTTTAGCATCTTCAACACGCCAAAGCAAGAGCCAACCACTGCCTGAATCTGGGCCTCCATAGAGAGGTTCTAGTCCAGCTTCACCCCTAGATTTTTCACTGTTATGACGGAGGTGGAAAGGGGAGACATATCAGCTGGCCACCAAATACGCCATACACTGCTGGGGGGGTGGCCGAAGAAAATGATCTCTGACTTTTCGGGATTACATTTAAGCTGATTAGCATGTAGCCAGAAGAACACTTCAGTCAGACAGGAGTTAAACATATCTATATATATAACAAGCATTGGAAATGCAATAGGTCTCGCATTAGGAAAGTTTGAGCAATTGTTATTGTAAAGGACACTTTTTTTATTTATGTGTTGGTTTTGAAAATAGCAAAAGTAATAGCTTTGTCAGTTACAATGTCAATAGTTTTAAGTTTTGCAAATGTGACACCTATAGCATTTGTAATGCAATGTGTGTTGTCTTTACGTGACTTAGATGTATTGATATTGCAAATAACAATGGCTTTTAATTTTGTAAATAATTAATACTTAAATAAAATTTATTGTAATTTATAATGGCAATAGCTTAAACGTTTGTAAATTAATTTTGTGAAGATTATGTTCAGTGTATTTTATTGTGACGAAAATCCAAGAACATTGCATTTGCACCTGGTGGTGGATGTGGTGGTGGATGTGGAGGTGATGGTGGATGTGGTGGTGGTGGTGGATGCGGTGGATGTGGTGGTGGATGTGGTGGTGGTGGATGCGGTGGAGCATGTGTTGGATGTGGTGGTGGATGTCATGGTGGAGGTGATGGTGAATGTGGTGGTGGATGCGGTGGTGGATGTGGTGGTGGTGGATGCGGTGGAGCATGTGGTGGATGTGGTGGTGGATGTCATGGTGGATGTGGAGGTGATGGTCGATGTGGTGGATGTGGTGGTGGATGCGGTGGTGGTGGTGGATGCGGTGGTGCATGTGGTGGATGTGGTGGTGGATGTCATGGTGGATGTGGAGGTGATGGTGGATGTGGTGGTGGATGCGGTGGTGGTGGTGGATGTGGTGGTGGATGTGGTGGTGGTGGATGCGGTGGAGCATGTGGTGGATGTGGTGGTGGATGTCATGGTGGATGTGGAGGTGATGGTCGATGTGGTGGATGTGGTGGTGGATGCGGTGGTGGTGGTGGATGCGGTGGTGCATGTGGTGGTGGTGGATGGGGTGGAGCATGTGGTGGATGTGGTGGTGGATGTCATGGTAGATGTGGAGGTGATGGTCGATGTGGTGGATGTGGTGGTGGATGTGGTGGTGGATGTGGTGGATGTGGGTGTGGTGGATGTGGGTGTGGTGGAATTGAAACATTTTTGATATTAATTACTGCCAACGAAATTATTGCTGTTACTCAACAGCAAACGACCATTGAGAAAGCCAAACTCCCCACCTGGCACATACCCCCTCATTTCAGGTCATGAACCCGATTGTTACATGACACTCAGGAGAGCTACTAGGACCCTCTGTCTCAATTTTATAAATATATATTATGTAGCTGTGCAGCCTTGATCGCTCCAATTTTACTTAATATGTAATCTTGAGTGAATATGTAATTTGTTAATCTGTAACTCACGTCACGAGTAACTGCTGTACATATAAGTAGTGTTGTCTACTACCATGTCACTTTTTCCTTATGTAATTTACTTCGCTCTAGTCTAAAGCGCTCTGACAACTCTGGGTAAAGTACGCGCTATGTTAAAAACACATAAATAAATAAATTGCAATAGTCCTGTTAGGTTTTTGGTGCACGTAAAGTTTTGTGTTCTATAGCTGGATGCAATAAAGGAAAGCTGGGAGAGGAACCAAAATTCAGGTTAGGTGGCACATACTATGGAAATAAATTAAATAGGCCAAACACCTTTTGGTGACCCCCTCCCCCAAAAACCTTTGCATCCCACTTATAGCCCAGTGACGAACAGTATTGGGAGGGGTGATCTGTTGGAATTGGAAAGGAGGGGGAATTTGTGAGGGAGAGCAAAAAAGAGCTGTAAAGGGAAGTGATGGGAAATGAGGGGGAGAGTAATTGAGCTGGGAGAAGTTCAAAGGGAGGCGAAAGAAGTGTGTGAGAAAGAGAGGGGGGGGAGGAGGGAGGGGGCCGTCTGAGGCGAGGTGGCGTCGGTGCGGTGAGAGGCGGATGTGGGGCGACACAACAACAAAGAAGCATCGAAAATAAAGCAACATATGGCTGGGGAGTTGCAAAGACCGTAAATTAATTATAAAGGGAGGTGAGATAATGAGAGCACGTGCTCAGTCCCCTTGAAGGGGAGGGGGCAATGGCGGGCGCGAGGCAGAGACTGCAGAGTGATGCGAGGCTCCGGCGAGGTGGATTGTGCGCGAGAGAGATTGAAGGGGAGGGGGCAATGGCGGGCGCGAGGCAGAGACTGCAGAGTGATGCGAGGCTCCGGCGGGGTGGAGTGTGCGCGAGAGAGGAGGGAGGCTAAAGGGCGAAAGAAGTGTGCGAGAAAGAGAGGGGGGGGAGGAGGGAGGGGGCCGTCTGAGGCGAGGTGGCGTCGGTGCGGTGAGAGGCGGATGTGGGGCGACACAACAACAAAGAATTTATTACCCATATCATTGAATGTTTTAAAGGTTATATAGTCCACATTGTTTATATTTGCGAAGAAGGGCGCAGTTCAGCGACTTCTTCCGCCTTTATACAAGCGTTGGTGGAGGTCTAATATGCTTTTTGATTGGCGGTAAAACGTCCAATCCGGAAAACGTTACTATGGGAACACGACGCGTTTTTCTTCGCGTTAATCACAGCTCTTTGATATTATCGTGTAAAGCAGCGAAAACAAAGCAACATATGGCTGGGGAGTTGCAAAGACCGTAACACGGCGGGCAGGGGAGGGGGCGGAGCGGGGAGAGGGGCGACACGGCAGGCAGGGGAGGAGAGTAGGAGGAGGGGGGAGGAGAGTAGGGGAGGCACGGCCTAGCGGCCGTGCAATCAAGAAGTGAGGGGGCGGAGCTGGGGGAGGCTGTGAGAGAGAGAGTAGGCAAGGCAGGCGGCTGGGGCATGTGCACGCGCTTTTAAGCTCAATGCGCATGCGCATTGAGCTTAAATTTCTCGTGCACTGCAAGGAATCGCCACGATTCCTTGCAAGTTGGTTAAAGAGTGGATAAGCCCCCATAGTCTCGCAAGCTCGATGCGCATGCGCATCGACAGGCGAGACCTAAAAACGAATGTATGTCTGTCTGTTTGTCCTTTATGCATTAGTACACCATTCATCCGATCGGCATGAAACTTTGGGAAGTTGTTGAGTACACTCCCGCAAAGGTTTCTGGCAAAAAAAAAAAAACATTTAAAAAAATAAATAAATAAATAAATAATGTGTTAAAAGTTGTTGAGTACACTCCTGCGAAGGTTTCTGGCAAAAAAAAAAAAATGGGTAAATATCTGCCCCCGGCCCCTCCAGGGCCCTCATAATCTTTCCAATACTGAACGTTTACAGTTTCCGGTGCGACTCCCTTTTGCAGTGACCATCAACAAAGCACAAGGACAATCGCTGCAAGTGTGTGGACTAGATTTGGAGAATCCGTGCTTCTAACATGGACAACTGTATGTGTCCAGCTCAAGCGTCTGAAAACCTTCTGATTTATTCATGTACGCACCAGACGAAAAAACTAAAAATACCATGTATCCACTAGCACTCGAATAAATTAACAGAATTAAAACAACACTTTAAAATGTTTTCCATATTAAAATTAATATGTTTCAATAAAAATGACACAATGTAAATTGAATGTTATCATAACAAGTTTCCTTAAATGTCCTGTCTTCTGAGCAACGCACGATGGGTAAGCTAGTCTCCTATAAAATCTGAGTCTTTTTCGCAGGTGAAGAGAAGCTGTGTGTCATCCGCATACGACACAATTTTTGCTCCATGAGCCTCGGCCAAAGATGCTAGTGGTGCCATAAATATATTAAAAAGGGTAGGGTTCAACTTTGATCCCTGTGGAACTCCCACCACCAAAGGGGGGATGGGGCCCCTAAAAGGCAGGGACCAAACTATTTGATTGCGGCCTTTTAGAAAGGTGGCAAACCAGTTGAGTACCGTACCCCCAAAACCGCATTCCTTTAAGTCTCGCCAGGAGTAGGTCATGGGGGACAGTATCAAAGGCCGCTGATAAGTCCAATAAAATCAATGCAGCCTTCCTCCAAAACTTTCTTTATGGCTTCCGACACTTCCAGCAGTGCTGTTTCAGTGCTGAAGTTCACCCTGAAACCAGACTGACTCTGGTGAAGAATTGAATATTGGCCTGTAATTAGAGGCCAATTCTGGGTCCAAAGTTGATTTTTTTAATAGGGGAAGAATTTGCGCCCTTTTCCACCTATCGGGGAACAGGTCAGACTGCAAAGACAGGTTAAGGATCTGGTTAACCGCAGGATTGATAATCTCCACTATTGATGCTATAATGATGGCCGGGCATGGGTCGGAGGGAGAGCCGGATTTAAGGCCTTTCATGATTTCTAATGATTTCTCCAAAGGAACCAATGGAAACTGATTCAAAGATGGTTCTCTCACATGAGTTTAGGAGAGGTCTGACTCACAACTGTCGCTTAGCACAGGGGACATCATCAGGAAGGTTTCCTGAATATTTTTAAACTTGCCATGGAAATAGGTGGCCAAACTGTCCGTCCATGCCTCAGTAGGGATGAATGACTTGGCCACCGCTATAGGAGAGGAGAATTCACTGACAATTCTGAAAATTTCCTTATTTTTGTTCTTTGCTAGGTCTTTTTTGAGGAGATAAACTGTTTTTTTCTCCTCAAGGACTTATTTATAGTGGGTCTTCAGCGCCGGAGCTGAGCACTGCTAATTAAACCACACTGACAGAGTAAAGAAGGTTAGCTGGCAGCAGCATGTCTGCACTGCTTTTGGCAGGCTTGGGGTCTGAGTCAACTCGCTCAGCTGCTTACAAAGTATAACATGATATTCACCTGACACTCCGGCGCAGCACCTCTGATTAACTCAGGATGTCATGAGCGCCATTGCCCAATCGTTACTGCTGAGAAAGCCTTGCAGGGTTCACTTTGTGATACCCAGACCTGTAGGCCGCAGATGCAGCATAGTTTAACTTTAGAAGCCTGCCAGCGCAGCTGGGAGCCTGCTGGCAGTGCTGCAAATCCTACTGCATTGTATCTCTTGGGCCGTACGAGACCCAGCAGGGTAATGATCACCCGGATTGCCTCCCAGCGTACTTGGGGCCGCTGCTGGAATGGTGGTCTGGAGCCTTATCACTGCAACCTCGCCCCAGGTATGTGATTTTCACAGCTTCAAAGCCTGGCAGCTTTCTGTAATGTCATTCCTTTTGTAATTCATATCTGTTCCTCTAATATCAAGGTACAAGGTCCTGTGTCTTTCATAAAGCTACCAATTCCTTTGGGCAATGCTCCCTGATGTAATTTTGGTCACTGTGTTGATACAATACACTGCGAAGGCCTCGGGGTGAGCCCAGAAGAAGGAGCCAGTGACAGGAGATCCTTGGGAGGGGGCGCAGTGCGTTCGACCTCTGCTTCTGAATCCCAGGTGTAATGTAGAACCTCCTCATTCTGTTGGAGTAGGTACTGCGGGGCAGAGTGCATGATCTTGCAGCCTAGTCTGGTGCCATTGGATGGTCTAGAGGAACCCTTGCTCGCCTCTGAGGGGTGAGAACCGCCACTGTGGAGCAATCGATCCCCTGCGGCTGGCTCCACCTGGCCGAAGCTGTCAGCAGAACTATGGGTCAATCTGTACGCATGTGTACGCCCCCAACAAGAGGATCCCTCTGCAACCCCCAGAAAGGTGAGAGATGCCACAGATGTTGCAAGGGTTGCAAGCAGTAGCACCTATATATAAGGGTAGTGACCTGTCTGTGATGTTATATGTGCAGGAAGGGAGAACGGCGTACTCTAATTAATAACCGGGAGATCTAGTGGGAGGTAATAAGGGGCCATGCACAGGCAATAAGAACATGCTGAGTTAATTCTTTCTCAGAATAAAGGATATGCATGCTTTAAAGAACCAAAGATGTGGCCTCGATGCTGTGGTGTCAGCAACATGTACAAATGGGCTCTCTCATGAGTACACAATATGCGGAGCATCATGTTTCAATAACGGAATACATTCCATGTCTTCTTGTCTTTAAAACAACTTTTATTTACCATTGCGTAATCTGTCGTATCACACATATTCAGGAAGGTCTGGCTTTTTAGTCAACAGTACAAAGAAAAGTTATACTACATGTCCCATAGTGCAATTTTATATTGGATAAGAAATGTCATCAATGGCTGAAAATGAAACACATTATAAGGCTACTTTTGGAAAGCAGTTCACCTGCCTTGGCACAACTTAATGTTGCTCTATAGATATCAGCTCAGGTCTAACTCCCTGACCTTCACATGTGTGCACCCAGCTCCTGAAGGTGATCAAAATCAGGAATGCAGCTTTTGTTTGTACTTTATGCTGTAGTTCATATTTGCATTTTCCAGAAATTATTTGATGCTATTGATCTGTTCACATCACCAATCCTGCAGTCTGTTATTATCATGATTACACATTTGTTTAACTACAATCAAGCTGCATGGTCACTAACACTCTTCCATTTCTGGTGCCTTCCAGCAGTTTACAGATCTTTTTAGAGTTCCTTGTTGCTCAAATGGGTGTCATTTCTTTTTCTTTTTTTTTCAAAACCTTTATTGACAGGTTCAATGCAGTCAAAATACAGTTTGCATCAGATCGGAACGACAAACACAGCACATTTTGAGTCGAATAACGAAAATGTAAAGACATTCCCAACATGCAAGAGAGAGATTCCATGAGACACTGCCATAGTACCAAAATTAACATGATAATTCGCACCCTAGAGGAGGCATGGCACAGCCGCAGTGATGGTGAGGAGTTCAGTGAACAGGGGAGACAGAGGGAAAGAGGGAGGTAGTTACTGACCAGCACCGGCGGCCACTGCGGGCGGGGTGCTGGCGGGTAGCGCAGGAGAGGCAGCACAGCTCAAAGGATTTCGGGAATGAAGGCATGCCACTGAAGGTCCCCATATGTCAATTGGGCGAGACCTCGCAGGGAGTAAGTCCCAGAATTCCGATAGCAAGGTCTGGCATCTCGAGGCGTCCTCTAGCCAGTGAGTAAACCTGGGCACTGGTCTGCGACCCTAGCACATGGCCACCCTACGCCTAGCCAAGACAAGCAGCATTGCAATCAGGTGGTGAGAAGCATCCGGGCAGAATTTTACAAAGCCCAGCAGACACAATGAAGGTTCAGGCTGCACCGGCATGGAGGTAATCTCGGAGATAGTGGTGCATACCGCCTGGCAAAACTCCGACACCTTGGATATTTGGATATTTGGATATTTGGAGGGGTATTTATAGAGCGCAACGTTCGCTCCGGAAGGAGCATCATGGCGCTGAAAATTCTTGAAACCAGGTCACAGAGAGAAAGGGGAAGACTAGATGGATGCTTTGGTCCAGTCGTCGGAGAGATTTTTAAGAAGTTTCCTAAAGGGTTTCTCAAGTGTCTGAAGTCTGAGGTGTCTCGGCATACTGTTCCAGACTCTAATAGCCAGGGTGCTAAGGGTTTTTCCGCCTTTAGACTTCAGGTTGAACTTGGTGGAGATCATGACGTTTTCATGAAAAGATCGGAGGGAACGGCTCGGATTGTAATGAGGGAAGCGCTTGGTAAGGTAAAAGGGGCCTGTTTTGTTAAAGGCTCGGAAAGCAACAGTGAGAATCTTAAAAAGTATTCTCTTATGCAAGGGGAGCCAATGTAAAGTCTTCAGGGCTGAGGAGATTGAGGATTTGCGTGGGAGTTTTAGAACAAGGCGGGCGGCAGTGTGTAGAACACTTTGAAGTTTAGAGAGAGTGGACTTCTTGGTCCCTGCCAGAAGGCTGCTGCAGTAGTCTACACGTGAGAGTATGAGGGCTACTGTTACTGCCTTTCTAGAGTCGAGGGGGAGAAAATCAAAGAACTTTCTCAAGGATTTGATTATGCCGAAGCATTTTCCTGCTACGGACGTGACATGGTGGTCAAAAGAAAGGTCAGAGTCAAAAAGGACTCCGAGGTTCCGGGCAGAGGTGACGGTCTGGGGGGGAGCTACAGAGTTGTCAGGCCACCACAGGGCAGGACAGAAAGAGGCATTCTTTCCAATGGGGAGGATCTCAGTTTTGTTTGAGTTACAACGGAGGTGGTTAGAGTCCATCCATTGGAATACTGCAGTTAGGCAGTGTTTCAGATTGAGCTCTGCCTTGTTGGAATTGTCGTCAAGGGGGATGATCAACTGAGTATCATCGGCATATGAAGTGACAGTTATGCCGAATGATTCAATCAGTGTGAGAAGAGGGATAAGATAAATGTTAAAAAGGAGAGGGCTTAAGATGGACCCTTGGGGGACTCGGAGGATACCTTTTTCTCATTGGATTGAAAGGAGCCCAAGGTGATGGTTTGGGACCTATCGCTAAGAAAAGATCTAATCCATGACAGGGCTGAGTTGGTGTTGCGGTTGTCCATAAGTCTATTGATCAAGATGGCGTGGGATATGGTATCGAAAGCTGCCGTAAGGTCAAGGAGGATCAGAATGGCCTTCTTCCTTTGGTCTTGCAGAGTTTTGATGGTGTCGGTCAGTTCGATTAGGGCAGTTTCGGTGGAATGTTTAGACCGGAACCCGGATTGCTGGGGATGGAGTATGTTGTGGGATTCTAGAAAGGTTTTGAGTTCTTTGTGAACTAGCTGTTCTGTTATTTTGCCCAGGGCGGGGAGGAGGGTGATAGGGCGGAGGTTGGTCAAGTCCGTTGGGGATTTGTTGGCTTTTTTCATCAGTGGCTTGACCACGCCTTTTTTCCATGAGAGGGGAACGGAACCAGAGCTGAGAGACAGGTTGATGATGTCATTGACGATAGGGTTGATCTCATCAATGATGAGATGGAGGATCTTAGGGGGGCAGGGGTCAGAGGGGGATCCGGATTTGCAGGAAAGGATCGCTTCTCTGGACTGGGCCAGAGTCACCGGAGTGAAGTTTTTGAGACTGTTAACAGTCAGGCAAGGTTGGTCGGGGTCGAGGATTTTGTGAGTTGAAGGGGGAGGGGGGAAGTTTTTTTGAATGGAGGTGATTTTATCGTCAAAGTAGTCAGAAATTTTGTCACATAGCTCTTGGGATGGGGGGATTTCGGGTTGGAGAGCTTTAGGGTGGGTGAAAGTCTTCACAATTGAAAAAAGAGTTTTTTGCTTTTGGCTGGCTTCTTTGATGGCATTTACGTAGTATGTTCTCTTGGCCTATTTGATGGTAGAGAGATAGCTTTTCCTCTGAAGAATATAGGCGTTACGGTCGCCACTATCGTAGGATCTGCGCCATTTACGTTCCACTTTCCTGCAGAGTAGATGAGCGGAGGCTAAGTCAGGAGTGTACCAGGGAGCTTTGATTTTAGTGTTCTTCAAAGTTCTATCCTGATGATTGGATGGGCATCGTTTTGCAATTTCTTGTGAGAGCCAATTGTGAAGGCGGTCTGCATCTCTGTCGATGTTACCGGATAGCGAGGGGGCGTTGGTTAGGGAAAGGGGGTTGAGAGTGAGATTTTTCTGGACAGTTTTCCAGTTTGAAGAGTGAGCATGGTGAGAAGTGCGTTTATTGCTGGTGGGAGGGTGGCAACTAGAGATGTGGAAGGGGATCAGGCAATGATCAGTCCATATCTGGGGTAGGGGGGGCACGGTAGTGATGGAAGGGAAATTGGAGCAGACACCGTCCAAGGTGTGGCCAAGAGAGTGAGTAGGCAACGTGACACTTTGTTGTAAGTTAAAGATTTCAAGTGTCCGAAGAAAGTTGCTAGTTTGAGAGTCGGCGAAGGTCTCAAGGTGTAAATTAAAATCTCCTAGCAGGGTAAAGTGTGGGTAACGTAATAGGAAGTGTCCAAGAGCGTCATTCAGGGAGTCGAGAAATTTAGCAGCGGTGCCGGGAGGGTGGTAGATCAGGCCGCCGGAGAGGGAAAGGGATTGGCTGAGTTTGATGGAAAAGCTTAATCCCTCTGCGTCAATGAGGGGGTCGAGGCAGAAGGTGTGACAGTTAAAGGTGTTCTTCAGTATAATTGCAACACCTCCTCCTCTACCTTTCTGTCTGTCCTGTCTGTGGAAGGAGTAACCTTGTGGAAGGGCTACGGCTATGTCGGGGTTACTGTCTTCAGAGAGCCAGGTTTCAGTGATCATGAGGCAATCGAGGTCATAGTCAATGATGAGATCGTGAATGTCTTGACTATGTTTACACATCGACCGGGCATTTATCAGGCCACCTGTGAAGAAGGGACGTTGGTGTTTGGGGGGGGTTGGCTGGTCGTGGTCAAAAGTGAGTGACCAGCGGCATTTGGTGCAGCTGGTAGGACCGACTACTTTTGATATATCAAACTTGCATGAGCAGCCGGAGCTGTCTCGGAGTCGGAGAAGGTTGATGGGTGCACATCTGATACTAGGGGGGGTTTGGGCAGGGGTTCCTGCGCCTGGCGCGGTCTTGGCGCGGACGGGCTTGCCTTAGGCGCTCCCGCTGCGCTCGTCCGCTGCGCGTCCTGTACATGCACATTTGTAGGAAAAGAGGGGGGTGTGGCCTCAGAAAGGGGCGGAGTCAGCGTGCACGCCGGTGGTGATGGCGGCGGCAGGCAAAGAGCTAGGAAGGGCGCGAAGCAGCTATTAAGATCAGCTGTGCGCAAAGGAGAAATGCGAGCGCTACGTTGTGCTTTAAGTTTAAAAGCAGTCAGGAATCGTGACACCACACAAACAAATTATTAAAATAAACAAAGTACCTCCAGCTCCCGGCTTCCGCCTCAGGACTGGGTCAAGGGTTTCTGGTTGCCGCTATTGGATCAGCGGTTTATATACTGTGATCAGGGGGCGTGGCCTCAGAAAGGGGCGGAGTCAGCGTGCACATCGGTGGTGATGGCGGCAGCAGGCAAAGAGCTAGGAAGGGCGCGAAGCAGCTATTAAGATCAGCTGTGCGCAAAGGAGAAATGCGAGCGCTACGTTGTGCTTTAAGTTTAAAAGCAGTCAGGAATCGTGACACCACACAAACAAACTATTAAAATAAACAAAGTACCTCCAGCTCCCGGCTTCCGCCTCAGGACTGGGTCAAGGGTTTCTGGTTGCCGCTATTGGATCAGCGGTTTATATACTGTGATCAGGGGGCGTGGCCTCAGAAAGGGGCGGAGTCAGCCTGCACGCCGGTGGTGATGGCGGCGGCAGGCAAAGAGCTAGGAAGGGCGCGAAGCAGCTATTAAGATCAGCTGTGCGCAAAGGAGAAATGCGAGCGCTACATTGTGCTTTAAGTTTAAAAGCAGTCAGGAATCGTGACACCACACAAACAAATTATTAAAATAAACAAAGTACCTCCAGCTCCCGGCTTCCGCCTCAGGACTGGGTCAAGGGTTTCTGGTTGCCGCTATTGGATCAGCGGTTTATATACTGTGATCAGGGGGCGTGGCCTCAGAAAGGGGCGGAGTCAGCGTGCACGCCGGTGGTGATGGCGGCGGCAGGCAAAGAGCTAGGAAGGGCGCGAAGCAGCTATTAAGATCAGCTTGGGGCACAGCCATGCTGGGGCAGCTCAGCGCATGCAACTATTGCACGGCATTAGTAACGGGAAGTTGGAGAGTCAGCGTAGTCCGGACCAGGCCCAACGCCATGTCTCAACAGTGTCCACTGCCGCACGCGGGCGACTCGCCGGGGCAAATAAGGCTGTGGCCAACGGCCAGGGGGACGCGATGTAAGTCTCCACAGCCACGTGCGGTTGATAAGGAGAGGGATGGATCCAGAAATGCAGAAAACTGGCCTGAGCGCATAGGACGTATAGCTTAAAATTAGGAGCACCCATACCCCCTACCGACATAGGAAGAGTGAGAATATCATACGCGACTCTAGATTGTTTACCGGCCCAGACGAGAGAGATGATCAAAGAACGTAGTTTGTGAAAGAAATGAGCAGTGAGGAGGATAGGGTTATTCAAAAAAAGGTAAAGGAATTTTGGCAGAACAACCATCTTAGCAATGGCTATGCAACCGGTTAGAGACAATGGAAGCCGACTCCAATGCAGAATTTTGGATTCCAACCAGTCCACTGCACGCCCGACGTTAGACCTCCAAAGGTCATCCAAGTCCCTACTCAGCCAGATACCCAGGTAGTGGGTGAGGCCGGAGGCCCAAATAAAGGGAAAGTCTGGTGTAACTGGTCTGGTGGCATCCGTAAGAGGAAACAGCATGAGCTTACTCCAATTCACCTGTATCTCAGACAATCCACCAAAGCGTACTATCTCATGTACAAGAGGGCTAAGATTGTCTTGAGGGTGGCGAACATACAGAGTGATACCATCCGCATACATAGAGACCAGGAGGGAGTGGGCCGAGAAACCTATGACCCTCTGAGTGAGATGCTGCTGGAGTCTGGTTCCAGAGGCTCCATCGCGATGGCGAAGAGATTAGGTGATAGAGGACACCACTGCCGGGTGCCGCGTTCAATGAAGATGGGATCCGACATCTGCCCATCAATTCGGAGACGAGCCGAGGGGCGCAGTATAAAGAAGAGATAGCTTTCATATAACCATATTGCTACAACTGATATAAGGTACGAGAAAAAATAAAAAGGGCCATTCAAGCGTGCGAATGCCTTAGTGGCGTCTAGAAGAGTGGCAACTGCAGGGAGACTAGGGTTGATCTGGTGAAGCACCGAGAAAATGGTCCGGAGATTGGTTTCATTCCTGGCTGGGCCACCTCGCACAAACTGTTCAGGGAGAGCAATGAGAGGCATAAGTAGTAGAAGGTGAGAGGCCTTCTACTACTTATCCTCTCAAGAGGGGGCGATAGGAGTCGCGACAATCGGCTGGCTTGTCCGGCTTGAGTAACAGCGTTATCATGGCCTCACGTAGAGACTAAGAAAAGAGTCCATTATCAAAAGAATCATTGTACATAGATGACAAATGTGGTTCTAAAAGCGATGCATACGTTTTATAAAAAGAAGCTGGAAGACCATTGAGACCGGGAGCCTTGTCACCAGGCAAGCCATTTATGGCAGCAAGTATCTCCTCCTTAGTGAAGGGCTCTTCTAAGAATTTCCGATGATAATCCTCCAGCCATACCAGTGCGATAGTCTTAAAATATTGTTCGAAGGCCTCACGCGAGGAAGGTGGGGGGGGGGGGGCAGCAGTATAGTGCTGCGAGTAAAAATCCTTGAAACTGGCCTTAATTTCTTCAGAAGTGGTGGTTCAAGTGGTGCCCCCATCACTAAGAGCTGCAATATATGTTGCAGCACGGGAGGGACGTAAGATGTTGGCTAAAGACTTTCCAGGCCGATCACCCTCCCCAAAGATATGGGCTCGGACCTTTCTGCCCAGGAAGGAAAGCTCTCTATCAGCCTCTTCCGTAAATTCAGTGTGTTTTTGTCTTAGAAGTGCGAGGGTCTCAGGCCTGGGGTGTGCAGCCTGTGCGGCATCCAGTGTCCTAATTTCAGTTTCCATTTTTGCCAGAGTGGTACGGATAGAACGGAGGACACCGGCCTGTTTAGAAATACACTCGCCCCGTATTACTGTTTTGAAGCCTTCCCAAAGTACGGAAGGAGAGTCTACCGAACTCACATTTAGATCGAAATAATTGGTGATGCCTGTTTGGATCTCATCGCAGAAGACAGTGTCGCGGAGCGCAATCGGAGGGAGTCACCATGTGGGTAGTGAGGGAGACGAAGACCGATTTGAACTGGTGCATGATCCGAGAAGGTACGCACCATATGAGTGGCAGAGTGAAGCCAGGTAAGGACATCCGGGGAGGCGAGACAAAAATCAATGCGCGACCAGCAGCCCCGAAACCCCGAGACACAAGTTCCCTGGCGGGCGTCGGGCCACATATGACGCCAGGCTTCATAAAGCAAGTTGTCAGTAAGTATGGACTGAAGTAAAGTGGTAGCACGCTAATGGGACCAGTGGGGACCAGAACGGTCCATTTCCACTGAAAGAGTAACATTAAAATCCCCCCTCCAGAGGATAGCCACCAGGCCAAAGGAGGAGATAAGATGCCAAATGTGAGTAAAGAAATCCGGATCGTCTGAGTTAGGGCTGTACACAGCAACGATCATCATGGGTTGAGTCAACAAGGAGCCATTCAGAATTACGTATCTACCATCAGGGTCCGTAATTGCCTGAGTGGTTTGCCAGGGGAGACCCCTGCATACCAAAATGGAGACCCCCCTTGCGTAAGAGAAATAAAAAAAGGAATGTGATTCTCCCCAGTAAAACGACAGGAGTCTGGAGGCAGACTCAGGCAAGAGGTGCGTCTCCTCAAGGAAACATATGTCTACCCTGTGTCGCTGCAAGTAGAGTGAATGAGCCTGGTTTTTCAGTGATCGTTCAGACCGCGGACTTTCCAGGTCCAAAAAATTGTGTCAGCCATGTCATACTATATCTGAATAAAAAGTGGTGCAGTGCAAGTAGGACAGACATCGTACAGAACTAAATAGTATGCAGCAGCGCTGGACCACCCACCGAAAAGGGAGCAAGGCAGGCGCCCATAGCAAGAGGCAAGGCAAATCGGAAGCAGGTCGCTTGGACAGGCCAGGAGTTCGAGGAAGCCCCCAATGCACTAAGACCCAGAGGGAAAAATAAAAAGAGGGGAAAGGGAAGAGCAGTACCATTCGGACAAGGGGGAATGTTGTGCACGAACTTGCTGCAGAAGGGAACAATAAACACAGTACAGTGCAGTGATCCGACCACACAGAACCAATAAAAATTAAACGAAAGGTAACGTACCAAAACCCCACCACCCAGCTAACCCTTCCATGATAGCAACTCAAAAAACAATCCCAGATGCTTTTCAAATGCCTCAACCACCACCCAGCAATCCCATTCCAACAGACCAAACAGCAGCATTAAGAGGACCCCAAGCCCCACACTCACTCCCGCCCCCAAATCAGACCCCAGTAGACCCTCCACCCTGACACCCACTCCAACCCCCCAGGCTGAGATACCACCCTTCCCACCCCAGGAGCCCACAACTTGGAAGAGGTGAACCATAAGGAGAAAGGGAATTATCCTGTAAGGGCATGGCAGAGCTCGGCGTACACCCCTGCAGTTAAGCAGGGTCGCCAAGCTACCAGAGCATCAGACAGCAACCAGCGATTAGTAAACCAAGAAAGTACAACCAGTCAGTCATTGTTGCTAAGGCGATCATCCCCAGCAGGCTGGGAGCTGGATGGAGAGGGGCGTGTTGATTTGTCGAGTTTCTTTGCAAAGGCAAGGGCATCTCTGGGATCCGGGAAAATAAGCGTTTTTGCGCCCTGCCGAACTCTGACCTTTGCTGGGTATGCCAATGAGTAGGAGACCTTGTGTTTTTGCAAAATCCGCTTTGCAGAAAGGAATTTACATCTGGCAGCCTGAACAATGAGAGTGTAGTCTGGAAAGAAAGAGAGCTTATTGCCTTGATGATTTATTTTGCCCATGTCCCGCGCCGCAGGGAGAATGGTATCACAGTCTCGGAAATTTAGTATTTTTGCGATGATAGGGCAAGGAGGTGGACCGGGGCGTGGACCAAGGGAGCAGTGTGCGCGTTCAACAATAAAAACTGAGGAGAGCACATCACTGAATTGTTCCTTGACCAGTTACTCCATGAAGTCCTCCATAAAGGCTATGTTGGTGGACTCTGGAAAGCCAGTTATGCTAAGGTTACTCCGACGGGAGCGCTCCTCCAAGTCCTCGTTTTTCTCCCGGATAAGAGCAAGAATTTTGTCCATCTGTAGCAGCTTCTGATGATTCTGCATGGCAGCATCCTCAGCGTCCGAGACCCTGGATTCGACGTGGAGGAGATGATTGTCGTGGGAGTCAAAACGGGCCTTCACAGAGTCCAGCCAGGCAGAAAGCTGGTCCCGTTGAGTCGCTATTTCTGTGACCGTCGATTTGACATCCAACATGAGAGGTTTTAGGTCATCATCGCAGGAGGGGGGTGAGTCCATAGTTGCTGCGGGGTCACCAACGTCCAAGCCAGCGCCGTCCTGGCGGTTCGACCTGCGATTTTCTAATGCAATTTTGGGCTGTTTGGGTCGGACTTCCCCATGGCGGAGGAGTCACACAGCAGGCGCCACCAAGAGATGAGGGTGCAACAGAGCGCCCAAGATGAGCAGATTTGGCACCAGGAGGAACCGCTAACCCTCCTCCGAGCACCCACAGTGACTGGAACAAAGGGCACCTGGACAGAGGAGAACGGCCTGCAGGGTGGACCTCAGGGTGGCAGCCCAGTCGGGAGGGCTCCACCATCGCGACTCTTCAGCGAACAAAAGCCTGGGAGAAAGACAAATGGGCAGGTAGAGAGCAGATAGAAGATTTGAAGGATCCACAGGTCCCCAAGAAGGAAGTACAGTCACCCAGCTCGACAAGGGCTCAGAGATCAAGACGTGCGCCACACTGCGCCAAGGCCCTACAGATGAAGCCTCCGCTGAGATGGGCCCAAGAGGAAAGAGGCCACCGCAATGCCAGGAGTTCAAATGCAGCACCTCAGCAGGGGTGTGATGAACCAGTCTCAAGAGGCACCAGAAAGCAGCTCCGCAGCGGGACTGTGGTGATACAAGATCTAGCTAAAAGGCAGGCCCCCAGCAGCAGCTTAGGCACAGGCCCCGCACGGCCAACGGCGGGAGCAGCACTAATCGCCCGGGGCCAATTCCTAGGGGAGCCGGCAAACCTCGCCTTCAATATCAGCGGCAGCAGACGTGGCGGAGTGGGCAGGCCCAGCAACAGGATGCACCTAGCCCGCACAGATCCAGCGTGCAGCGTCAGGGCACAGCTTGGGCACGGGGAGATATAATAGGCCTTTGGGAGGATAGGCCCCTGATGTTGTGTGTGGTGGGGACGGTGGCATCACAATCCGCCGGGTGAGGCTGCAGAGGTAAAAGCGGGACCAGAGATCCCCGCACAGCACCGCAGCAGTGGAGCGAAGTGCGCACACAACCAGGGGCAAATGCGATGGGGAGGTGCGGGGGCCACACCGCTCGGGTTACCAAGCCGGGGTGGCTCCAAGCAGGAGCGAGGGTGGAATATGGTGCCGGAGCACCCTAGGCCCGGGCCAGGCAGTTCAGCAAGTGCGCCCCCAGCCCCGCCACCGAGAGCCCCCGGCGGCGGCAACACTCATCGGATGGCAGCGAAAAACCACCAACAACCCTCAGGCTGCACAGAGCCCCAGGCAGCCCTGCTGGTGGAAGAAGCAAAGTGGTCAGGCCCCCGCAGGCCTGCGAGGCGAAAGCCCAGCGCCTCAGATTGGCGGCAGCTCCCAGTCTGTGAACGATCTCGGGAGGCGAAAACAGCTCCAAGCGATGCCGCAGGTGAGGATCTAACAGGGTGCAGAGCCCACTTAGAGTGCAGCCATCTTGCAGCTGGCCAAGCCATGCCCCCATCGGTGTCATTTCTGATCTTTATATATGTTTCCCTCATTTTCATTGCTTGATTTTGCTCGTGAGAAAGTGTCACTCATGGCCGTTGAATGTCACTCATAATTACACTGAAATTATGAAAGTGTCACACATACGCAATCTGAAAGCTTGGTGGCTATTCTTGACCCAGGACACAGGCAGCAGGCACCAAATGCTCTACCCTTCTGCTTGTCTCTGCTCTACCCTGACATTTACGGCCAGAGCTGTCGGCAATGGAACTGAATAACCAGGTTCAAGTCTCAACACCTGCTCAATGTTCTGGGATTCTAGGCAAATCACTTAACCTACCCATGCCAAAAGAAACGAGACCATGTTTAATGTAAATATTGCTGATATAAAGCGCTCCAGTATCTTAGGAGTTGAGTTTGCGTTATATAAAAACTGCAGAAAAATGTACAAAGAGGTCAAAACAAAGCCTTAACGTAATAAGGGGAGAACATTATACCCATTTAGTGACTGATTTTAACAAAGTGAAACCAGAAAGCCTGGATAAATCACGGCTTCCCTGCTTACATTTTCTGATCTTAGGCATAGCACTTTCAAATGTGTGATTTCAGAATACCAGCTGCACAAAAAAAACCTGTGATTGATTTAATAGACCATAATGCTGCTTGATAGTGATCTAGGACACAGACGGGTTCAAATAAAAACTACCCTGCCTCTTATTTTAATATTGGTACTGCCACCAGTTTAAGGGCGGAGAGAAATGGTTCTAAATCTATGTTGAAGGAACTCTCACTTTTAAGAAGTACCTCTCAATACAGCACTGTCATGTGACCTATTAATGTCTAAGCGTACAAATCTTAATTCAAATATTTTCAAGGTCCAGCTCATGCACAGGCTCTTCTTTCCATGTATTATCTTTAAGGCTTTGAGTATGTTTTTTAATTAAAAAGCCAAAATGTTTTTTTCTCCACTTTCCTGTCATGCTTTCTCTCTGTTCTTTTCCAATCCTGAAATTATTCCTTGCTCCCTGTTTAATGTTTGCATGATTTCCGTGCATTTTCCATTTCTGTGAAACTGTCATCTCCCTTTTAATTGTGTTTAACTCATATTGATTTAATTCCATTTCCTTTCGTTTCGTTTTGCATTCGAGATATCCTGTTATTTTTGTCCTTTGTTTTAAAAGTAGTTAATATCTCGAGGGTGTCCGTTTAAATAGTCAGAGGTCACGGCAGAGTAAATAAATAAAAGGGTTAAGTTATATATTGACACCGTTTTCGAGTGTCCCAGTAAGCGTGTAAAGCAGATAGATGCATCCATTACTGACAGCTCGGTGCGCTGCTGCTTCTGCCTTGCTAAAGCCGAGGCTGCCTCTCCTGAGGGTGGGCGGGACTGCTTGTGGGCTCGTCCGAGGTGTCCAATAGGCAGGACGTCCGGAGTCTGCCGAAGCAAAGGGATACAGGATCCCGAGGAGATACCACATATTACACAACACCTGTTTGGGCAAGAAAGTGAGTCTGGCGAATCAGGGTCCGTGGTAAACAAAAGTCTCCTGACAAAACGTTCCGTTGCGTCGCGTGTTCAGTCTGATCGGGAGTCCCTTGTTGAAGAGTTCGGGTTTTGCGCGAGGCACTACATATGGTTCCGCGCTGTGGGAGGTCGTTCCTTCTTGAAGGTACAGTAATGGAGGCAGCGGTTGGGACCACCACGAGCGCCCTGTCTGTGCTGCGGGGCCAGGCGCAGACCCTGCGTAGCATACTGGAAAAGTTGCGTGGTAAGTAAGTGAGCATACCACAAGCCTTACTTGTTGGCCAACTCTGACGACCAGCACATGTCACGTTTCCAACTTAACAGCATGTTACATACAGCGTGGCCTATTTAGCAAAGATCCGAAAATGTAGAGACAGAGAAAGAGGAAAAAGAAAGGAGAGAGAAAGAGTAAGAAAACAGGCAACGGAGAGCTGGGCTGCACAACTTTAGAAACTAACAGGTACATGCATCAAACTCGGCATTTGCGATTCTTTAATTGCGATTTTTAAGGAATCGCAATTAAGGAATTGCAAATGCCTATGCATCAAGAAATCGCTAAATAAATTGCGATTTCTTAGAATTCCTTAATTGCGATTAGCATTTTGCGAATCGCCATTAAGGAATCCCTTCCCATTCATTCCTATGGGCCTAGAGGCCCATAGGAATGAATGGGAAGACAATCTCAATTTGCGAATCGCAATTAGCTAATCGCAAATTGAGATTGCGATTTCAAGGGTGCAGGGGTGTCCAAAGGACACCCTGTTGCACCCCTGAAATCAAACAATGCACATATGTTGTGTACACACATGCCCTAAGGGCATGTGTGTGCACAACATGAAAGTTAAAAAAATGCAAAAAATAGCATTTTTCTAACATTTCGCAAAATTACCATGAGGTCCAACCTCATGGTAATTTTTTCTCTCTAATTGCGAATTCACAATTTTTTTTAGTTTCATGCATTGCTTTTGAGGAATCGCAAATTTGCGATTCCTTAAAAGCAATCGCACTTGAAAAAAATCGCTAAAATAGCGATTTATTCACTTTTAAGTTGATGCATCCCAAATAGTGATTTGGAAATCGCAAACGGCCGAATTTTGCGATTCGCACCGTTTGCGATTCCCAAATGGCTTGATGCATGTGCCTGTGACTTGCTTACAGTGTAGATTTATAAAGTGCAATAGTCTCCCTTCGGTTTCTTTAGTGTTCTGAATGTTTTGATATCAAAGTCAATCTTTATCATGGATTGCGGAAGTTGGAGTTGCTTGAAGTGAACTAGGAAACTGGCTTAAATGTTCTTTAGTTTCATCCAAGTACTACTTCTTTAAATGTATTACATGCTTCCTGAGGACCATATATTACTCTTAGTCCAACTCGTTCTCGTCACAGTCATTACATTTTGAGGTGATTCAACCGCTCAGCCAGAAAAAAACCAGGAGAATAGCAAATCCAGCCATCCTCTCATCATCGATCCGTTCACTCATCCATCCTTCCTTTCTCCCGTTCACTCATCCGTCATACCTTCTTTTCTCCCGTTCACTCATCCGTCATACCTTCTTTTCTCCCTTTCACTCATCCGTCATACCTTCCTTTCTCCCTTTCACTCATTCGTCATTCCTTCCTTTCTCCCTTTCACTCATCCTTCCTTCCTTTCACTCATCCATCCTTCATTTCTCCCTTTCACTCATCCTTCTTTCCTTTCTCCCTTTCACTCATCCATCGTGGAGAAGCGTGGCTCGATGATTAGAGCGGCAGACCCTGATGCAGAGGTCTAGCCCGGGACCAGGGTTCAATTCCCCGCGTCGGCGGGTCTTGGGCTCAAAATTCCACGGGCCTGATAATTCTCGCCTCGGTGCCTATTCCAATCATGGAGTCCCACTCTGCAACTCTGGGCAATAGCTTGCTTAATCTCCACAACGACCCCCACAACGCTAAGGATGCCTGGCCTCCACCTTGGGGGTGACCAGGAGTGGACGTCTCACAGGGAAAGCCAGGATGGGTTCCACAGCGGTATTCGTACAAGCGCCTTGAGACCCTTGCGGGTGAGTAGTGCGCTATACAAGTATCAATTTACAATTTTTCCTTCCTTTCTCCCTTTCACTCATCCATCCACCCTTCCTTTCCCCCTTTCACTTATCCATCCACCCTATCAATCTGTCCATCAACGCCGCCTTTCACTCCATCCGTCATCCATTTACCCTTTCACCCATCATCTAGCCTTCCATTCACCCACCCTTTCACACATCCATCCACCTATCCATCGATCCATCCCACTCAACTTCCCACCCTTTCATGTTAATTTTGAACATTTGTCCGCCGAGTTGCAGACAGAAGAGGACCATCAAACCCACTAAGCCTGCTGTAGCTGCCAAGGCAGGAGGTTGACGATGCCTTTTTGGAGTGCCGGGGGTGGAGTGGCGTAGATTAGAGTTGCATAGATTGGAGTTGCGTGTAGTAAAGTGGCGTGGAGAGGTGTAGAGTGCTGTGGGGTATTGTAGAGTGGAGAGGCATTGAGTGGAATATAGCGTCATAGAGCAGAGGAGTATAGAGCGCGGTGAAGTGGAGTAGAGTTGAGTGGAATAGAGTAATGTTCGATGAAGGGGCGAAGAGTGGGCTAAAGTGTCTTAAAGTGCTGTAAAGTTCGAATGCAGTGGCGTAGAGTGGAGAAAAATGTAGCGTAAAGTGGAGTAGAGCGGCGTAGTGCCATGGAGTGGCATAGAGTGTAGTGCAGTGTCATAGTTTGATGTAGAGTGGAGTAGAGTGGAGTGTCTTATAGTGGAGTGACATAGAGTGTCGCAGAGTGAAGTGTCATGGAGTGGAGTGGAGTATGCTTGCTGTGGTCATTACAGGCAACACTTTTTCAATTGAGTTAGCCATTACATTTGCACAGATACAGTTTTACTGATAGAATTATACAGCGCACAAACAATAATGTGTCGAAATGGCATCGCCTAGTATATTGATTTGTTTTGATTGTATTCAGATATCTCTCAAGCACACTTTAGAATTACAAAAAAATGTGCTTTGTTTCTGCTTTCGTAATTCTGATTTATTCTGAAGTATTTGCATAATTTACAGACATTTAAATTGTATTGTGTGCTTAAAAAAGCCTTTATTAATTAAGTAAAATCCATTTGTGGAGCGTACAATACTTAAAGTTTTCACGCGCTAGCAAAACCTAGAAGCTGCGACAAAGGCCGGTTGAGCAAATGAAAAAGACCAAAAAACTGTACACAGAATTAAAGGGAAAAAACCACCCCCTTTCACACCCCCAGATTATCATATAAAGCCTCTCACTTTGAAGTCAGAGAAAGAAAATTAAACACCACTCTCCTTTGGAAGACAGAGGCTGACATATGACCTCTGTATTTGAATACACTGCAAATGTGATAAGAACAAAATGTAAAGGCCTGTTTACAGAAAGCTTTCACTCTTGAAAGCATACAGTAAAAAGGCTATGCTTGCTCCAAATGAGGAACAAAGCCATACTGGACATCCTAAAGCAAGGAGTGATAGTTATCAGGCTATATATACTCCATGGGAAGAATGAATACATGGTTGACAGCTTAAAACAAATAAAGCCAGCAAATAGAAAGCAAGCACATGTGAGTTAAAAACCAAAGCCAATAGTAATCAGTAAGCGGAATGCATTCCCAGATCAGCTCTCTGAATATCCCCAACATGTCTTTAGCAAACCAGACAGCTTTGCTGTATGGTAGTCTTAGATCTAAAAAAGAGTGCCTGCGGCCAGTGGAAGGACACTGGCTACAGGAAGCAGTACGTGGTCCATGTGCCACAGCATGAACGAAGACTCGGAAGCCCAGGAATAATCCGGAGTCCAGAAGGAGCTGCTGGCCAAAAGGCATGAACAGAGAGTGGCGTGGGAGCCACCCAACAGTAAGGTAAGGTAAGTAATGGGCCTATTTAAGATTCTTTTTGTATCATTACAAGATATTTCGCAAGCGATGTGCAGGCGAAACCTAGAAAGGAGGGAAATCTGTTCACGAGGTGAAAAGAAACATGAGCTTGGTCACTGTAGAATCAGCAATTATAGAGGATCGAGTGAAGGGACACACAGTCAGAACCATGAGAACAGGATCAGCATTCCTCAAGGAGCGCCTTGGGTTTAAGAAAGTATATGAAGCCTGTTGTAGAGAAGAGAATGCTGTGTGTCATTGTGGCAATTCTCTAGACCGGGTGAGACACAAAAGCAGCAAGGGGCTGAAGTTTCTGATCTTCCCATTCGTAGCTGATTCTGCTATAAACAAGTTTACATGTCTTAAACCCACCTTGGAGAAATTGGAGACTGAGCCGCTCATAGTTCTTGAAATAAATGCACCTGTTATTGTGGTAACATTAAGTGGAGGGCCAGTGTTGATTTAAGCCTCCCATTCAATTGGCACCATAACTGTTGAGGTACTGCCAGCCGTACCATCAAACAACTAAACACTGAAGACATAGCCACTCAAGAGCCAGGCTGCACATTGTAGCTTGCTGAGGGAGTATTTCTGAAGGGTCGAGGACCTCTGTTTACATGGATTCATTGGCAGAACCCATTCCTTCCTAAATGGACCATGAGTAACTATAGAGGTGTATCATTAGTATTGTTGCCCTAACCTCATGATTCTATAAGAGGCTTGGAAAGGAATTGAAAACTAGCCAGCATCGACTGAAAAAAAAGTGAAATATACGTGTCCCGTGTGATGATGTGGACGTTTATACACTTATGAGTATTGACGCCACAGCAGCTCCAGTAAGATGTTGTATTTGCGTACGTGCATTCCTCGTATGTGCGTATATGCGTCTTATCAGCAACTGATCAAGAATGGAAGTGGAAAGACACTTTAGTGAGGCAGCTCTGCTCAGCAAAACAAGCTCTCGGCATTGCGTGGCGGGGCGGGGGAGCGGCATTGCGTGGCGGGGGGGCTGGGGAGCGGCTTCCTTTGAAGTCTGATGCCGAGGCTCAGACAAATGGTGTGCGATGTGGCTGGCGATGTGCACGCTTCTGGCTCACATGAACTGTACCCAATCGGGAGTTTGGGTAGACTTTTGAAAGCCTTACTATAATCTCGCCAAAACAAGCAATGCTGTAGGCGAGACCTAAAGAGGAACTGCGTACAACAGGCAAAGTGGCTACGGACAGGTCAGATCTACCATCCCTATGAACGATGTTTCCTGAAATGGATAGCAAAAGCGAGGAAGAAGTGCATCTTGGAAGCCCAGAGGACCAGAATTTACCTATCAAACCTTGTTTGATACTCTAAAAGGATTTGGGTAGCAAGGGATGTCTTGAAGCAAGGGAAAGTTGTGCTTGAGGGACTGTTCCTTAAACACTATTCAGTCTATCCACCTTGTACGTATACACTGTAGCCCCACTCATAACGCAATCTTTTTGCTACCCACACCATATGAAACTTTAGACAGCTGTCCCTCGTTCCGCCTAGAAGAGATGTTGGTTAACGTCTATCTGCTGCGCCTCTAAAAGAGTCACGTTTGGGACCGTATGTCACCCAAAGATTATCATTAAATGACTCCTTCTTCAGTAGATATAGTACTCCATATTCTGAATCCTAAAGAAACAGTTGCCCCGTTCACATAGCCTATTACTTCGCCTCCTCACATCAAAACCTTGACTGAATGCATATTTTGAACCTGATCATACTCATACTAATTTCACTTAGTCATCTTCCTCTTTTCCTGCACTGCATTTAATTTCAGAGCTGTGAAAAATATATATTAGAAATGTCTGAGTCATTGTTTTCTTTATTTTTAGAAATCTTTTTTTTTATTGTCAGATACTTAATACATTCATCTAACAGTACTACAATCATTGGTTGCATTAACACCCTGCATTCTTCTACAGAAGCCCTACCTTTCCCATTACTTTATGGTATTTTATTTCAGTACCGTTGCTCTTTTGTAAAAACTACTCTCCCCTTTGGGCCCCAGAGTAAAGAATGCCTGGGCACACTCTCTACTCGGGCTGTTCTTAGTTACTTAACCGTAGGGGCCCCCAGTGCTGCTTGCGGCATGGATTGTTGTGTGTCATCCCATAGGTCAGGCCCAAAATGTTGTCCCCATGGACCCCATAATTTTGCAGAATTTTCTTGGGCATCCCCCTACTTAGGTATGTGGTGTGCTTCGCTGCCATATAAAGGTCCATCCCTCTTGGCCATTCCAGGACTGTGGGATTCTCTGTCACTTCCCACCGCCTGGCCACATCTCTCTTGGCCACCAACAGTCCTAGGGAGGCGAAGATTAGTTGGGCCCTCAAAATGTCTACCTTACTTGGGATTCTCAATATGACGAATCTAGGGTTGACCAGCAGTGTCGTTCCCAGTATTGTCCCCAGTGTCTTGATTACGGTCTCCCAATATGCCTGTATCTCTGGACATGCCCATATTGTGTGGAAAAAAATCACCTTTGACAGTTCTTCAGATGGGACAGTATGGTGTCTCTGACCATCCCATTTTGTGTAGTTTGTCTTTATCATAGTAAAGTCTGTGTAGCTCCTTATATTGTACAAGGTGTAACCTTGCCTTGATAGCTATCTCTCTGGGGTGCATCAGTACTACCTCGCAATCTATGTCCTCCAAGGGCCCTGCCTCTTTCCCGCAGCCCCCCCCCCCTCAGTCTGGCGTGTTATTATTTATAGTTTTGTATGTGATGTCCAAGTCATAGTTAACATTTGCTCTTTTCCTACAGAAGGAGAATCTAGGAAGAGCCGTGATGAATTTGATCAGAAGCACTTCTGGGATTTGTTGGGTAAGAATTGCTCCCTCTCTTTAAGGTGGAAGTGGCAGAATGATAAGGATGTGTACAAGGAAGATGGGTACATGATGTTAAATTATTATGTTTTAAAAAATGTACATGGAACTTTGCTAGAGTTACATTTAGCTGACCAGGATACTGAAACTCCTTAAATCGCACCATTACAACCATTAATTAAGGAAAAAATATGGTATACTTCCGAGATAGCTGCTTAGGCATTGTTCTTTAGAGGCAAAAATAACATTTACTAACTGAATAGTTATAAGTTATTTATAATGCCTATTATTTATCTAATAGGCATCTAATCAATACTTTGATACCACAACCTGGTGCACTGTTTTAACATTAAGTAAAATGCACAACCTCAGGTGGCTAAATATTATATACAAGTTCAAGTATGTCTTGTATTAATGTTTGAAGATTTAGTTTGACCTGGAGCAGTTCAGAGAAATTAGTTTACAGTAGATCAGTAATTCCCTCCAGAACTAAACATGTTACTTGGCCTTGTACTTGAGGCTCAGCTGACTTATTACGAGGGCTCCTCGTTGGTCTCTGTTCCTGCCATGATGTGCTTCCTGTGACATAACTCCTTTTGCCGCTATCACCGACTCCTTTTCCTATCATGGGAGGGAGATATGCTGCAGGTGTGGGGAGATTAGGTTAGATAGTTGTTCATACACTTTTTATTTGTTTGCTTTTCTGTGCCTAATATGTCTTACCTGACACACAGCAAATCATTGATCACAGTACCTTTTGTTGATATATAAACATTTCGACTTACAATGGTGACTTTGTTTATAATTCACAATTATTTACTTTTGGTGTTCCTGACGGTGAATGTTTAAACATCATATGATGTATGTGCATGCTACATATTATACATTTTAAAGTGCTGCTTTTTAAAATCAATAAATCTTTGTTTAGAAAACAAACATCTTACTAAGCTTTGTCAAAAATTCAAACTGTGTAATTACATGTGAGAAGCAGAAAAATGCCAAATATAAGCCTGTTGTATCATTCATTTGCTGCTGTAACCCTAACACCACAGAACCCACCTATTTAAGAAAGGCCTGTGGCAGGTGAACTGCATTAATTCCTTATCTAGAGAACTGGTGTCATACGATTGCAATGAATAAAGTAGGACTGTTTATCTGAACAACATAACCGTCGGAATATGGTGGGCTAACTCCACATATATCATTTGAGTATGTTGGCCTAATTCCTAGCTGGCTCACTGTGCGTCATAAGTGCTCCTAGTCCTAACCTTCCAGGGTACCATATGGTATCTGGAACCTCAGAACATGACCACTTTAATTCACCAAGGAAATTGGGGAAACAGATCTACCCTTTCGTTGTTACTCCGGCATGCCCAAGGGAAACACATGAATGATACGAATTGGCTTTTCAAACACTTATTGAAACAATTATATTCTTGTGTAAAAAGCATGAGCTGCAATTATTAGTTGGATGAAACAAAGCATTTTAACCAGCATTACAAGAATGGTGGAAATTATAAACAGTTCAATCATTATAATGTTACAGTGTAATTGATTATATTTGTACTTTTACTCTTACCAAAAACTACGTACACTATCGAAAGCATAGTGGGAGTACCCCCTGCCAGATCCCTTACTACAACCCAAACTCCCCCCCACCCTCCCAATAACTGTGTATGATGTATCAGGAAGCTGATCTGGTGGAAAGCAGGCTACCGTTCTTTGCAGGATAGAGTCTGCTTGGCTGCATCTCAGTCACAGGCACATTGTTCCAGGATAATATGCAGAAGTGCTCCTCTGCCGAATTTGGAACAGATGTGGTTTAAATAATAAAAATACTGTTCCAGTCGCACTGTCGGGTGCAGCACTGATGTGATTATTTGTCTTGCGACTCAGAGCTGTCTCCAACTTGACAACCAAATGCAAAGGAATCGCTTTCAGTGCTCCTTAGGGGAGACACTCTAGGGAATCTTGCTATCATATTAACTTACTTTGTTATTAATCACCAATCACCCCGGCAATGGGCCAGTTAGGGTTATTGAAAAACTGAATAACATAACTATGAAGTTGAACAGCTTCTTGTTTGCTTCCTGGATTCAGGCACCTGCCTTTCAACTACCATAATGCACATTCTCCGTGGCTCCCTTTCTATCTCTCTACCTCTCCGTTCTGTTCCTGCACCCCCTGCACCTTTCATTCTAGGTCTTGCCGCTGCTCAACCCTGTCTTCCCCCTCTTTTGCTTTCCCTGCCTACTTTCTATCTCTCTCCGCCCCTGCTTTGGATCCTGGGGTCACTGTATGCAACTGGGCTGTATCAGTATTTTATGGGTGCTGCTGGTTACTAATGGTGTACCAGTGTCTCAATTATCATTAAACTCCAGATGCAATGTATTCCCCATAGGCACCTGATTCCCCATTCATACCAAATTTAAGTCAACATGGCTTACTCTCTTAGGTGGTTGTAACATTGTAACATGGATAATGCATGACACATTAAACCTCACACAATAAACACAATGCCCAGTGAGATCTATTAGATCTGGAATGATTATGTCCTTATTCACAGTTAGAACAAGGGGAGCTTGGCCCTTAGAGGACAAGTGAGGAGGCTGGGCCTAAATATAGTAATCAAACAAGAGTGCCTCTCACTTTTCAATTATAGCCAAAAATCAAGGCAGGTTGAAGACGCTATTTGTCGTTTTCAACACGGTATTTTTATTTATACCAGTTACTTTTATAGTTTGTTGAATATTTGTCGTACACAACGTATGATAAGCAGACAAAGACCTGTACAGAACATCAATTTTAAACAAATTATGAATTATTCATTGCAACAAATTGTCAAAATTAAACGTGGACCTGAATGAGGTCAACAGATAGAAACATTAAACATATGTGAAAAAGTACATAGTGTAACACATATTTACATCAGTGCAAGATTTGATTAAAGCAAAAAACTAGCAAAGAAAGGAAAGATTAGAAAAAAGGAGCGCGAAAATGAATTCGAGACTCTATTTTATCGTCAGCAATGGCTTGAATTTGAATTGTCCTTTTCTAATTCGCCGACGCGTTTCGAATCCAGAGATTAACTGTCAGGATTCTCATCAGGGCATGGTTAATCTATCTGTGGATTTAAGGAAAGGGGAAAGGGTTTCAGTGTGATGATTTGACGTGGAGACAACACTCCTTATGTTGTGACAATCAGCTATGACCTACCGCTTTTAGAAGAAGCTGATTTCAGCAAGGAAATAAAGTGCAGACTTGCAAGTGGGTCCAAGTGTGGAGCGCCTACAATTAAAATGAACGGACATTATAGCACAAACCGGACATTTGAATGCTAACACTTAGAAAATAAATCTCCACTAAGCATACCGTCATTAGTTTCAAAGTCGATCAGGACGGCTGCTTATTGCGGGATGAGGGCTCCGCAGCGTGCTCGCAGTCGAGGAGGGGGCAGTGGCGCTGTGTACAAAAAAGTAATTGTATGTCGGTACTTGTAAATTAAACCTGGGTTTTAAAACAAGTCTCTTGTGACAAGCGGGAATAATACCTTTTCCGCTTGCCACTGTAGGTCCAAAAGGGGATCCTGTTGCCTGAGGGGACGTCTTGACGAAGTCGACGTGTTAAGGTTTAGTGGACGGGCTCCAATTCCGCTAAGGAAAAACGGAGTTGTTGTTAGTCTACAGCTAGCCTCAGTCCTAGCGGGCGCGCTGGGACGCGGCGCTGGGCCGCAGGAGCATTGCTTACCTCGTAGTGATTCTGTTGGCGGCTCACAGCATTCTGTCTGGTTTCCCAAGATGGATGCTGCTGTAGTTGCTATGGCAATGAATCATTGAGATATTGCTTTGCATTATGGGATTTGTAGTTTGTGCAAATGTCAATTGTTAAATGGGGAAAACCGGGTTACATTGAAACGTACTGAGACGCGACCGAGTCGGTCGTCTGGAAAACAAGACACCATTGGATTAGAGTCTAGCGACTTCAGACAAAGTGTTGAGGCCCCTCTGCACACTGTTAAATTTCAATATTAAGTAAGCTTCTGTTTTCAAAAGCATCCTATCAACATCCACATTACTTTGTGCCGGGCGTAGTGTGTACAACACTGTCCATTTGAGATGATTAGCGTCATGGCTGGCATTTATGAAGTGCTCCACCATGGGGGCAGTCATGATTTTATTCTTGATCCTGGATCGATGTTGGCAAATGCGTGTGTTCACTTGTTGTGTAGTCTTGCCAATGTAAATTAGATCGCAGGGGCACTGAACCAGGTAAACAACATTCTTGGTCTTACAATTTGAAAAGTCCGAATGCTTCCATCTGGTAGTTCCATGTTGGAACTCGTCACCCTCGATAGTGTTTGGGCATACAACACAGGTGCCGCACTTATGGTGCCCTGTGATTGGTTTAAGGTTCCATTGACTGAGAAGGTCACTTTTCTTTTTTGGTAAAGTGACGTCCGCCCTCATGATATGTTGGCCTACATTTTGATTCCTCTTGTAGGCAAACAAAGGATTGGATAGTGGGCAGTCTAAATTCGCCAATAAGTGCCAATTGCTCAGCACTGTTTTTCTCAATTTGTGGGTGTCTGGTCCAAAGGTGGTGACACAGACCAATCTTTCAAGTGTGGGTTTGGGCCGTACTTGCAGTAGAGTTTCACGGGGGGTGAAGCGTGCTCTTGTTAGGGAGTGCTTGAGTAATTTTTTAGGGTACCCCCTCTCCTGCATTTCTTGGCAAAACGTCTCAGCGTGAGACGTGAAGTCACTCAGGTTCGAACAGTTCCTCCTAATGCGCAACAATTGCCCATATGGAAGGTTAGATTTCAAGTTCCTGGGATGAGCACTCTTATGGTGCAGAATGGTATTTCTGTCTGTGTCCTTTTTATGAAGAGAGGATTTCAATACTCCATTGATGTTGATGATCTCTACATCAAGGAAAGTCATCCTTTCATTGCTTTGTGCCATCGAAAATTTGATGTCAGCATGCCGGTTGTTAAGCCAGTCATGGAAAGCTACAAGGTCAGTCTGGCTCCCCTGCCACAGGAGCCAGACATCATCTATGTAGCGGAGCCATTGTAAGATGTGCTGTTTGAAGGGATTATTGCTGTCAATGAACATCTGTTCGTACTGCGCCATGTACAGCACGGCCATTTCAGGGGCATAAGGGCACCCCATCGCGGTGCCCTTGACCTGCATAAAGAACTCCTCATTAAATGAAAAGTAGTTCTTTTTTAATGCAATCTCGGCCAGTCTTAAAATGAACACTGTGGGTACTTGGTGGGGCCTCTCTCTCTGGTTCAGGTAAATTTCCATCACCTCTAATGCTTCTTCTTGCGGGATCTGTGTATACAGGGAGGTGACGTCCATTGTGACTAGCAGTTGGGTCTCCGGGTTGAACGCTGTGTCTTCAACCTTGAGGAGAAAATCAGTCGTGTCTCGTAAGTACGATTTGACCGTCTTTAGGAAAGGTTTCAAGAAGAAATCCACGTACTGGGATAAGGGCTCAAGACATGAGTCGCACCCGGACACGATTGGGCGTCCTGGGGGATCTTGGAGGCTCTTGTGGATTTTTGGCAGGAGGTAAAGCATCGGAGTTCTTGGGTGTTTCCTTAATAAATAGTCATACTCTTTCTTGCCCAGAAACCCACCGTCTAAGCCAATCTGTAATGTGTCTGCAATTAGTCTTTGAATCTCCTTAGTCGGATCTTCTTGGAGGCGTCTGTACCAGGTTGCATTGTTTACCTGTTTGTTGCCTTCTGCTAAGTATTTTTCACGGGCCCATACCACCACCGCCCCGCCTTTGTCGGCCTGTTTTATGATGATTGAATTGTCTTCTTTTAAGGTTGTAATTGCTGTACGCTGTTTGTGGCCTATGTTTTGTTGTACAAAATGTCTACCTTTTTCCATTTTCTCTATCGATGACAGGAGGACTTGTTCAAATGCGAGAACCTCCTTGGGGATATTTTGGTAAGGGACAAATGTGGACTTATTACGTAGTCCAGTGACCTCTGTGGTGGGTGAGGAAGGATGATTCCAAAAGAAGACCCTGAGGCGAATTTTACGGCAGAACTCAATAGCTTCCAGCTTGAGTCTTGTGTAATCAGTTTTCCTGCCAGGCACAAATTTGAGGCCCAACGCTAAGACTGAGTATTCGTCTGGTGTTAATGGTCTGTTGGATAAATTAACCACCGCATTGGAACCCTCTACGACTTGTATGAGCGGTTCCTGGTCCGCATCTCCCACGGTTGTTTGAACCGGGCCTTTGGCTGTTGGCCCTGGTCTAAAAAAGCCACCTGTTTTTTGTTTGGATTACGATTGTCAGACCCAGATGAATCGGAAGAGGAGGTTTCCGAAAATGTTGTGAATCTGTTCCTTGAGCGACCTTGAAAGGTTGAAAGAGCTCTCCGGGATTCTTGTTGGGTGTAGTAATCCTCTTTTAAAAAGGGGTATACTTGTTCGATTTTAAAGGCCTTCACGTCTCTTTCATATTTAAAAGTTTTGTCATTAATAGTGTTGTCTCTGAAGGTTCTGATGTCTTTCTCAATTTTCTTCAATAGTGTCTTGGCGTCCGTTACAGCCGGACTGGTCTTAATCGTCTCAGTAAGTTCCTCAATCTCTTTTTGTTCTTCTAAGCACAACCTCTGTGCGGTCTCTATGGTGTGGACCATGAGGTCCCTGCTGCACTTCGTATTGATGAAGCTGAAGCCTTTTTTATATTCTGCATCTTCCACGAATATTACAGGGACATTTTTCACCTGTAGGCCCCAGGGGATTGTGCCCCCTTTCAAGTGCCTGAGGAGAAAATGTCCATGCAGTTCCGTGCGTACATGCTTTTTTTGTAATCGTATTAAACGATCTGATTCATTTTGTTGTTTGGCGGTAGAGCTGAGTGTCACATTTGAGAAAGGAGAGGTGTCAATCAAATTCTGAATATGATTCTCGCTAAAAGATAGCGTGTCTTTGTCTGCCATATTGATATGGAAACTGGGGTTCCCAAAGGAAATTTCTCGCATCGGAAAAGCAGACGACAGGGGTGTCCGTAAACTCTCGCGGGTAAATTACCCGCACTAACTGACAGAACAAGGGGAGCTTGGCCCTTAGAGGACAAGTGAGGAGGCTGGGCCTAAATATAGTAATCAAACAAGAGTGCCTCTCACTTTTCAATTATAGCCAAAAATCAAGGCAGGTTGAAGACGCTATTTGTCGTTTTCAACACGGTATTTTTATTTATACCAGTTACTTTTATAGTTTGTTGAATATTTGTCGTACACAACGTATGATAAGCAGACAAAGACCTGTACAGAACATCAATTTTAAACAAATTATGAATTATTCATTGCAACAAATTGTCAAAATTAAACGTGGACCTGAATGAGGTCAACAGATAGAAACATTAAACATATGTGAAAAAGTACATAGTGTAACACATATTTACATCAGTGCAAGATTTGATTAAAGCAAAAAACTAGCAAAGAAAGGAAAGATTAGAAAAAAGGAGCGCGAAAATGAATTCGAGACTCTATTTTATCGTCAGCAATGGCTTGAATTTGAATTGTCCTTTTCTAATTCGCCGACGCGTTTCGAATCCAGAGATTAACTGTCAGGATTCTCATCAGGGCATGGTTAATCTATCTGTGGATTTAAGGAAAGGGGAAAGGGTTTCAGTGTGATGATTTGACGTGGAGACAACACTCCTTATGTTGTGACAATCAGCTATGACCTACCGCTTTTAGAAGAAGCTGATTTCAGCAAGGAAATAAAGTGCAGACTTGCAAGTGGGTCCAAGTGTGGAGCGCCTACAATTAAAATGAACGGACATTATAGCACAAACCGGACATTTGAATGCTAACACTTAGAAAATAAATCTCCACTAAGCATACCGTCATTAGTTTCAAAGTCGATCAGGACGGCTGCTTATTGCGGGATGAGGGCTCCGCAGCGTGCTCGCAGTCGAGGAGGGGGCAGTGGCGCTGTGTACAAAAAAGTAATTGTATGTCGGTACTTGTAAATTAAACCTGGGTTTTAAAACAAGTCTCTTGTGACAAGCGGGAATAATACCTTTTCCGCTTGCCACTGTAGGTCCAAAAGGGGATCCTGTTGCCTGAGGGGACGTCTTGACGAAGTCGACGTGTTAAGGTTTAGTGGACGGGCTCCAATTCCGCTAAGGAAAAACGGAGTTGTTGTTAGTCTACAGCTAGCCTCAGTCCTAGCGGGCGCGCTGGGACGCGGCGCTGGGCCGCAGGAGCATTGCTTACCTCGTAGTGATTCTGTTGGCGGCTCACAGCATTCTGTCTGGTTTCCCAAGATGGATGCTGCTGTAGTTGCTATGGCAATGAATCATTGAGATATTGCTTTGCATTATGGGATTTGTAGTTTGTGCAAATGTCAATTGTTAAATGGGGAAAACCGGGTTACATTGAAACGTACTGAGACGCGACCGAGTCGGTCGTCTGGAAAACAAGACACCATTGGATTAGAGTCTAGCGACTTCAGACAAAGTGTTGAGGCCCCTCTGCACACTGTTAAATTTCAATATTAAGTAAGCTTCTGTTTTCAAAAGCATCCTATCAACATCCACATTACTTTGTGCCGGGCGTAGTGTGTACAACACTGTCCATTTGAGATGATTAGCGTCATGGCTGGCATTTATGAAGTGCTCCACCATGGGGGCAGTCATGATTTTATTCTTGATCCTGGATCGATGTTGGCAAATGCGTGTGTTCACTTGTTGTGTAGTCTTGCCAATGTAAATTAGATCGCAGGGGCACTGAACCAGGTAAACAACATTCTTGGTCTTACAATTTGAAAAGTCCGAATGCTTCCATCTGGTAGTTCCATGTTGGAACTCGTCACCCTCGATAGTGTTTGGGCATACAACACAGGTGCCGCACTTATGGTGCCCTGTGATTGGTTTAAGGTTCCATTGACTGAGAAGGTCACTTTTCTTTTTTGGTAAAGTGACGTCCGCCCTCATGATATGTTGGCCTACATTTTGATTCCTCTTGTAGGCAAACAAAGGATTGGATAGTGGGCAGTCTAAATTCGCCAATAAGTGCCAATTGCTCAGCACTGTTTTTCTCAATTTGTGGGTGTCTGGTCCAAAGGTGGTGACACAGACCAATCTTTCAAGTGTGGGTTTGGGCCGTACTTGCAGTAGAGTTTCACGGGGGGTGAAGCGTGCTCTTGTTAGGGAGTGCTTGAGTAATTTTTTAGGGTACCCCCTCTCCTGCATTTCTTGGCAAAACGTCTCAGCGTGAGACGTGAAGTCACTCAGGTTCGAACAGTTCCTCCTAATGCGCAACAATTGCCCATATGGAAGGTTAGATTTCAAGTTCCTGGGATGAGCACTCTTATGGTGCAGAATGGTATTTCTGTCTGTGTCCTTTTTATGAAGAGAGGATTTCAATACTCCATTGATGTTGATGATCTCTACATCAAGGAAAGTCATCCTTTCATTGCTTTGTGCCATCGAAAATTTGATGTCAGCATGCCGGTTGTTAAGCCAGTCATGGAAAGCTACAAGGTCAGTCTGGCTCCCCTGCCACAGGAGCCAGACATCATCTATGTAGCGGAGCCATTGTAAGATGTGCTGTTTGAAGGGATTATTGCTGTCAATGAACATCTGTTCGTACTGCGCCATGTACAGCACGGCCATTTCAGGGGCATAAGGGCACCCCATCGCGGTGCCCTTGACCTGCAGAAAGAACTCCCCATTAAATGAAAAGTAGTTCTTTTTTAATGCAATCTCGGCCAGTCTTAAAATGAACACTGTGGGTACTTGGTGGGGCCTCTCTCTCTGGTTCAGGTAAATTTCCATCACCTCTAATGCTTCTTCTTGCGGGATCTGTGTATACAGGGAGGTGACGTCCATTGTGACTAGCAGTTGGGTCTCCGGGTTGAACGCTGTGTCTTCAACCTTGAGGAGAAAATCAGTCGTGTCTCGTAAGTACGATTTGACCGTCTTTAGGAAAGGTTTCAAGAAGAAATCCACGTACTGGGATAAGGGCTCAAGACATGAGTCGCACCCGGACACGATTGGGCGTCCTGGGGGATCTTGGAGGCTCTTGTGGATTTTTGGCAGGAGGTAAAGCATCGGAGTTCTTGGGTGTTTCCTTAATAAATAGTCATACTCTTTCTTGCCCAGAAACCCACCGTCTAAGCCAATCTGTAATGTGTCTGCAATTAGTCTTTGAATCTCCTTAGTCGGATCTTCTTGGAGGCGTCTGTACCAGGTTGCATTGTTTACCTGTTTGTTGCCTTCTGCTAAGTATTTTTCACGGGCCCATACCACCACCGCCCCGCCTTTGTCGGCCTGTTTTATGATGATTGAATTGTCTTCTTTTAAGGTTGTAATTGCTGTACGCTGTTTGTGGCCTATGTTTTGTTGTACAAAATGTCTACCTTTTTCCATTTTCTCTATCGATGACAGGAGGACTTGTTCAAATGCGAGAACCTCCTTGGGGATATTTTGGTAAGGGACAAATGTGGACTTATTACGTAGTCCAGTGACCTCTGTGGTGGGTGAGGAAGGATGATTCCAAAAGAAGACCCTGAGGCGAATTTTACGGCAGAACTCAATAGCTTCCAGCTTGAGTCTTGTGTAATCAGTTTTCCTGCCAGGCACAAATTTGAGGCCCAACGCTAAGACTGAGTATTCGTCTGGTGTTAATGGTCTGTTGGATAAATTAACCACCGCATTGGAACCCTCTACGACTTGTATGAGCGGTTCCTGGTCCGCATCTCCCACGGTTGTTTGAACCGGGCCTTTGGCTGTTGGCCCTGGTCTAAAAAAGCCACCTGTTTTTTGTTTGGATTACGATTGTCAGACCCAGATGAATCGGAAGAGGAGGTTTCCGAAAATGTTGTGAATCTGTTCCTTGAGCGACCTTGAAAGGTTGAAAGAGCTCTCCGGGATTCTTGTTGGGTGTAGTAATCCTCTTTTAAAAAGGGGTATACTTGTTCGATTTTAAAGGCCTTCACGTCTCTTTCATATTTAAAAGTTTTGTCATTAATAGTGTTGTCTCTGAAGGTTCTGATGTCTTTCTCAATTTTCTCCAATAGTGTCTTGGCGTCCGTTACAGCCGGACTGGTCTTAATCGTCTCAGTAAGTTCCTCAATCTCTTTTTGTTCTTCTAAGCACAACCTCTGTGCGGTCTCTATGGTGTGGACCATGAGGTCCCTGCTGCACTTCGTATTGATGAAGCTGAAGCCTTTTTTATATTCTGCATCTTCCACGAATATTACAGGGACATTTTTCACCTGTAGGCCCCAGGGGATTGTGCCCCCTTTCAAAGAGATTGAGGAACTTACTGAGACGATTAAGACCAGTCCGGCTGTAACGGACGCCAAGACACTATTGGAGAAAATTGAGAAAGACATCAGAACCTTCAGAGACAACACTATTAATGACAAAACTTTTAAATATGAAAGAGACGTGAAGGCCTTTAAAATCGAACAAGTATACCCCTTTTTAAAAGAGGATTACTACACCCAACAAGAATCCCGGAGAGCTCTTTCAACCTTTCAAGGTCGCTCAAGGAACAGATTCACAACATTTTCGGAAACCTCCTCTTCCGATTCATCTGGGTCTGACAATCGTAATCCAAACAAAAAACAGGTGGCTTTTTTAGACCAGGGCCAACAGCCAAAGGCCCGGTTCAAACAACCGTGGGAGATGCGGACCAGGAACCGCTCATACAAGTCGTAGAGGGTTCCAATGCGGTGGTTAATTTATCCAACAGACCATTAACACCAGACGAATACTCAGTCTTAGCGTTGGGCCTCAAATTTGTGCCTGGCAGGAAAACTGATTACACAAGACTCAAGCTGGAAGCTATTGAGTTCTGCCGTAAAATTCGCCTCAGGGTCTTCTTTTGGAATCATCCTTCCTCACCCACCACAGAGGTCACTGGACTACGTAATAAGTCCACATTTGTCCCTTACCAAAATATCCCCAAGGAGGTTCTCGCATTTGAACAAGTCCTCCTGTCATCGATAGAGAAAATGGAAAAAGGTAGACATTTTGTACAACAAAACATAGGCCACAAACAGCGTACAGCAATTACAACCTTAAAAGAAGACAATTCAATCATCATAAAACAGGCCGACAAAGGCGGGGCGGTGGTGGTATGGGCCCGTGAAAAATACTTAGCAGAAGGCAACAAACAGGTAAACAATGCAACCTGGTACAGACGCCTCCAAGAAGATCCGACTAAGGAGATTCAAAGACTAATTGCAGACACATTACAGATTGGCTTAGACGGTGGGTTTCTGGGCAAGAAAGAGTATGACTATTTATTAAGGAAACACCCAAGAACTCCGGTGCTTCACCTCCTGCCAAAAATCCACAAGAGCCTCCAAGATCCCCCAGGACGCCCAATCGTGTCCGGGTGCGACTCATGTCTTGAGCCCTTATCCCAGTACGTGGATTTCTTCTTGAAACCTTTCCTAAAGACGGTCAAATCGTACTTACGAGACACGACTGATTTTCTCCTCAAGGTTGAAGACACAGCGTTCAACCCGGAGACCCAACTGCTAGTCACAATGGACGTCACCTCCCTGTATACACAGATCCCGCAAGAAGAAGCATTAGAGGTGATGGAAATTTACCTGAACCAGAGAGAGAGGCCCCACCAAGTACCCACAGTGTTCATTTTAAGACTGGCCGAGATTGCATTAAAAAAGAACTACTTTTCATTTAATGGGGAGTTCTTTATGCAGGTCAAGGGCACCGCGATGGGGTGCCCTTATGCCCCTGAAATGGCCGTGCTGTACATGGCGCAGTACGAACAGATGTTCATTGACAGCAATAATCCCTTCAAACAGCACATCTTACAATGGCTCCGCTACATAGATGATGTCTGGCTCCTGTGGCAGGGGAGCCAGACTGACCTTGTAGCTTTCCATGACTGGCTTAACAACCGGCATGCTGACATCAAATTTTCGATGGCACAAAGCAATGAAAGGATGACTTTCCTTGATGTAGAGATCATCAACATCAATGGAGTATTGAAATCCTCTCTTCATAAAAAGGACACAGACAGAAATACCATTCTGCACCATAAGAGTGCTCATCCCAGGAACTTGAAATCTAACCTTCCATATGGGCAATTGTTGCGCATTAGGAGGAACTGTTCGAACCTGAGTGACTTCACGTCTCACGCTGAGACGTTTTGCCAAGAAATGCAGGAGAGGGGGTACCCTAAAAAATTACTCAAGCACTCCCTAACAAGAGCACGCTTCACCCCCCGTGAAACTCTACTGCAAGTACGGCCCAAACCCACACTTGAAAGATTGGTCTGTGTCACCACCTTTGGACCAGACACCCACAAATTGAGAAAAACAGTGCTGAGCAATTGGCACTTATTGGCGAATTTAGACTGCCCACTATCCAATCCTTTGTTTGCCTACAAGAGGAATCAAAATGTAGGCCAACATATCATGAGGGCGGACATCACTTTACCAAAAAAGAAAAGTGACCTTCTCAGTCAATGGAACCTTAAACCAATCACAGGGCACCATAAGTGCGGCACCTGTGTTGTATGCCCAAACACTATCGAGGGTGACGAGTTCCAACATGGAACTACCAGATGGAAGCATTCGGACTTTTCAAATTGTAAGACCAAGAATGTTGTTTACCTGGTTCAGTGCCCCTGCGATCTAATTTACATTGGCAAGACTACACAACAAGTGAACACACGCATTTGCCAACATCGATCCAGGATCAAGAATAAAATCATGACTGCCCCCATGGTGGAGCACTTCATAAATGCCAGCCATGACGCTAATCATCTCAAATGGACAGTGTTGTACACACTACGCCCGGCACAAAGTAATGTGGATGTTGATAGGATGCTTTTGAAAACAGAAGCTTACTTAATATTGAAATTTAACAGTGTGCAGAGGGGCCTCAACACTTTGTCTGAAGTCGCTAGACTCTAATCCAATGGTGTCTTGTTTTCCAGACGACCGACTCGGTCGCGTCTCAGTACGTTTCAATGTAACCCGGTTTTCCCCATTTAACAATTGACATTTGCACAAACTACAAATCCCATAATGCAAAGCAATATCTCAATGATTCATTGCCATAGCAACTACAGCAGCATCCATCTTGGGAAACCAGACAGAATGCTGTGAGCCGCCAACAGAATCACTACGAGGTAAGCAATGCTCCTGCGGCCCAGCGCCGCGTCCCAGCGCGCCCGCTAGGACTGAGGCTAGCTGTAGACTAACAACAACTCCGTTTTTCCTTAGCGGAATTGGAGCCCGTCCACTAAACCTTAACACGTCGACTTCGTCAAGACGTCCCCTCAGGCAACAGGATCCCCTTTTGGACCTACAGTGGCAAGCGGAAAAGGTATTATTCCCGCTTGTCACAAGAGACTTGTTTTAAAACCCAGGTTTAATTTACAAGTACCGACATACAATTACTTTTTTGTACACAGCACCACTGCCCCCTCCTCGACTGCGAGCACGCTGCGGAGCCCTCATCCCGCAATAAGCAGCCGTCCTGATCGACTTTGAAACTAATGACGGTATGCTTAGTGGAGATTTATTTTCTAAGTGTTAGCATTCAAATGTCCGGTTTGTGCTATAATGTCCGTTCATTTTAATTGTAGGCGCTCCACACTTGGACCCACTTGCAAGTCTGCACTTTATTTCCTTGCTGAAATCAGCTTCTTCTAAAAGCGGTAGGTCATAGCTGATTGTCACAACATAAGGAGTGTTGTCTCCACGTCAAATCATCACACTGAAACCCTTTCCCCTTTCCTTAAATCCACAGATAGATTAACCATGCCCTGATGAGAATCCTGACAGTTAATCTCTGGATTCGAAACGCGTCGGCGAATTAGAAAAGGACAATTCAAATTCAAGCCATTGCTGACGATAAAATAGAGTCTCGAATTCATTTTCGCGCTCCTTTTTTCTAATCTTTCCTTTCTTTGCTAGTTTTTTGCTTTAATCAAATCTTGCACTGATGTAAATATGTGTTACACTATGTACTTTTTCACATATGTTTAATGTTTCTATCTGTTGACCTCATTCAGGTCCACGTTTAATTTTGACAATTTGTTGCAATGAATAATTCATAATTTGTTTAAAATTGATGTTCTGTACAGGTCTTTGTCTGCTTATCATACGTTGTGTACGACAAATATTCAACAAACTATAAAAGTAACTGGTATAAATAAAAATACCGTGTTGAAAACGACAAATAGCGTCTTCAACCTGCCTTGATTTTTGGCTATAATTGAAAAGTGAGAGGCACTCTTGTTTGATTACCTTATTCACAGTTAGCCAAAGTAGGGCAGTTAAAATTTAGAATGGAAAGCACCTTCCGGAGCTTGTTATAAAATGATAGGCACTTGATGTTAATAACAAGTAGCCATATTGCCACTTTTTAAAATGGAGGGAAACCTTTGATGTTCTTGGCGGGCTTCGGAAGTCCTTTTGTTAAGTAACATTTGATTGCTTTCAGGCAGTCAATGGAGCAAAAATAAAGAGCACCAGAAATAAAGAAACAAGACTTCAAGTTGCTTTTCATATGTCTGATCTTTGCCCTGATTTCGTCCTGTCTCTATATTCAAAGTGGGATACCCTGTTTGATTTAAGCCTGCATGCCAATGTTCCCCACTAAACATACTAAAACATTTACACCCTAAAACCTGCCATTCAAACTGAAACAGCAATCCCACAAAAGACAGCAAATAATATGGCGTGCCAAAGTCAAGTTCACCAAATAGACTGTCAAATTTAATGTGGCTACTGGTGGTGCGCTGGGCGCAATCACTGGAAGGGGAGACCAGTTAGGGTCACATCAGGTCTGATGTTGCATCTGGAATGGATGCTAGTTGAAATAGATACCAAGAGTAAAGTCCCCAGGAAGATGCAAGGATTGAGTGTTTTGCCCCATTAGATGGGTGCAACCAATGTATACATAGACTCAACCAGTACCAACAGGGATTTATGGTCAGTGGCCAACCTTGACCGTAAATGGATATTGCACAATGGCTAGGAAAACAATTCTTGTTACTCTGGATTCAGGTTGGCTTGCTACAGCCAATGGGACACTGCTGTAGACCTGGGATGTGAGGAAAAACACTTTTGCTCCTGTGCTGCTGGATTTTAGCAATCCAACGCTCCCTTGGAGTACCAGGCAGATTAGCGTTTATGCAGACTCGCCACATGGAAAGCAATACCCTTATGGCTTCTGGGCAACTTATATCCTCGAAAATCCTCCACATAGGCTGGACCTTCCTTTTTCACTTCTTGGTCAGGAGCGCGTCTCTTTCTGGTTAAGTAGCAGTCAGGCTCCTCTTCTTACAAGCTGTGATTCAGTAGCAATGTTACTCACCCATGGATGTAGATGGGGCAGAAATCATCTACCAGCAAGATCCAATCCATGACTTGTCTACTACTAAGAGGCTTCACAAAGCAGAGATGTCTCACTTGGTGGTACATCATTCTACTTACATTTACATTATTGTACATCAGTTCCCCTGTGCCTGACCGCCCCGCTCCCCGCTTCCCGCCGCCGTGCAAGCGGCTACGCCCCCTTTTCGTTTTGTATTTCACAACATAAGTACCTCTGACACCATAAATGATAGTCACTAGTATCACAGAAGTCCCTTTTATTGACTCTGCGTTATTACACATTTAACTTTACTTTGTATTTTTTTGTTATATATTGGTATCTACATTCATTTCAAAAGCTCTCCAATTTTACAGAACAAATTGTATTTACATCACAAAACACAAAACATATATGCACTTTCTATGCAGTTGGTTTGATTCATCTGTACATTTCAATTGATTAGTTTAATCGGATCATTTAAATGCGTCCTACTATGTATATTCAAACATACGCTAAATCTGGGGTTGAGTTATTTGTCCCTCGGATTTAGACTGTATTTCTAGTCCTGGATAGTGTAGGAGAGAATTACTATATACAATTATGCTCCACTCGAGAAATGTCTATTGTTCCTCATACATGTATACATGTCGTTGTAGAGCATAAATATCTCCAATCCACTAGTTTGTGCCAACGCGTTTCGACCGTCTTTAGTTAGGACAAGATAAACTTTTGTTGTGCGGTCTTCATCAGGGCTGTTTATTGGTTGTAGGACATCACCATTGGTTTTCTGTATCCATTATAAAAAATACTGTTGTCCCACTTCGGGGTTCCTGATGTGTCTTGGATCACTGTCTTGGCTTTATCTTTCCTTGTAGTCTTCGGTCCCGTTGATTATTTCTTTCTTGTTTCTTGCTTTGCCGTCGTCTGCGTGCAGGATGTGGATCTGAATCGTTGTTCGGGAGGTAGCCCTCCCCGCTCCCGCCTCCCAGCTGCTCCTCCCTCCCTCCCACTTGGCCATAAATGGCGACCGCGCGGCGCAGGTGAGTGTGACCTGTTCTCAGGACACCCCCGCGCCGCACGGCCACCAGCTGTGTGTGTGCACCTCACCTCACTGCTGCCCGCAGCCTCGTTGAGCCTGCCTCGCTGATCCCTGCCCCTCCGCCGTATTTGCGTGTGCTTGAATAATCTTTTTTGTTTCCTATTTGTTTTTATTAGCCTTTTGTTATTGTCACTACTGTCCCCTTGCACGTTGTTGTTTTAGCTTTTGTTTTATTGTACATCAGTCCCCCTGTGCCTGCCCGCCCCGCTCCCCGCTTCCCGCCGCCGTGCAAGCGGTCACACCCCCTTTTCGTTTTGTGCCCTCCCCGCTCCCGCCTCCCAGCTGCTCCTCCCTCCCTCCCACTTCGCCATAAATGGCGACATCGCGTACGCGCAGCGGGCGCGCCGATTGTGCGCCAAAGGCAAGCCCGTCTGCGCCCGTCCGCGCCTGGACCTCGCCCAGCGCCAGGACCCCTGGCCCCCACCGACGCAAGACGACCCGACAAACCTACGACGACGCCGCCCTCAACGCACTCAATACCGGCCGGAGGCCCACCTGCTGCCGGGCCGCCCCGAAACGCTTCCACGGACCCTTCAGCTGCACAACCTGCAAGTTCACCTGCCTCCGAACAGGCACCGCACCCGCCAAGCCAAACTCCAGCAGCGACCTCAAGTGCATCCTGCTCAACACCCGCTCTGTCCACAGACACGCCGTCGAACTCTGGAACCTGCTCGACACAACCTCACCAGACATCGCCTTCCTCACTGAAACATGGATGAATGCCTTCTCAGCCCCCGACATCGCCATCGCCATCCCGAATGGGTACAAGATCATCAGGAGGGACCGCGTCAACCAGACCGGAGGAGGAATCGCCATCGTCCACAAGAACACCATCCGCTTCACGACCGACGCCGACGACACCTTCACCGCCGCCGAACACCTCCACTTCCAGATTCACACCAACCCAAAGACGACCCTCAGAGGCACCCTCATCTACAGACCCCCAGGACCACGCGCACAATTCAGCGAAGACATCACGGACTTCATCAGCCCACACGCCCTCGCCTCCGCCGACTACATCCTCCTAGGGGACCTCAACTTCCACCTGGAGAACAGCAAGGACCGCAACACCGTCACCCTGCTGGGCAACCGTGCCAACCTCGAACTCAAGCAACTGGTCAACACCCCCACTCACTACGCCGGCCACACACTTGATCCCGTCTTCTCATCCAGCAAGCACATCACCTTCAGCCACTCCACCGGACTTCACTGGACGGACCACAGCTGCGTCCACTTCAGCTTCAGAAAAACCACCATCCACCACCACCCGCAACAGATCCCTCACAGAAGCTAGAGCAAGATCACCGCCGACCAGCTCACCACCTCCCTCAGCCAAAACCCACGGCCAGCACACCGGACCCCAACGAAGCAGCCTGCAACTTCACGCAGTGGCTGACCGCCTGCGCCGACGACCTCGCACCACTGAAGAACCCTCTCAGCAAACCCAGAAGCAAGAAGGGTCCCTGGTTCACCGACGAACTCAAGGACTCCAAGAAGACCTGCTGCACCCTCGAGAAAGCCTGGCTCCTCGACCGGACCACTGACAACATGACCGTCCTCAAACACGCGACCCGCAAGCACCACCAGCTCATCCGCACCACCAAGAAGAAATCACTAAAGGATCGACTGGACAACAACGCCCACGACAGCAAGGAACTCTTCAACATCGTCAAGGAGTTCTCCAACCCCAGCACCAACAACATCGACATCACCCCTTCACAAGATCTCGGCGACTCCCTCGCCTCATTCTTCCACCGCAAGATTGCCGACATCCACAACAGCTTCGGCGCACCATCCACGCACCCAACCTTCGAACCAACGCACCCCACCGCCACCCTCCGCACCTGGACCACGGTGACCACCGAAGACACAGCCCGCGCGATGAACACCATCCACTCCGGATCCCCGACTGACCCCTGCCCCCACCACGTCTTCAACAAGGCCGACTCCACCATCGCACCCCAACTCCGAGACGTCATCAACACCTCCTTCGACACCGCCACCTTCCCGGAGAGCTGGAAGCACGCCGAGCTCAGCGCCCTACTGAAGAAACCAACAGCGGACCCCACCGACCTCAACAAAAACTTCCGCCCCATCTCGCTCCTCCCTTTTCCTGCCAAAGTCATAGAGAAGATCGCCAACAGACAACTTGCCGCCTTCCTCGAGACGAATGGAGCCCTCGACCCCTCGCAGTCCGGTTTCAGAGCCAACCACAGCACTGAGACCGCCCTCATCGCAGCCACCGACGACATCCGAGCCCTGCTCGACAACGGGGAAACAGCGGCACTCATCCTCCTGGACCTCTCTGCAGCGTTCGACACTGTCTGCCACCGCACCCTAGTCCCAACGCCTCAGCAACACCAGCATCCAAGAGAAGGCACTGAAGTGGGTCATCTCATTCCTTGCCGGAAGAACACAGAGAGTCCGCCTCCCCCCGTTTCGATCCGAGGCCACTGAAGTCATCTGCGGCGTCCCGCAAGGATCATCACTCAGCCCCACCCTCTCCAACGTCTACATAAGACCTCTTGCCACCATCGCACGCCAACACAACCTCAATATCATCTCCAACGCCGACGACACCCAGCTGATCCTCTTCCTCACCAGAGACCCTGACACCGCCAGAACCAGCCTCCACGAAGGGATGAAAGACGTCGCCGAGTGGATGAAGAACAGCCGCCTGAAACTGAACTCAGACAAGACGGAAGTCCTCATCCTGGGACCATCACCCTCCGCCTGGAACGACTCCTGGTGGCCCCCAGCCCTGGGCATCGCCCCCAAGCCTACAGACCACGCACGCAACCTGGGATTCATCCTGGACTCCTCCCTCTCGATGACCAGACAAGTCAACGCCGTCTCCTCTTCATACTTTCACACCCTCCACATGCTCCGCAAGATCTTCCGATGGATCCCGACAGAAACCAGGAAGACGGTCACCCAGGCCCTCGTCACCAGCCGACTGGACTACGGAAACACCCTCTATGCCGGAACCACAGCCAAGCTACAGAAAAGACTCCAACGCATCCAGAACGCCTCCACCCGACTCATCCTGGACATCCCCCGACGCAACCACATCTCCGGCCACCTGAGGGACCTGCACTGGCTCCCCGTCAACAAGAGGATCACGTTCAGGCTCCTCACCCACGCACACAAGTCTCTCCACGACCTGGGCCCCAAGTACCTCAACGACCGCCTGACCTTCCACACGCCCACCCGCCAGCTACGGTCTGCTAGCCTCGCCCTCGCCGCCGTACCAAGCATCCGAAGAGCCACCGCCGGAGGCAGATCCTTTTCCTACCTGGCGGCCAAGACATGGAACACCCTCCTCATCCACCTCCGGCTGACCCAGGACCACCTCTCCTTCAGGAAGCAACTGAAGACCTGGCTGTTCGAGCAATAGCGAACCCCTTCCCCAAGCGCCTTGAGACCCTCCCGGGTGAGTAGCGCGCTATACAAGTGTCATGATTGATTGATTGATTGATTGGTGGTTGAAGGTGACTGGTATTTGGACTACTCAGGAGCAAATACTGGAATCCTTTGTCGGGCAAGGTGCAAGGTCAGTTTGAAATCCAAAAACTCCCCAGTCAGGATTTTTCTAATACATTTCCATTTCCTTCCCAGGCTTTGGGCTTGTGGGCAGAGGAAGAGCTGGTTACAACTGGTCAAAGTAATTGTATTGTATTGTAATTGCATTTATATAGCACTTACCACCCCTGACGAGGCGTTATAGCACTTTTTCTGCGAGTAGCACCCTACTCCGGGACCCATAGAGGATTAGTGTTGAATTAGTATAGTGAAAATGCAAGTACATTTTAAGTGGTGGATAGGTTAGTCCGTTATTTGGATTTGGAATGATACCAGAAGGATAGAGGAGGAAAAAGGTTTGTATTTATATAGCGCTTGTTGACGCATGCTATTCAGGAAACCCATAAAGGATTAGTGGTGAATTAGTATGGTGAAATATAAAGTAATTTCAGTGTTGGATATTTAGTCAAATTATTTGGAGTGAAAGGGATAGCGGAGGGATAAAGGGGAAGAAAGGTTTGCCTTCATATAGCACTTGTTATCCCTGATGGGTGTTGAAGCGCTTTTCTGGCGAGTAGCACACCCCTCTGGAACCAATAAAGGATTAGTGTTGAAAATTAGTATAGTAAAATATGAAGTTATTTGAGTAGTGGATATGTTATTCAGTTATTTGGGTAATGGTTGCTAGATGATGGTCAGTAAACCATTGGAAATGAGACTGGCAGGATTTAGGTAGAGTCAATGGAAGCTTGTTTTACTGGGAAATGGGTGTAGATTTACACCCAGTTCACTTGTCAGCTACCATTTTGGAGGGGGGCCAAGGTAACAACAAACAGCCATATTGTCATATCAACAGGAGGATAAAGTGATCCTTTTAGGAACGCATCCCTGTGGCAGCTTATTCAATGTGTTTTTTGTGGACACCATTTATACTAAAGGGAGGGGATGGGGTAGCAATGTGTGAACATGTGTGTGTTAGATGCACACCCTACTTCCACATGATATATGCAAAGAAACAAAGCACATTGCACTACATACCCCTGGAGGATGGCAAGGTCACTAGATATTGGAGAATGTAAAGATATTACAGTAGTGTGTCACCTGCACTAGTATTCAGTTGGCAACAGTTGGAAATGGCCCTTTCTAGGAGGCTTTCCCTTGACTTTTTGCTTTTCTCCTTCCCATTTGTCCACTGATCTGGATGCTAGCCGTACGACTTTGAGCACTGTGCTCGTCATATACAAGATTGGCTGAGTCAAGTTAGCTGTAAGTCTCTTGTCAAGGGGTGAGACGTATACCCAGGGCAAGTATCTTGAATGCTCCTCCGTGGGCCTGCAGTACTGGTTGTGTGTCCACTGAGGTATCTGGTCGATTGTACCACAGGTTTGCCCTGGTGGGGCCTGCGTGCACAGGTGACTGTTTCTTGGGTTGGCATTTAAAAAGCTACGTGCCAGGGTTCTGCATGTCTCTTGCTGTATCGGAGTTTTCCCTGGGTACATGGTGCGTTGTTGGGATGGGTGTAGTGCGTGTGAGTGATATATGCAAAGCTTGTGAATGGCACCAGCACGACGGGACTTCTTCTCACATTGGATTAGCATGTGGGAATGTACAGAAAGGCTATTAAGCAGCATTTCCTACAGGCAGAGTAGTAGCAGTATCGTGTTTGATATCGATTAGTTCTTAATGGTGAATCCTCTCTGGTAGTGCAAGTGGATCTGACATAACTTGCGTGGAAATGTAACTTTTGGGAAAGTGGGGATTTCGATGCTCATGGCTCAGTGTGCCTGTCTCTCAATTCACATCTGGGTGCTAGAGGGACAGCTACATCTGTGCATTCCTGATTAAAGGCCATTACCTAGGGGCTCAAGGGAAACTGTGGACCTCTGACCTGCCTTTCTAGTGTGGTTATGTGAGGGTGGAATTGGCACCTGCATTCCGAGGGACAGGATTAGGATGGCAGACAGGACGGAATTCAGAGAGGGCCTGTTTATTTCAAAGGTGGCCTCTTGACCGGATTCCATCTTAAAAGGCCATCGTGGGTTATAACTACTGGGGCTCTGGCCTCAGCAGTTAGAGACGCTTTTGGATTTGGAACCGCTAGTAATATGTTGGTTTGACACTGGTACATCGACACAAGGGATTCTTTAGGCACGAGGGACTGCAACTGGATTATCCGCAGACTTGTGGTGGCCTGGGCTGGTCGTGCTCCAGGAAGGGGAATATCTTTTGGTGGATTTTGCTTGGACGTTGCTGGCCTGCAGCTTATCGACAACTGTTGTGGGGTGGGTCCCTAAGTACTCTCCAAGGGCCGGTTAGCAGACCTCATGTTCATGAGATCCCAGGACACACAGGATCTCACTATTTCCACAAGACTGTAAGGGCGCTACTGGGTGCGGCGGAAACGGGTGGAAGTGATTGTTGGTTGGGACAAGGACCATCCTGACATACACCATCATCAAGCTGTGCAGCAGAGTGTGTTTGTAAAGATCAGTAGCCACTTGAGGTGATAAGACGTGAGGAGTGCGGGGGAAGCTGGCAGAGTCTGGGGGACCTGTGCTAGCTTGTGCTCCAGAGCTTGTGGTGTTTGAGGGGTGTTGGGGGAATCTGAGCCGGGAGCCGAGACTGTCTGCGACTTCCAGATCGGCACAACAGTGACTGACATCGCAGCCATTGTCCGAGGTCATTCGCTTCTTCCCCCTGGATCCACACATCAAGGTACTTTGTTGTGGAGAACATTGTGACAAAGCCTGAGGGGTTTTGTGTGCCTTGCAGGCACCTACAGTTGACTCTCGGGGGCTACTGCAGTTCACACCTCCGCCTGAGGCGAAACATTTCTCCAGACTTGGATGTGCGCCAACTTCCTGGGTCACAACCTATTGTCTACGGGGGTTAACAATCCTGTACTCGTGCAGGTGCCTTTGGGTGCCTGGAGGTCTAATCCGGTTGGACGGAAATAAGTAACCGTTTCTTTACGTGTTAAGTGGTTCCGACTGTTTAGTCAATGGGGCACCAGCAGGGGCAGCGTGTAAAGTTGTCTGGTGTAATTGAATGACTGAGGGACTGGGTCACGAGGCGTAGTCAAGGGCCTGAGACTGTTTGACTTTTCTGCGAATGGGAAAGTCCGACAATTACATATAACTGCTAAGTGTATCTTATTTTGATTTCAATGGTGAAGTTTGACCATATATAACAAATGCGTTGCTCATACAATTGAAGCGCACACTCGACGTTCACGTTTCATCTCGTTTATTTCAGCAGACAGCAGCGCAAATCGGCACACAGTGGAAGCACAGTTTCTTTAGCCTTTCGCCTGACGCGTTTGTGGATACAGTTCATCCCTTCTTCAAAGGCATGCCATGGGGGAAGTAACGGCAGCTCTTGTTAAATACTAACTTTGATTGATCAGAGTCCCGCCCACTTGGGCGTGAGCGCCGCATGGCATTCTGGTTCTTGTAATCTTTATTGGTGAAACCGTAGTGGTAGCAACTGTCACTCCCTTCCTAATAATAATGTTCCTTCGGGTTGCATTCGCAATGTTGCGTTGTTCTCGCGGCTTATCTTGTTTCCGGTGTTTGAAGATGATAACACCATGTAGGAACGACGTTGCCTCTTTAATTATATAAAGAATACAAGAACCAGAATGCCATGCCAAGTGCCAAGTCGGAAAGCGGAAAGTATTTCACCAAGCCGCTATTGTGACTGTGAGTGCGCATTGCGCGTGTTAAACACCTGGGAAGCGCCATGTCAGCAGAGGCGATATGTGGGAGGGAGTTGGCAGCCCTCAACGCATTTGACGATTCCCCGGCCGGGGACGTGACTGTGTCCACACTGCAGGAAACGGCGGAAAGTGACAATGCCAGCACCCGTGAGAAGTTTAAGAAACTTGAAAAACTAATGAGGCTTGAATAATCGAAGTGGTGGGAGCACCGCTCCCTGAGCCGCTATCTGGAGGTTAACAGAATACCAAGGGGGCTGCGAGTCATGCTAGCCCCCAGCTATGAAGACCCTGACCCAGAGATGCTCAGGGAGTGGGCAGAGTGCAACCTTGACTCCTCCCGTCGACTGGTGCAAATACTGGTGCGTTATGCGGACAGTGACCTTGTCAAAACTCAGGCTAAAATTGAGGAATTGAATGCAGAGATTGAAGCTATGTGCAGTGAAGAAACAGCTGAATGCACTAAGCTAAGAAGTGAAATGATGGCAAGACTACAGAAAGAAGAAGAGACGATTAGAAAAAGGAAAACCTACAAGTTCCAACGTGATAAGGCTGACTATGCTGAGGGGCGAATTTTTACGTTTTCGAAAAAATATGACGCCATAAAAGCAAGCAAAACGTTCAAGCCTGTCCCTCCTCCCCAACCATCTACTTCTAAAACCATGCCTGGCTTAGCCCAAGAAGACAACACCTCCGAATCCAATCTCAGCTCCAGTATGAATAGTGACACGGACCCTAATATTTCGCAGGTTGAACCCCTGTTGGGGTTTACCAGGCTTTCGCTGGCCCAGGAGGTGGAGTGTCTACGGAAGGACAGACGCGAGACTCTTCGCCCCAGGATTCCAGCGCTACAAAAAGTAAAAGCCGCAACGCCAAGCGCTACGAACGCCGAAAAGCCAACTCAAGGAACAAGTATACAAAAAAAGAAGAAATTCAACAGGCGGTGGAACAAGAAGTAAGCGATTCAGCGGCAATAGCAGGTACTGCCCTCTCTGTGTTAAACCTTACCAATACTGTATTTTCTGCATCTGAACTACGTATTTTATCGATGGGACTAACTTATTGTCCTCCTAGTGACTTCAATTATGCTAACACTAGGATAGATTTGTTCAAATTTGTCCGCAAATTGGAGCTACAAAAACATTTTGCTGTGAGTAAAACACGGACAATTGGGGCGCGAGTAGAAACAGATAACCAAGGGCTCTTGGCGCGTGATGCCCCGTTGTTACATGACATGGAGTCCCTCAGATTTGAACAATCAATATCACAGATCACACCTGCACAGCCGAATACCAACTTAGGGGGCTTAACGAACTTTAAACGACGCTCTACATATACTCCTGTTATGGTATATGACAATATAGACATTTTCCATGAGGCGGCTATCAAAGACATCAAGGTGCTGTATACCAAAATGCTCAAAACCAAGCAACACAAATACCAGCAGAACGATCAATATTTAAAACTGGTTAGAAAGATTCAGCAAAATGACAATATCATTTTCAGGCAGTCAGATAAAGGGGGCAATATTGTACTGTGGCCCAGACAACTCTATCTGGATGAAGCCCTCTCCCAACTGAACAATCCCGATTGCTATAGATACTGTGATGTGGTGGCGGTGAGAAAAGCCCAGACAGACTTCTCCTCCTTGTTGATGGGGTGGCGATCATATGGGCTCATCAGTATGGATGAACTGAAATTTTTGAAAAATGACCACCCCATCACGCCTGTTCTGTACCTGATCCCAAAAATTCATAAGAATCCAGATAAACCTCCTGGCAGACTGATTATTTCAGCCTGCGGGGGATTATTGGAAAATGCAACAATTTATGTGGACTCATTCTTACAAGAACATGTGCAGAATCTTCCATCTTTTGTCCAAGATTCCAATGATTTCCTCCGAAAAATTAAGGATATCGAATGGGATCCAAACTGGTGGCTGATAAAGTTAGATGTAACATCATTGTACACCAGTATTGCCCACCAGGATGGCATTAGAGCTATTGATTTTTATTTGGGACAGAGACCTTTAATCATGTCAGAACACAATCGGATGATTTTATCTATGATTACTTTTTGTCTGAATCATAATTTCTTCATGTTCAACAACCAGTATTACCAGCAAGTCAGGGGTGTAGCCATGGGGACCTGTTTCTCTCCCAGTTATGCCTGTCTGCATATGGGCTATTGGGAGAGACAGGTCCTCTATGGTGAGCACGCAGACATTGCTGTAAGTTCTATTGTTCAGTGGTATCGTTATATTGACGATGTGTTCTTAATTTGGCGTGGTACACTGACACAAGCTGAGCAATTTATTGGCGCTCTCAACTGCAACAATTACAATCTGGCGTTTACATCAGACATTAGCCAATCGCAGGTACACTTTCTTGACATCACTATTGAGATTAGCAAGGGGAATCTACAAACCAAACTATACCGGAAGCCAACGGCAGGGAACACTGTGCTCCATGCCAGCAGCCATCACCCCGCCCACCTCATTCCAAGCATCCCCTATGGGGAGATGCTCCGAATTAGACGACTCTGCAGTACTGATGCACAATGTAGCCAAGCTCAGGAGGCCAGCAAAATTAGATTCTATGTCAGGACCGGAGGCTTCAGATTATGCTTTTCCCTCTTCGCTGTTTATTAACATCACATCGCACAGCAGCCAGAAAAGCATCAAAACTTGAAACATTTTAGTATTCCCAACACAGGAATATCAGAAAACATTGTAATAACATCGTTTAATAACTACAAATCCCATGAGATGAACATTTAGGCAGTCCTTCTTTAGTGTCCATAAATCCCAATATAAGGCGTCCAACTAACGAACTCCTCCTCTTTCTTCGCTGCTTCGCAGCCAGTTAAGTGCTATTATCCCTCTCTTGCACTTTTGTGTTTGTTGAGGTTTTTTGTGTTTTCTTCTATTCTATTTGCATTTGTTGTTGCTTTGGGGGGCCTGTGGGGTTTTTCTTCCCTTCCAGAGCCCCTTCCATCGCGGGGACGCCTTCGCCCCTTATGCGATGTCCCCGTGTATTCCGCGGTGTTGAGTCACCGCTAGAGGGCGCCGTTGCGTATCGCCTGCCTGCGCGCAGTTTTCGTCTCATTGATTGGAGCTGCGCTGGGGAGTCGACATCGCAGGTGCCCTGCTGCCGCCTAACCCTGACGTCCTCTTGGGTTGTACTGTCCCGTGCTTGAATGCCCCGGTGGGGTCTGTATAGTGGTTGTACCCACGTTGAAGCCTGCGGGCGATTTCAGCACCTTTTTTCTGCAACAGCTTCCGCTGGGGTGCTCCCCGCTCGAGCGCGCTGGGAGGCGGTGCGGCCCAGTCTCTGGAGAGAGGGTCGGCGCGCTGTAAAGGCTGGTGCTGCCTTTTAATTGTCCGGTTCCACCGGCCTACAATCTTTGCCAACCTTCGGTCGGCCCACACGTGGCGGTCTGTGTACGCCATCGGAACCCTCAGTTTCACTTTCTTATCTACTGCGTAGCGCCATGGCTGAGGGGTACTACGTCGAGGAGGAGGAGTCTCACCAATACCTCCAGGACGACGAGTTCTATGCGGCTGTGGACCAGTCGATTTACCGGTGTGTGCAGGAAATCGTTGGGCCAATGGAGGACAGACTTTCAGCCCGCATTGTCTTGGAATGTGCCAAGTTGGCACCGGCCCCAGGGGGTTCCCCCGCCAACGATCCTGGCCAGCCTCCGGCGGCCAAAAAGTCACGTGGGGACGCGGGTCCCAGTGGTTTGCAAGGTGTGGACAAGGACGCTTTCGAGCGCCTACGCGACGCTTTCCTGGCTAAAGCGTCTGGGTCGACCCCCGAGGCGCCTCCGCCTCAGACACCTTCTACACCGGCGAACGTTGTCCCGGCCTCCCCGGGGGGGCTTCCCCCGCGGATACGGACGACGACGACGAGGACTCCGTGCGGTCATGGCGACCGTCGTCCAATTCGACGGAGTTGCCCAAGGACACTTCGGGCATGCTGGACCCGGACGAGATCTTGCACCCGCGGTCGGCCGCCTGGGCGCCTGGTGATAAGGTGGCGCAGTTTGTGGCGGGCCGCCTCCGCAAGCCCTTGGAGAAGGAGGCGCGCAGCTGTTTGAGGGGCGAATGTCCTCGCCCGACTCTGGAGGGGAAGGTGGCCATGACGCCGGAACTTGATGGGAAAATGGCCACCTTCATGGCGAAGTTCGTCAAGGACCCCCGGAAGGGGATCGACCGTTCCTGGCGCTCCTGCCAGGACAAGCTCTTGGACACCATTGGCCCCCTCACCAAGATTCTCGATATGGCCGAAGAAGCCAAGGTGTCGGGCAGCGCCATTTGCCCGGAAGTATTGTCCAACTGGGCGCAGCGGGCGGTTATTTTCTTGGGGAATGCCAACTGTGCCCTGTCGACCGAGCGGCGTCGGTCGCTACTGATAAAATTGGATCCCAAGTTGGGCGATTTGGCTTCGTCGGAAGCTGGCGCTGTCGCCCAAGGAGGACTCTTTGGTGAGCCATTCATTAAAGAACTGGGGAAGTTTGTTTCCACCTTCACCTCCCTGGATAAGGCCCAGTCGACCATCAAGCGGGTCTTCCACCAGCGGTTTTCCCGGGGGGCTGGTCGTGGTAGGGGCCTCACGACCGGCCGTGGTGGTCAGCAACAGCCCGGAAAAGGGCATGGCTCCGGCAGAGGAGGCTACAACTCCTCCGCGAATTATAACAACTTCTACCCCACCAGAGGTCAGCGTTTCAGAGGACGCGGAAACTTCCGGAACGACTCCGGCGGCAACAGTTCACACGGTGAGTGTTATCCCTGCAGATCAGGTGGTTATTGGGGGGAGGTTGGCGTGTTTCCACCAAGCGTGGGAGGCTATTACAACGGACGCATGGGTCCTTCAAACCGTGCGGGGGTTCCGCATAGAGTTTTACGACCAGCCGTGCCAGGCGGAGCCTCCCCGGCCCATAACGTTTTCTCAATCGGACGCGCTCTTGATCGACGAAGAAGTCTCGGCGCTGCTGCGCAAGGGGGCTATTTGTCGAACAACGCGCTACCCCCGGGGTTTCCTGAGCAATATTTTTCTTGTGGAAAAAGTGGACGGGGGCAGACGACCAGTCATCAACCTCAGGGAGTTCAATGGCTGGGTGGTGTACAACCACTTCAAGATGGAGGGCATCCATCTTTTGAGGGACGTTTTGCTCCCGAACGACTGGATGGTCCGTCTGGACCTCAAGGATGCGTATCTGGTGGTTCCGATTTACCCCCTGCATCGTCGTTTCCTTCAGATCTGCTGGAAAGACATGGTGTTCGAGTTCAAGGCCCTTCCGTTCGGTCTTTCCTCGGCCCCTTGGTGCTTTACAAAAATTCTGCACCCGGCCATAGAAACCCTGCAGAGTCAGGGGATTCGGCTTATCATCTATCTGGACGACATCTTGCTGTTGGGCCAGGACCCGAGCAAGTTGGCCCCCCATCTGTCTCAGACAATCTCCCTGTTACAAGGTCTGGGGTTTATTGTCAACAGGGAGAAGTCAGTTTTCACCCCCGCCCAGCAAATGGTGTTTCTGGGCTTTGTGGTGGACTCGGTGAAATCGACTCTCAGTTTGCCGTCCAGAAAGATGGCCAAAATAAAGCATCTGCTTCGGCAAACTATCTCCAAATCACACACCTCCCTCCGGCAGGTGGCCAGAGTAGTAGGCCTTCTCTCATCGTCCATTCAGGCGATATTCCCGGGCCCTCTTCACTATCGGGCCCTTCAGCGACTGAAGGCGCACCATTTGCGCAGAGGGCTTTCCTACGACCACTTGATTCCCCTGTCGGTGGAGGTCAAAGAGGAAATGTCTTGGTGGCTAGCCCACATGGAAGCGTGGAACGGGCGCGCGATTTTCGGGTCCGTCCCGGACCTGGTGATAGAGTCCGACGCCAGCAGGTCTGGCTGGGGCGCCCGCTGCGGGGATTTCTCCACAGGCGGCGCTTGGTCGTCAGACGAACAGCGACTTCACATCAACTGCTTGGAACTTCTAGCAGGCTCGTTCGCCGTCCGTTGCTGGAAGAGGGACTCGGTGAAGTCATGCGTCCTTCTGCGGATGGACAATGTCTCAGCGGTTCGGTATGTGAACCACTTAGGGGGTCCGCGGTCAAGAGCCCTTGCGGACCTGGCGAAAGACTTTTGGGATTATTGTCTCACTCATCAAGTCTCGGTTCAGGCGGAATACCTGCCGGGTCGGGCCAATCAGGTGGCGGATTGGCACTCGAGGTATCTCCGAGACTCCAGCCTGTGGAAGCTGGATGTTCAAGTGTTCCGCTGGCTGGCGGCATGCTGGGGTCCGTTTTCCATAGACCTGTTTGCGTCCCGTCTGGACTTCCAGCTTCCGAGGTTCTTCAGCTGGAGACCGGATCCCTTGGCGGAAGCGACGGATGCGTTCCTCCAAGACTGGAGTCAGGAACGGCCGTATGCCTTCCCGCCTTTCTCCATGATAGTACGGGCCGCGGCCCAGATTCGCCGTCAGATGGCGGACGTGGTGATGGTGACGCCCGTTTGGAGGTCGCAAGTGTGGTTTCCAGTTCTTCTGGAACTTTCCTGGGATTCTCCAATCCTACTCCCCCGGCTTCCTCGTCTTCTCCTCAATCCAGACGGGGTCCCTCACCATCTCCTCCAGGGTTCTCTCCGCCTCATGGCATGGAGGCTTTCAGGCGACGTTGGTCGCTCCCTGGCCTTTCAAACTCAGCTCAGCACTTTTTGTCCAAGGCCTGGGCAGGCAGCACTGCCAAGAGGTATAGATTGGCTTGGATCTGGTGGGTTCGTTGGTGTCTTCGACGGGGTTTGGATCCCATGGTCGCAGGCCTCGTTCCTATCCTGAATTTTCTTGCAGAACTCTCTACAGCCGGCTTGGCATACCGGACGATTAATACGATACGTTCTGCCATATCAGCGGCTCATGTACAGATAGATGGAGCGGCGGTTGGGGAGCATCCCCTGGTATGTCGACTCCTTAGAGGAGTGCGTCTGGCTTTACCGCCGGAGCCACGGTATTCCGTCCTGTGGGATGTTAACGTGGTATTGAACCTTTTTCTTTCCTGGCAGCCTAACAAGTATCTTTCCTTAAAAGAACTGTCAGCTAAACTGGCGATGCTCTTGTGCTTAGTATCTTGTCGCAGAGTGTCTGATGTGCGTGCCCTGGATGTCACGGCGAGAGCGCTCTCCCCGGATTGGGTGACCTTTACCGTGGGTCGACGCACGAAATCGGCTACAAGGTCTATTTCCTATCCGGCATTTGCAGATGCCCCCAAGTTGTGTGTGGTACAGTGTTTGAAAACCTATGAGGATGTTACAACGGAACTTCGCCCTCCGGGCGAACGGCAGTTACTGATTGCGCTGCGCAAACCGTACAAGGCTGTCTCTTCCCCCACTATAGCCCGGTGGGTGCGTTGGGTAATGCAGGAAGCTGGTATTGATACGAGGCAGTTCGGAGCTCACTCAGCAAGAGGGGCCATGGCCTCAAAATCTTTTGCCCTTGGGGCACGATTAGAAGACCTCATGCGCGCTGCGGATTGGTCTTCGGATTCCACCTTCAAAAGGTTCTATTTTAAGCCAGTGGTGGATATTGCTAGTTTGATGGTGAACAAGCTTTAAACAAGCATAATCTGAAGCCTCCGGTCCTGACATAGAATCGAAATTTGCCTAGCGTAGTAACGGTAAGTTTCAATTCTATTAAGGACACGGAGGCGAGGATTATCCCACCCATACCTCCTGCGGAGATCCCGCCCGTACTGGAGTAAGTAATCCGTTTTCCGATTTGCAGTATGGTTAGTGTTTTCTTGGGTTGTATGTCGATGACTTGACGCTCTGCTTTGTTGATTTGCCTTCATGCTTAGCGGTATGGCTTAGCTCACGCTGTTCTTTTTTCCGCCAGGGAATGATGGTGCGAAAAGAGATGCTTGAGACTTTGGCCTGACTCGCCACGAAGAAAGAGGAGGAGTTCGTTAGTTGGACTCCTTATATTGGGATTTAAGGACACTAAAGAAGGACTGCCTAAATGTTCATCTCATGGGATTTGTAGTTATTAAACGATGTTATTACAATGTTTTCTGATATTCCTGTGTTGGGAATACTAAAAATTTTCAAGTTTTGATGCTTTTCTGGCTGCTGTGCGATGTGATGTTAATAAATAGCGAAGAGGGAAAAGCATAATCCTTGCCTCCGTGTCCTTAATAGAATTGAAACTTACCGTTACTACGCTAGGCAAATTTCGATTCTTGGCCAGGGGCTACAAAGCGGGCGAGATTGATAAGGCTATGCGTAAGGCAAATGCTTCAACTCGCAATCTGACCCTGGAACGCAAGCAAAAACCCTAACCTGTGGTAACTCAAGAACAATCTGTGAGATTGATTTGGGCTTACAATAGGCAACATGGCGCACTCAGAAAAACTATAATGAAATATTGGGATTTAATCAGATGTGACCCCGTTATAGGAGGAAAAATGCCGGGCAAGCCCTCAATCACCTTCAGGAAAGCATATTCCATGCAGGATGCCCTGGTCAAGTCCAGTCCTGAGGTGGTTGCACAAAAAAACTGGCTGGACAAAAGCAAGGGCTTTAGGAAATGCTCCAGCTGCAAGGCCTGCCTCCATGGGGTTAGCAAATCAGAATATACTGTCCCCTTTTCAGCTACCCCACGCAAGATCAACAAACAACTTACTTGCAAAAGCGAATATGTGGTATATGTGCTGGAGTGTCCTTGTGGCCTGCGGTATATTGGTAGTACCAAGCTGCAGGTTCACAAGAGGATACTCCAGCACATACGAGCCGCCATTAACACCAATGACTCCGCATACCCGGTAGCACGACATTTCAAAGAGTGCCACAATAATAACAGTGCATTATTGAAATACTATGCTATTGATTCTGTGGGCCCCCTGAGAAGAGGAGGAGATAGAGAGGGAACCCTGAGAAAGTTAGAGACCAGGTACATCCTAGAGATGGATAGTAAAACCCCAGGAAGTCTCAACTCTACAGAGGATTTTTACACCTGCCTTTGAACTTCTCTCCCCTCGTTCTTGATCTATAAGCACAGATGTACCAAACTCCATGGGCTCAGCTCATGATAGACTCTAGAATAGTGTACATAGGGTCAGCATATTGTTATGGCATCATAGGCCCTAAGTCTGATAAGCAATGTGGATACAGCAGCTGAACACCTTAGCCTAGGATTAGGCTATGGTCTAAAAATGAAAATATGTAAAAAAGAAAACACATTTTTATGTACACATCACCGGGCACTGTCATTCTGGTTACAATATCATATGCTCTCTGTATAGGCTGGTTAAGAGATGATATTACCATTTCATTGTTAACATCGGAGGCTGCGATAATGTATTTAGACTGATATTATCTCCTCCATGGCATAGATACAACAGCATGTGCTGACTATCACCAATGTGCAATATGTAAATATGTATATAAGGGTTTTTTTCATCATATATTAAGTTGCATTTTAACTTTTGTATGATTTTATCCGGGTTTTATATATTGATGTACTTTATTTGATATATATTTATTGCTAACATTTTATGGTGTATATTTCCGAATGAAAATTAACTTATTGATTTTTTCATGTGAATATATATTATTGCTTGTTCTGCATAAAACGTAATCCTGGATACAACTGTTTACACCCTAATTTGCACATGCATAGCCATTTAAATGGGGATTACCCCACAATTTTGAGCAGCCGAGTAGTATGTCATTTATGTCTATATATCTACTGGAGAAGCATCTGATCAATGTAACCATTCACGGCGCAATTATCCTGCACTTGCACTTTAAATTTTGCCTTCCCTCCCCTATGCATCATGTGACCAAGGCCTCTGTGTAGGCCGAAACGTTATGCTGAGGTGGGCCTTCCACGCCATTGAATAAAATCACTGCTCACCTGCACCATGGGTCTTCCTCTTTTCTTCTGCGCCGATGGTATCCAGAATATGGGCTCCTGGTGAGAGAATGCTGAGATTGTGCATATATATATATATATCTATATATATATATATATATATATATATATATATATATATATATATATATATATATATATATATATATATATATATATATATATATATATATATATATATATATATATATATCCTTATATATATAATATAAGGAGTCCAACTAACGAACTCCTCCTCTTTCTGCCAAAGTCTGCAGCCCCACAGACCTTCAATCAGATGTCAGCGGCGGTGCATCTTCCACGGCCGGAGTAGCCGTGTTAATATTCCTTCCAGAAACCCCCAAGCATTTGGAAACGCACTCCACGAGGAAGAGTTCAACTGAACCTTTATTCACAGAGGCAGCAAATGACAACTTGATTGGTTCCAGTCCCTGACGCGTTTCGATGCCACAGGCATCTTAATCATAGGGCGGGGCCTTTGGAAAGTCAGGTAACGGACTGCTGCTCATTTTCCTGCGAGGCAGAATTGCTAACTTGAGACCCACTGGAGGGTATTGAACATTTTCTTTTAAATTGGGAGCATAAACAGTATTGGAAAAAACGGACCCCACCGAAGGGGAAGAATTGGGACTACTGCAACTAGCATGCAATTCACTGGAGAATGCATGTGATAGGAAAATGAGCAGCAGTCCGTTACCTGACTTTCCAAAGGCCCCGCCCTATGATTAAGATGCCTGTGGCATCGAAACGCGTCAGGGACTGGAACCAATCAAGTTGTAATTTGCTGCCTCTGTGAATAAAGGTTCAGTTGAACTCTTCCTCGTGGAGTGCGTTTCCAAAAGCTTGGGGGTTTCTGGAAGGAATATTAACACGGCTACTCCGGCCGTGGGAGATGCACCGCCGCTGACATCTGATTGAAGGTCTGTGGGGCTGCAGACTTTGGCAGCCTAATTCCAGTACGAGGAAGTCAGCAAATGCGAGGCAGAATTGCTAACTTGAGACCCACTGGAGGGTATTGAACATTTTCTTTTAAATTGGGAGCATAAACAGTATTGGATAAAACTGACCCCACCGAAGGGGAAGAATTGGGACTACTGCAACTAGCATGCAATTCACTGGAGAATGCATGTGATAGGAAAATGAGCAGCAGTCCGTTACCTGACTTTCCAAAGGCCGCGCCCTATGATTAAGATGCCTGTGGCATCGAAACGCGTCAGGGACTGAAACCAATCAAGTTGTAATTTGCTGCCTCTGTGAATAAAGGTTCAGTTGAACTCTTCCTCGTGGAGTGCGTTTCCCAAAGCTTGGGGGTTTCTGGAAGGAATATTAACACGGCTACTCCGGCCGTGGGAGATGCACCGCCGCTGACATCTGATTGAAGGTCTGTGGGGCTGCAGACTTTGGCAGCCTAATTCCAGTACGAGGAAGTCAGCAAATGCGAGGCAGAATTGCTAACTTGAGACCCACTGGAGGGTATTGAACATTTTCTTTTAAATTGGGAGCATAAACAGTATTGGAAAAAACGGACCCCACCGAAGGGGAAGAATTGGGACTACTGCAACTAGCATGCAATTCACTGGAGAATGCATGTGATAGGAAAATGAGCAGCAGTCCGTTACCTGACTTTCCAAAGGCCCCGCCCTATGATTAAGATGCCTGTGGCATCGAAACGCGTCAGGGACTGGAACCAATCAAGTTGTAATTTGCTGCCTCTGTGAATAAAGGTTCAGTGCGTTTCCAAAAGCTTGGGGGTTTCTGGAAGGAAGATATATATATATATATATATATATATAATGTGTATTCTCGTTGATTTCAGTGTATGTGCAAATACAAAGACAAGTGTTTTATACATACTGTGTGGAGTCTTTTTGTGATTATGCAGTGTGTTGCGAGAGTGGTGAGCCAATATTTTACACTTGGGCCCGAGGATAAGCCTGACTGCTTGGTGCCAAGCTAAGGGAGAGCACAGGTTATCGGATACGTGTATAGTACTTATCCTATCTAGAGCGATGGATTCTGACTGGCTTTGATGCGTCCCTGCCAGACGGAAACCACTGGGTTTAAGTATAACTTATGCAGGGGCGTGGCCAGCTGCATGGCTGAGTAAGACGTGCCTCAGCGCAGCTCCTGGCATGACTGAATGAGATCCGGCATTACATTGACCCAAACAGTGGGCAATTAACAGGAAAATCGGCTGTGACGGCGTCGGAGGGTGAGAGACGCCTGGATAGCCCATCGGCTTCGATTTCCGCTCAGGCAGAGGCGAACTGTCCGCTGGTTTCTCACTGGAGCCGAAGACCCTGCGTCCTAAAATGGCGGCGCCCGGAGTCGTCGGGTCCGACTACTGACGGGGGAGAGGCGGTGACACAGGAGAGGCGGTGAGGACATCGGAGGACGCCCTACCCCTACGCGACGACGGGCGGCCCGGAGATTTGCCTCCTCCTACCCCCCCCCCCTTGTTGATACGGCGGCCCCGGGAGCGGGAGCCATCTGCGGCCTGAGACGCCGGGGCCTTGATTTCCTGCCCGCCGCCCCTCAGGTGAGCTGCTCGGCCGGCGTGCGCTGTGCGGGGCCACGTTACCCTGGGCCTGGCACTGCCTCGTGGGGGCCGCGGAGGGCCGTGCAGCGGCGATCGGAGGCTGTCCGCCCGGAGATCGAGTGGGGCCTGTGAAGCCGGGACCCAGATTTGTTGCCTGTGGCCCGCCTGGTGAGCTGGGGCGCGTGCGCAACAACACGCTCCCCTGGGCCTGGAGCTACCTGATTGGAGCTGCGGGGGGGCTCACAAACGGACTCCGTTCCCCCCCCCCCCCCCCCCTCCCCCTTCAGAGACTGTGGTGCGAGCCCTGCGGGGTCCTGAATCGGGCTGACCACCCGGAGATCGAGTGGGGCCTGTACAGCTGGGACCCGGATTTATTGCCTTTGGCCCGCCTGGTGTGCTGTGGAGCTCGTGTGCCAGTGCACGCTCCCCTGGGCCTGAAGCTGCCTGGTTGGAGCTGCAGGGGGGCTCACCAACGGACTTCGTCCCCCCCCTAACCCTCTGGGGCGTGCGAGAACCCATCGGGGACCCCGCATCGTGAAGAGGACCCGACCTGGATTTGCCCGTCTAGCTGGGGCCCACGGGAGGGGACGTGGCGCAGAGAATCCCCGGTGGTGAGAGGAAACCCACAGGGCTGGTCCTGCCCCTGGGCCGTTGTCACCTTGACGGGCCGTGCTCCTTACCTCCCCAGTCCTCCTACTACATTGGGGGGCCAACCGGCAGCCACCATGGGCAAGAGGGATCCGGTGTCAAGGCCACTGTGAAAGCCAAACTACGAGAGCTAAACATATCCTATATGCTCCTCTTCCCTGCGAAACTGAAAGCCCTGTTCAAGGGCAAATCACACTTCTTCACTCGCCCTGAGGAGGCCTGGCACTGGCTGGAGGAGAGGCCGCTGTTGAGAGAAGCGGAGGAAGAAGGTAGCAGAATTCGGGATGAGCAAGCGGCGGCCAACTTTAGGAGGAACCCGAACGGATCGCAGAGGACACGACACCACCAGACGGACAGGCAGTCACAGAGAACACCTTACCCGCCTCAGCAAATGGCGACCGGAGGACCTCGGAGAGACGGCGCCGCTGCAACCACGGGAGATACCACTCGAGATTCGCGATTCAGGTGCCTCCTTCCGGAATCAGAAGCTGCCACAGATCAGGAGGATGGCACAAATGTTTCGGATCTGGAAGATCAGACGGAGCAATCCTTACACCCACTAGCTGTTGCCATCCGAGACTTGGAGCAGGGAGGGCCAAGCAACGCGGAGGCTACAGACCCTGACACGCAGGACTCCCACTCCTGAGAAGCTGAAGGGACGGCGATGCACCGAAGCAGTCCTCTGCCATGGGGCGCACAAGTAACTTTTCTTTGTTTTTTTTTTGGGGTGGACACGCGCCACTACCAGACTTGAACTCTGAACAGCTAGACTTTTCTTAGCTTGGGTTGTTTGCAGGGCAGGCGACAGACCTTGCTGCCTGGTGGCCCACACCGTCAATGGTTGCACGGGAGGGACGGCCGGGGGGTACAGGTGGGGTGGGGGTGGGGGGCTTGGAGGTTGTTCATGCAGTTCGGTTGTTTGAAGGGGGAGAGGGGGGGGAGATGTGATGTTGTGTGAAGTGCAGTCACGGGGATCAACACAGTCTTTGGTTCTTCCTATATGGGCGCTGACCCGCCTGCCTGATTCCTCGAACTGGAATAAACATGCCTCACCATTGTACCCATGGCCGCTGAAAAACTGAGTATATTGACGTGGAACGTAAATGGCCTGGGCAACAAAATTAAACGGGGTCTGGTGAACAACTTCCTCAAGAGAATAGGCCCCGATATAATTTTTTTGCAAGAGACACACCTGAGGGGCACGGCGTGCGCGTTCATAGCACGGGGTAGGTACAAGGTCTTGGGTCATGCGGGATACACAACTGACTCCAGGGGCGTAGCTATTATTGTTAAGAACACTTTCCTGTTTCAGGTCACGCGGACATGGGGGGACCCTCTAGGTACATGTGTAGGAGTGCAGGGATCTTGGCGCAGACGTACTTACACCCTAGTCTCAGTGTATGCACCACCTAAACTACAGGCGACCGCACTAAAAATGTTAGCTACCATACTTCTAGACACCTCAGACACCATACAGATAGTGGGTGGCGATTTTAACGATGTAATGGACTGAGACATGGATAGATCGGGAACGGCTAATCACCAGCGTACTCAGACTCCCCTGGCTCAAATGATATCAGGGATAGGGCTGACAGATGTATGGCGATTGTTCCACCCGAATGTTATGGCCTACTCCTCCTACTCGGCAGTACACAAAGTATTCTCCAGATTGGACTACGTCTTTATGTCTAGACCGGAGCTGACTATAGAGGGCACGGCGGAATACTTGGCTAGAGGTCTTTCAGACCACTCGCCACTGCTGGTATCGGTGGGAAGACCTGGACACAAGAATGAGGCACAATGGCGCCTCGCCGCTTGGGACTTGGCGAACAAGACAATACTCAAGGGTGTTAGAGCGGATGCTCGGGATTACTTGGCTGAAAATATTGGGTCGGTGGACTCGGCGGTAACTCTGTGGGAAGCAATTAAACCGGTGTTGAGGGACAGAATAAATACTAGACTGAGGGAAGAGAGACAGAGGATACTGGAAGAGGTAGTAACTGTGGAACTAAAACATGGAAAAAATCAAGCGTGACCGCTTGTCCTCTACGCACTGTTACAGTCCTGATCAAAGATCAGAATCATTCATAAATAAGCATTTAACCCAATATTTAACATATTTCATGCACAAAAAAACTTGTAAATTTTAAGGTTTCAAAATTTATTGTCAACTAGCATATCACTTTTTATGAAGCACATTAAACATTAAATGTACATGTATGCCATGAATTCATTTTTTTAAACATATCATCACAGTGATTGTCAACATCACATGAACATAAATATAATTTTACTGATAAGTTTGCCCTGCCCAATGCATTTCGGGCCCCAAGGCCCTTCGTCAGGGGCGGTACCTGAAATGACACAAAAAATTGAGGGACTCTATTGCTTAGATGAAATAGGCTCTTCTAACATGCATTTTCGTAATTTGTCACTGTTCAAATTTCACAGTCAACATAACTTTTTAGAGTTTATGCAAATAAACCTTTAGGTCTGTTATGACATCCCTATGACAGCCTTATGTTCCAAGACACTCACTTGTATATATGTGTATAGGTGATCACATCTAAGAAACGACTGAAGAGGGCTGGTCCCTGGAGTAAACTGGATCAAGCACTCTATAAAAAAATGACCGTGGTGAGTGATGACAATATGCAAGGTTTTACTACTAACTGGCACGATACAGAAGCCAAGCACTTACAGAGATAAACGGGCGATTTTGATCATAAGCGTGATAATTGGTTTTCTCCGAGCTGTTCGTGATCTGTTAATCCAGCGCAGACCATTATCTTTCACGACAATTCACCGCATGCAAGGCGTCGATCCTACTGACAACAAACTAAACGTTATCCCACAACTTACATACACGCCTATGTTTGTTCAAATCTGTTTCACACAGTTATTATTGCCAGAGTTCTAACGACACATACCTTGTAAAAATAGCAAAATGCGGGAGAATTTAGCCCTCCTATAAAACACCTGATCGTGTCAACTGTCCAAAGTAGCTAAAGAAAGAGAAAACCAACATTAACTCCACTCTCAGGCACCTACATCTCATAAGATCTTGGATGCATTCGAAAAACTAGTGATGAATGATCTTACAAAGATTAAAACAAACAAAAAATGTCGATACAATTTATCCAAACAAGAAAAGAACACACTAAAAGAACTAGCAGAAAATTCTAGAATTCACATTCAGAAAGCTGGATTAACAGATCACGAACAGCTCGGAGAAAACCAATTATCACGCTTATGATCAAAATCGCCCGTTTATCTCTGTAAGTGCTTGGCTTCTGTATCACTGTGATGATATGTTTAAAAAAATGAATTCATGGCATACATGTACATTTAATGTTTAATGTGCTTCATAAAAAGTGATATGCTAGTTGACAATAAATTTTGAAACCTTAAAATTTACAAGTTTTTTTGTGCATGAAATATGTTAAATATTGGGTTAAATGCTTATTTATGAATGATTCTGATCTTTGATCAGGACTGTAACAGTGCGTAGAAGACAAGCGGTCACGCTTGATTTTTTCCATGTTTTAGTTCACAGATGCAAATTGGACGTTGCATCTTCCTCCACAGCACGCATATTTAAATTTTGAACATAGTACACTTATTTGACTAAGTAAAGGAGTGCCTCTCCCCAAACTAACTGTTGTTTAGTAACTGTGGAACGCACTATAGTGGAGTTAGAGAGGGATCACCTGCGTACAAAGAACTCGATCACCTTACGTACACTGCTAGATAACCAGCGACGCTATCGAGACTTGGTATCGGATGAGGCAAAGACCCAACATTTGGCCACGTTACATCGTCTTTACGACGTGGGGGACAAATCTGGCAAGCTTCTAGCTTGGCTTAGCCGTAAGGAGAGGGCGGCGAGATGGGTGGAGGCAGTCGCAGACGAGAGGGGGAACACGTTATGCTCAGACCTTCACATAGCAGACGCATTTGCAGCTTACTATGGCCGCTTCTACGAGGCCAGGCAACTGGGCTCATGTGAGGACTCACTTCTCTATATGTCACGGGTTGACCTCCCCGTGGTGGAAGCTGAGGCCCTACCCGCCTTGGAGGCCGACATCTCCCTAGAAGAAGTCAAAACTGCCATTGCTGGACTGAAGTCGGGTAAGGTGCCAGGTCCGAACGGTTTTCCCCCGGAATTCTTTAAGTGCACGGCCGACATCTTAGCTCCACATCTAAAAAACCTCTATATTGAGGCGTACCGCGACGGCAGCCTACCCGATGATCTCACCCTGGCGATCATAGTTCCCATCCACAAAGAGGGCAAACCGCGGGACGACTGCGCGTCCTACCGTCCCATTTCCCTATTGAATACGGAGGTGAAAATCCTAGCCACAATCCTGGCGCAACGCCTTAGGACGGTCCTACCTGATCTAATACACTTAGATCAGACCGGCTTCTTACCGGATAGAGCCACGAAATTCAATCTCGACGCACGCACAATTGGCTGCAGGAGGTCAAGGATAGGGACCCACCCCATTGGTTCCTCTCATTAGATGCGGAAAAGGCCTTCGACTCCATACACTGGCCATTCCTCGAGGCTGTCTTAGAAAAATTTGGTCTCTGCCCTAAATTCCGCTCATGGGTTCGCCTGCTGTACACCAACCCACGGGCAAGAGTGTGGGTGAACGGGAGACTCTCTCGCCAATTCTCGATCCAACGAGGCACCAGGCAGGGGTGTCCCCTATCACAGCTTCTCTTCACAATGACCATTGAGGTATTGGGGGCCAAAATCAGGCAAAATCAGGGGATTTCCGGCTTCCGCCTTACAGATGCGGACGGCCCGCAGGAGAAACTGTCCCTATATGCGGACGATGTACTCCTATATATCACAGCCCCACAAACCTCAGTGCCTGAACTGTTCTGGGAGCTGGACGGCTATGGCAGCCACTCCGGATACGCAATAAATTGGCACAAATCCGTCCTTTTCGACCCCAAGGGGGACACGAGTGAAAGGGACCTCCCGGACAGACTAGTGATATCCACAGAAGGCTTCCAGTATCTAGGAGTATTCATCACGCTAGATAGGCACCTGTCACTTCTCAGAAATGTCGAGAGAATACTTGTGAACTCCGCGGCTGATATGGCCCGTGGCGCCAACTTCCTCTGACGCTCCTAGGTAGGGCGGCGATGTATAAAATGATCGTATTGCCCAAATATTTATATGCCCTGCAGAACGAATATTATCAGATGCCAGACAGTCTCCTCCGTAGAATACACGCCGACCTCAGATCTTTTATATGGCTGGGTAAACAGCCAAGAATAGCTCTGACCACCCTGCAACGCCACCAGTACAGTGGGGGTATCTCGCTGCCGAACCTCGAAGCGTACTATTGGGCGGAGCACTTGTCCCCCATTAACGACTGGCTCCACACCCCCGGGGACCACCCAACATATGCGTTGGAACGCACCAAATTGGCCTCACGTCCTATGCTTTCATACCTATACGGTGATGCGGCGAGCCGGTCCTTACTCCCAGCCACGCATATTACTCTCAGGGCTTGGAAACTGGCGATGAGACGTACGAGATGGGATAAGAAACCCACCCGGCAGACTCCACTCTGGCACTGCACGTGGCTCTCTGAACTCCACAAACTTACAGGATTTAAGCAGTGGGATGACATTGGGATTTCCACGGTGGGCGATGTCATCGCCAGAGGGGAGCTAAAATCCTACGCCACCTTAAGGGCGGAATATGGGCTCCATCGCTCGCAGTTTTTTAAATATGTTCAACTGCGCCACGCATGGAGGGCGCAGGCTCTGACTCTGGAGGGCCTGCCGGAATATGCGCCCCTGGAAGGCAGACTGCTGCAGGAACAGATACCACACAAGGCCGTGTCACTCACCTACAAAACACTCACAAACAATATGCTGGGGGACCTGACGAAGCTTAGGGCCACTTGGGAGCGGGAGGTGGGGGCCCTGGAAGACATTGACTGGGACTTAATCCTTATGCACCCGAGGGAGGTGGCCATCAAATCTCGCCTGCGCCTGATCCAATATAACGTGCTCCACAGGACGTACTTTGATCGAGTGCGGCTGTTCAAAATGGGGAAGACACCGGACGATAGATGCCTGAGATGCCATCAAGGGAGAGGGGATTTCTTCCACATATTGTGGGCTTGCGTGAAAATACAACCCTACTGGACACTTATTTTCACCGAACTGCGGGAGGTCCTGTCCGTGCCGCTCGACCAGGAGCCCAAGCTGGCCCTACTGGGAATGACCAATGATGTTGACCTTCCCCGCCCCTTACTGACGTTCCTGACATTAGCCCTAGTGGTGGCAAAACGTGACATTGCCAAATATTGGGGGGCAGAGACGATACCCACTATAGATGAATGGAGAAGGGGACTAGACCTCTACATGGCGGCAGAGCGAGTGACGTACAAATCAAGGGGATGCCCGAATAAGTTTAAAAGGGTTTGGTCAAAATGGAGGCAATACCATGGGCTGGATGGTGGACTTGGGGAGGGGGGCCCGTGAGGGGACCTGGGACAGGAGGAGGAGGAGAGAGATAAGCGGGAAGGCCATGCTAGGAATGGACATTGCTCAACAATTACGCTATGCATGCTTAAAGATTTTTCCGGCCATTGGCTTACCAGGAAGGGGGGGGGGACGGGGACGGTGGGAACTGTATGTGCCCCTACTGTGACTGTGATGTTAGACCTTGACTGAGCGGATGTTATACCAACTTTGCACTCACATCTAAACTTGTTGGGGAGGGGAGGGGGGAGTTCAACAAAATAAAAAAGTGGATGCCCAGCTGATTAATATGCCCACTGATTATACTGAGGCGGGGATGCACCGAGAGAGACCCGAAGACTCGGTCGGACTGATTTATGGACTATGTATTGTTATGACATTGGGGGCTCTAAGAAGTGTATCCTGAATGTATTTGTCTGGCCTGAATAATGCTGCCTCTGTCACCCTTTTCATGTCTGAGCATCTGCAATAAAAATTGTTTAAAAAAAAAAAAGTATAACTTATGCAGGTCATCCCATAGCCTACTGAGAGGTAACAATACTACATTTCTTCTTTGTAAAGTGTTATACTTTGTGCATAGCAGTAAAATCGCAAGAACAAAGGCACTTCTCACAAAATGTCAGACAAAATCATGGATCATCTTAGGTTAACATGCAGATTGTAAGTCCACTGGAAAAAACATAAAGCAGGTAAGGAGTATGTCTAGCAGAGCAGTACAACCTTTCCAAGCCTTGCTGGGACATCTGTTTATCAAAGGTGTGCATTTCAGCCCTCGCATTACCTACTCAGACAAATCTCAGCATAACCCTTCCTTGTCATGGATGGAGTATGGCTAATGTTTTCACAGGAGTGAAACCAGTGTTTCTATTAAGGATGGAAGCAATGACACTTGTTATTTTTTTAATACGCCTGCACAGAACTATTTTAAGTAACTTGGCAGAAGCTTCTTAAGCCACTGCAAACCTTAAGGTAATCGAGAAATACTTCTTTCGATGAAGCAACATGAACGGAACAAATATTTTACTATTCCACACAAACTTTCTGTTACCATACACAAAACCAGAAAACGAACATTAATTAATGCCTAAACCTCCGGCATAGATCACTTATGCTAAGACACCATTCATCCTGTTCAATCAAATACTCAAACATAGCTAGTGTGCATCAAAGCTTATAATGCCTATTAGCTTTAAAAAACATATAGAAGTATCTCACTCACGTTCAACATTAGTCCAAGTGCGGTTTCTTTACTGGCTTCACATTTGTGGCTAGGAAGGCCGTCGGTTCATCTGCGGTCAAGCCGGCTGGGTAGATTATCTTACTAAGAGTGAACTAGAAGCATGTAACTTGAAAGGTCCTGCAATGGAAAAGATTTGCCAAGTTCTCACCTTTCCCATTTCCTTATATTAAGTATTCTTGTCAGTCGGATGACTCCATGGGACCTTTCCCCATGTTACATAGCGGCTTATAGTTAGGGTTTGGTAGTTTGAAACTTCCTCCTTTTGTAATCTACGCTCCTTTCTTCTGGTTAACTGTTTTCAGGACAATAGTATTGGGTCTTTCCACAGCTGTGTTGTCTACGTTCTCCAACCACTGATCATGTTTCTCTGGAGTTCCTGGTGTCCTCTCCTATCCTTCGACTTGGGCCACATTGGGCTTACGAAGTGATAGCTGCAATGATAGGCCCTCTCTTTCTCCCAGTAGTCACCTGACCCATCATGTCCCCCAAGTGGAATCACTGTATTGGATGGCCTTTGCAGTTATTCTTTTGTTTTTGATCAGCATCCTACATCTCTCCTCATGAAACTTTCCCCTTCAGGCTCCCTCCTTTCCTCATTGACACTGGTTTTTAGGTCTCGCCTGTCGATGCGCATGCGCATCGAGCAAGCGAGACTATAGCGAGTTATCCACTCTTTATCCACACTGCAAGGAATCGTGGCGATTCCTTGCAGTGCACGATAAATTTAAGGTCAATGCGCATGCGCATTAAGCTTATGCGCATGCGCATTGACCTTAAAAGTCACATGCGCGTGCACGTCCGTCGTGTTTTACCCCCTCCGCCCCCTCCCGCCGTGTCGCATTTCTCCTCCCCCTCCCCTCTCTACCTTCCGTCTTCCTGCCGTGTCACCTCTCCCCTCTCCGCCCCCTCCCCTGCCCGCCCCCTCCCGCCGTGTCGCATTTCTCCTCCCCCTCCCCTCTCTTCCTTCCGTCTTCCTGCCGTGTCGCACCTCGCCTGCACGTTTTCGGCAAGGAACTTTGCCAGCGCTTGTTTTTAACGATACTGAGGTACGTCACTAATAGGTATGGCTTTTTGACTGATTCATAAAAAGCCTTCTCACGTCACTGCTGCACATTCAGCTTCGCCTCTAAGCAGATATGACAAAGGCATAGATTAATGCCGTCTGGTCTGTCAGGGGATTATACTGGAATCAAACGGAGGGGCCCCTCTGCACTACTGAATTCAGCTCCACACTGCACAGCAAACGGCACACAATGTTCAGAGCTAGAGAAGAGAGCGCTAAACTGTAGAATGAATAAAGGAAAACTAACCTAGGCATGCACGGGCTCTCACCAACCGTTTAACGAGAGATCAAATATGCAGAAATAGCTTCTCGGATCCGCAATGATTTCCTAGGCGCCCCCTGGCACGGCATCCGTAAACTCAGTAATTCTCTCTTCCCATTAACGGCAGTAATGGAGTCCCTCCTGAGGGCAGTGTGCACCTGGTCCCACACATTTTAGAATTCGTATTTTAATATTGTAGTCCGACTCCCCAACAAGGGGCACACGAGCACAACGAGCGCACATTAACACTGTAAAACTGGAGGAACACCGAGAGGGCTAGTAAACATTTGAAACATTACACATTCTCACCCTCTCCTGATATGTGCGCAGACAGGCATACCCAACCCTTTGCATCAAGCCGCACTAATCTGACAACAACTGCTGTGAAGGTTGCAAAGCTGTGCCCTTCTCCAGTAACATGCCATTTTCAGTCCGGTTCTGAGAATTAGTTGTGTTAGTCCTCCAGAAGTAAGCCTTTAGCAGAAGGTGGGAACAGTGATACCTCAGAACAGGAACGTGCCCTGCCATCCTCCAATAGTAACCAATATACAAAATGTCCCCCACTCTCCATGTTACTCCTCATCTCAATGAAAATCTACACGTGTCTCTCTGAGCACCTACACACAATCAACATCATGGTTCACTTGCTAAGAAGATTATAATTCAATACATAAAAAATGTACAATACCATATGAATTTTACGTAGGCTTGATAAATCAGAAGTGATCTAACTGACCGAGTGTTTCGTGACAGATACTTCTGCAACACCCCCTCACCTGCTCCCTCTCCATTTTTCACCAGCTCTGCCACTTCTCCTGCCAAAAATGCAACATTAAATCACAAAGCCCTTCTTGGTATAGCACACCCTGCTCTTTGATTTATTATGCACTGTAAATCAGATTGGTTTAGGTACTGTCTGCAATCAGTAGGAGCCATGTAGAACTAACTACAGAACATAAAACACTGGCACACCATTCTGAATCAGCGACATAGAAAGATAAGTAGGAAACCACAATGTTGAGCCGGAAATACAGCACGGCCAATAAGTTACCAACCCAAGTCCTCAAAAGTCTACTCTCCTAGCTAACAACAGTTTTCATCAAAATCACCCAGTTCTGCTGCCAACACATCCATCTACTGACTACTGTTCCACCCTCCAATGATCAGTTTAGAATTTGTTTTATTAGCTTTACCCTTTCCCATGATTTTTCCGCTCCTAATTTCTGAACCTAAAAAAAAAACAAAGCATGTATAAAACTCTTGACAAAAAATAAAAACATTCAGCACAGAAAGATTGGGGGAGGCTTCAACAAATATATTTGTTAAGAGTATGGGTTCCTCTTTGAAGCACGTATCTATTTCTCCCTGTTAAACTACAGTTACATTCTTATAAAATAAAAACAGATGTGAAATATTTTAAGATTTGGACAGGGAATCTCCTCAGTGTTTTCAGAGGTCACGTCCTTTGCAAAGAACCTCTGCAAGAGCTCAAGATACAAAATGGAGCATCATTAGGTTATACAGGCTGTGTTTGTCCAAGTGAAAAAGATTCACAGCCAAAGCATGTTCTTTTTTCAAATGCAGATTTCTGCTTTATTCCTCAAAACGCGGAGAGAAATTTACTATAAAGAAAATTCGATCCTCAGCAGAAAATAAATTATGACTAGGTTTGTAAAGCTCTTATTCAACATCTTTAGCCGTGCCCTCATTCATCCCCCACGCTGCATGCCCGTGCACCATCACCGTTTATTTACCCTGGCAGCCTCACTAATGCAGGTAAGTCTGCATTACATGGAACCTCAGCTGGTTCAACAAAAGAATGGCTTTTTAGTTTTGTGTACACATAAAAAAGCACAACAAATTGGTCCCTGTGTCAATGTCGGCTTACTCATAGCTTCACTCTGTACCACACAGCAGTAGGGGACTTGTCACAGCTTCCTATCCACTATTTAAGACTGAATTACTGTAGAAAAGGTATGTGTTATTATGATGTCGTGGTTCACTATAGAAAAAGGGCATGTTTCTGCAATATATTTTAGGCACTGGCAGAATTGCTGATGAGCCCCTTATGATTCGCATACTGCTTGCTCTAGCCCCCCTCCCCCCCCCCACTTCCTTTATGCAGCTCAGCACTTCACGTGAGCTAACATGGGCACACATGAAACACAGAAATGCAGTGTTATTGTAAGAGAAAGTGTGAGTGTGTGTTTGTTGTAAAGACTATGTCCCCACATGGATAAACCTATGCCGGACAGACCATCCAATCAGTGGTTATCTGTGCCAGATGTGTATTGCAGGACAAAGGCTTCTTCGGGCTGTGCAGTTTTCCCTGGACCTCTAACGCGCAAAGCGATCCGAGGAGTCTGGTAGAACCAGTACTTTAGTTGAGCAGCTGCTCGCATGTACTGAAAGGGAGAGTACCTGCACTTCTCAGCAGGGATGCAATACTTTTAGTATGAGAGTACCAGTGCTTCTCAGTAGCAAACAGGTACTCTGGGACAGTGAGCACCTACACTTTTAGATTTCCATTTCAAGCATTTGGTAGAACAATTAAGCCTAAAATGACCAGAAGGCTCCATTTTACCAAGCCATCACTTACTCATGCTTAGGTTCAGTGATATTTGTAACAACGATGACAACACCAAGGTGGGGGCATCATGTATTTGGTCAGGTTACATTCTACATTTCCACCAATCTTCGGACACAAGCCACGCCTTGCTAGTGGCAGGTGGGCTGGGTGATGCCTCAAAGATGGGCGTCTTGCCTGACAAAGGCATCACTTATGTTGCATTTGTCACAATTGGAGGTCCTGGCTAAGTCCCTGGTGCTCCTCAGAAGCCGAACTCTAAACCGCGAACACAAAGGTCACTCATACGCACTGCCGCCAATGCTCTCGATATGAGTGCTGCTGTGAAAGATTATCAGCTGTATCCAGGAGACATGGGATAGTTTGGCGTGGGTGGTACTCTGTTGCCTGTAGTACAGCATGCAGGCAAAATACTAGTTAGCGGGCCACTCAAAGATGGCCGCTCCTTCAAACCTAGGGTACGGAGTCACCCTTGATATGAGGTGGACTTCCGGTCTCTATTCTTTGTTCTAAAGATGACAACAAGTCCATCTTCACTGTTGAAGGCAATGGGCTCAATTTGCACAACAATAGCAAATTTACTCATATAGCCTTGCAACCAATTTAGTAGTATATTTAAAGTTTATTTGGAATTCTCAAACAAATCCAGGAGTACGCTTTGGAAGCTGTGACAGTTGCAGCTTTCCTAGAGTACTCGTATTATTTGTGTACATTCATGCATGTGCCAGTATTTAACAAAATGTACTTTCTGTGCTGACTTTTTATTTTAATGTTTAAAGAGTGGATAAGCCCCCATAGCCTCACCCTCACTCACCCTCACTCACCCTCAACCCCTCACACTCACTCACCCTCGCCCTCACTCACCCTCAACTCCTCACCCTCACTCACCCTCAAACTCTCACCCTCACCCTCACTCATCCTCACACTTACTCACCATCACTCACCCTCACCCTCACTCACCCTAACTCACCCTCAACACATCACCCTCACCCTCACTCACCCTCAACACCTCACACGCAACTACTCACTCACCCTCACTCATCCTCACTCAACAACACTCAACTTCACTCTCTCAACGCCTCACCCAACACCTCACCTTCAATCACCATCGACATCTCACCCTCACTCACCCACAAAAAATCAGCCACAACACCTCACCCTCAATCACTCACCCTCAAACATTCACCCACACTCACCCTCCCTCACCCTCAATTCCTCACCCACACCCTCAACACTTCACCCTAAACACATCACTCATCCTCAACGCCTCCCCCCTCCCCCTCACTCACACTCACCCTCACTCACACTCAACACCTCACCATCACTAACACTCAACACCTCACCCTCACTAACTCTCAATACCACAATCACACTTCCCCTCACTCACACTCAATACCTCACCCTCACTAACACTAAAACACTCAATCACCCTCACTCTTACTCTCACTCACACTCTACACCTCAGCCTCACGCTCAACAACACACCCTCAACACCTCACCCTCACACCCTCAACACCTCACCCCCTCAACTTCACTCGCCCTCACCCTCAAACACTCACCCTCAACACCTCACACCCTCACCCTCAAATCCTCACCCTCAACACCTGAACCTCACTCACTCTCCACACCTCACCCTCACTCACTCACCCTCAACACCTCACCCTCACTCACTCACACTCAATCACCCTCAACACCCTACCCTCAACACCTCACCCTCAACACCTCACCCTCAACACCTCACCCTCAACACCTCACCCTCAACGCCTCACCCTCAACGCCTCACCCTCAACACCTCACCCTCAACGCCTCACCCTCAACACCTCACCCTCACTCACTCTGACTCACCCTCACTCACCCTCACTCACAATCACTCACACTCAGTCACCCTCACTCACCCTCACTCACCCTCAACCCCTCACTCACCCTCACTCATCCTCACTCATCCTCAACACCTCACCCTCACCCTCATCCACCCTCATCCACCCTCAACCCCTCACCCTAACTCACAATAACACTCTCTCACCCTCACCCTCAACTCCTCACTCACCCCCACCCTCACTCACCCTCAACACCTCACCCTCACACAGTGCAATAGGTCTCGCAGGATTTTTAGTTAAAGCTTTTACATTTGCTTATTGCTTTTTTGATTTGTAATTCTTTTGCATTGCCTACAAAAAAATAAAATGCAAAAGATTTACAACAAAAAACCTATAAACAATTCTAAAAGCACTAACTCTAATGCTGCGAGACCTATTGCATTTCTAATGCTTGTTAATATTTCTTCACAAGCTAATTAGCGCTCCCCTATCTTTGGCAGACCACAGCTACTACATCTGCTTACTGAAATCCTCAGAGGTGGTTTTGGTTTCTGTAGGAAGCTGGCTCTGTATGTGGTGTATCAAAAATCTGATATACAGTGTAAAGATTCCAGGGGTTCCCTTATAAGTGGACATGGGCTTGCTATGCAATCCCAATGTGCTCTATTAGGGGGGTTAGTGTGGTTGAGCAGCCTTAGGCACACAGAGGAGTGCAAGACATTTGCAAAATTCACAAAATGATTAATAAATGACAACACGACTCCAGAAGGAGATCCACACCAATCTATGACAAGCATTTGCAATGCAATAGGTCTTGCATTTCTGAAAGTTTGAGCTATTGGCGTTGCTAATAATAATGCAATGCCAATAGCTTAAACTTTCAGTAATGCGAGAACTACTGCATTGCAAATACTTTTTTTAGGTCTCGCCTGTCAATGCGCTTGCGAGAATATAGGGGCTTATCCAGAGCTTATCCATCAGGCGATTCCATGCAGTGCCCGTGATAAGCAAGCTCAATGCGCAAGCGCATTGACATAAAATGCGCGTGCACATGAAAGCCAGCCATCTGCCACCAGCAGCTTCACCGCCCCCTGCTTTTATCAAAGGTTTTTCGGCCGTGTCGCATTTCTCCTCCCCCCTCCCCACAGCAATGCCAAGAGCTTTCACTTTCACGTCCGCCAGGCCGTGTCTCTCGTTTCTCCTCCCCCACTCGCTCATCAAAGGATGCTCACTCTCCTTCTCCCCCGCCCCCCACCCGACTTGCTTTTCTTTTATTTCACAGCCGATTTTGCGCCACACTCGCGTTTTTTCCCCGATTTTCGTTTCACGGCCGCCAATGCTTGTTCTGTTAGCTCCTTGTTCGCCACTGACTGTTTCATCTGTAAGAAACTATTTTGGCATATTTACAGAAGATCGGCGGTGCCTGCAGCCGCCTCCCACCACAGCCTGCCCAAGTGCTATCGGCAATGCCTACAGACCCCTCCCGCCTCCCACCACAGCCTGCCCCAGCGCCATCGGCAGTGCCTGCATACCCCTCCCGTCTCCCACCACAGCCTGCCCCAGTGCCATCAGCAGTGCCTGCATACCCCTCCCGTCTCCCACCACAGCCTGCCCCAGCGCCATCTGCAGTGCCTGCATACCCCTCCCGCCTCCCACCACAGCCTGCCCCAGCGCCATCTGCAGTGCCTGCATACCCCTCCCGCCTCCCACCACAGCCTGTTCCAGCGCCATTGGCAGTGCCTGCATACCCCTCCCATCTCCCACCACAGCCTGCTCCAGCGCCATTGGCAGTGCCTGCATACCCCTCCCGTCTCCCACCACAGCCTGCCCCAGCGCCATCGGCAATGCCTACAGACGCCTCCCGCCACAGCCTGCCCCAGCGCCATCGGCAGTGCCTGCATACCCCCCCTGCCTCCCACCACAGCCTGCCCCAGGGCCATTGGCAGTGTCTGCATTACCCTCCCATCTCCCACCACAGCCTGCCCCAGCGCCATCGGCAATGCCTACAGGCGCCTCCCGCCTCAGCCTGCCCCAGCGCCATCGGCAGTGCCTGCAGACCCATCCCGCCTCCGACCACAGCATGCCCTAGTGCGAGATGCGTGAGATTCGGCACCTCACGCGAGATGCAAGAGATTCGGCACCTCACGCGAGATGCGTGAGAATCGGCACCTCACGCGAGATGTGTGAGGTTCGGCACCTCACGCGAGATGCGCCACCTCGCGCGAGATGCGCCACCTCGCGCGAGGTTCGGGGTTCGGCACCTCACGCGAGATGCGCGCGGTTCGGCACCTCGCGCGAGATGCGCGAGGCTCGGACCCTCACGCGAGATGCGCGAGGCTCGGACCCTCACGCGAGATGCGCGAGGCTCGGACCCTCACGCGAGATGCGCGAGGCTCGGCACCTCACGCGTGATGCTTGAGGCTCGGCTCCTCACACGAGATGCGTGATGCGTGAGGTTCGGCTCCTCACACGAGATGCGTGATGCGTGAGGTTCGGCTCCTCACACGAGATGCATGATGCGTGAGGTTCGGCACCTCACGCATCACGCGTGATGCGTGAGGTTCGGCACCTTACGCATCACGCGTGATGCGTGAGGTTTGGCACCTCACGCGAGATGCGTGAGAATCGGCACCTCACGCACCTCACCCGAGATGTGTGAGGTTCGGCACCTCACGCGAGATGCGCCACCTCGCGCGAGGTTCGGCACCTCACGCGAGATGCGCGAGGTTCGGCACCTCACGCGAGATGCGCGAGGTTCGGCACCTCACGCGAGATGCGCGAGGTTCGGCACCTCGCGCGAGATGCGCGAGGTTCGGCACCTCGCGCGAGATGCACGCGGTTCGGCAACTCGCGCGAGATGCGCGAGGCTCGGACCCTCACGCGAGATGCGCGAGGCTCGGACCCTCACGCGAGATGCGCGAGGCTCGGCACCTCACGCGTGATGCTTGAGGCTCGGCTCCTCACACGAGATGCGTGATGCGTGAGGTTCGGCTCCTCACACGAGATGCGTGATGCGTGAGGTTCGGCACCTTACGCATCACGCGATATGCGTGAGGTTCGGCACCTCACGCGATATGCGTGAGGCTCGGCACCTCACGCGTTATGCGTGAGGCTCGGCTCCTCACGCGAGATGCGTAAGTCTCGGCACCTCACGCGAGATGCGTGAGATTCGGCACCTCACGCGAGATGCGCGAGGCTCGGACCCTCACGCCAGATGCGCGAGGCTCGGCACCTCACGCGTGATGCTTGAGGCTCGGCTCCTCACACGAGATGCGTGATGCGTGAGGTTCGGCTCCTCACACGAGATGCGTGAGGTTCGGCACCTCACACATCACGCGATATGCGTGAGGTTCGGCACCTCACACATCACGCGATATGCGTGAGGTTCGGCACCTCACGCGATATGCGTGAGGCTCGGCACCTCGCGCGTTATGCGTGAGGCTCGGCTCCTCACGCGAGATGCGTAAGTCTCGGCACCTCACGCGAGATGCGTGAGATTCGGCACCTCACGCGATATGCGTGAGGTTCGGCACCTCACGCGAGATGGGCGAGGTTCGGCACCTCACGCGAGATGGGTGAGGTTCGGCACCTCACGCGAGATGGGCGAGGTTCGGCACGTCACACGAGATGCGTGAGGCTCAGCACCTCACGCGTGATGCTTGAGGCTCGGCTCCTCACACGAGATCCGTGATGCGTGAGGTTCGGCACCTCACGCGTGATGCGTGAGGTTCGGCACCTCACGCGAGATGCGTGAGGTTCGGCACCTCACGCACCTCCCGCGAGATGCGTGAGGCTCGGCTCCTCACGCGAGATGCGTAAGGCTCGGCACCTCACGCGTGATGCGTGAGATTCGGCACCTCACGCGATATGCGTGAGGTTCGGCACCTCACGCGATATGCGCGAGGTTCGGCACCTCACGCGACATGCGCGAGGTTCGGCACCTCACGCGAGATGTTATGTTATGTTATGTTATAGGCTTTTGTATTGCGCACAGCTGCCCCAGCTAAGGGGCGTCCTGGCGCATGGCAAGAAAAAAAGCAACACCTACAGGGAACATAACAGGGAAAGGAACAGAGGCAAACTATTCAAACAGAAAAGTTTTTAAAGCTTTGCGGAAGGCTAAAAGGTCACCGAGCAACCGCATCTCAACAGGAAGAGAATTCCAAAGCTCGGCCGCTCTAACCCTGAAGGAGCGGCGCCAACCCGACACAGCCTGTATCGGGGAATCACCATAAGAGCTTGACCCAGGGATCTCAAGGACCAGGTAGGCACATACCAAGTCAGAAGATTCGCAAGAATTTGAGGGCTCCCACCCCTCAGAATCTTGAATGCCAGACACAGCACTTTAAACTGGATTCTTGCCCTGATGGGCAGCCAGTGCAGGGATCTCAATGTGCCGGAGACGGAACAGGCTCGAGGTAGGTCAACAATGGCTCTCGCCGCGGCATTCTGAATGCGTTGGAGGCGAGTGACCTCCGCCACGTTAGCCCCTACCAGGAGCGAGCTGGCATAGTCCAGGCGAGATAGCACTGTAGCCTGGACTATCAGCTGCATAGTGTGATGGTCAAAGAACTTCAAAACAGGGCGCAGCGACCGTAGTATGCCAAAGCAACAGGCCGCGTTTTTTTTCGTATGGCCCACAAAGCTGAGAGAGGGATCCATCCATACTCCAAGGTTCTTCAGTTCTGTAACCGGAATGGGGGCTGGGCCCAGCTCCACTGGCCACCATCTGTCCCCCCAGAGTTCCGGCCTCCTACCGACGATCATGATCTCCGTTTTCTTTGCGTTGAGCTGGAGACAGTTGTTCTTCATCCAGCTCGCCACCGCCCTAAGTCCGCTCTGAAACCTGGGGGCATCCCGGTCCGCATCCCCGCTGATCGTAACCGCTAGCTGAGTGTCATCGGCATATGAGACCATGGTCATGCCCCATTGCTTGACGACCTCAGCCAGCGGTCTCGCGTAAAGATTAAACAACGTGGGACTCAGCGAGGAGCCTTGCGGCACCCCCTGTTTCAAAGGATGGAATTGGGACTGGAACGGTGGGATGGCAACGCTAAAGAAACGATCGTCTAAGAAGGATCGGAACCATTGGAGAGCCAAAGCACTCAGACCAATCTCCTCCAGGCGATGCAATAGGATGGGATGCGAGACAGTATCAAACGCGGCGCTCAGATCTAATAAGACAAGCGCCGCTGTCTGCCCCGCATCCATCACCCTGCGAAGGTGTTCAGCCATGGAGAGAAGGGCGGTCTCCGTGCTGTGCCCAGCACGGAACCCGTTCTGGGTGGGATCCAAGATGTTAGCATGGATGAGGTGGGCTGAAAGAACTTTGTTGACGTGGGCCTCCAACACCTTGGTCGGCCACGGGAGCAGGGAGATGGGCCGATAATTTTCGGGTTTCTCTGGATCCAGGGAGGGTTTCTTTAAGATGGGAGAGACCACCGCCCGCTTCCCGCTAGCAGGTGCCATGCCTGACTCCAGCGAGATATTAATCAAGGAGTGTACCGCAGTCCGGCCCACGAACGCCTGATCTCTGAAAACAGTCGGTCTGAGCGGATCAGCGGGGGACCCTGATTTAACCTGCTGAGCCAGCAGGTCAAACCCCTCGGATGTCAATGGGGGCAGCACGTGCAGCGAGGTACCTCCATAGATGTTAATCGGAGACTCAACTGGAGGCCCTGTGTAAGGGAACGTCTTATAGATGTTCTGGACCTTCTCCAGGAAAAACATAGCAAGAGCCTCACAGTGAGTGGTCGAGCCAGTCGTCGGGGCACAGGCTCGCTTAGCTAGAAGATCTTTTATCACTTTAAAGATGGTTTTGGAGGGGTTAGAGCTGTTGCCGAATTCAGCGGCATAGTAGGCTGCCCGCGCTCGACAAACAGCCCGATGGTATGTTTTGACGGCGGCAAGATATATAGCTTTTTTACCGTTATCATACACCTTCCGCCAAGCCCTCTCTGCACGCCGACAACTACCCTTGAGTGTACGTAAGGCGCCATCGTACCACGGACTTGAGTCCCTGGAGCTGATCTTACGAGCGGTGATAGGAATAAGAGCATCAAGCGCCTTGGAGATCCAGGAGCAGAACCTATCGTAGCCTGTGTCAACGTCGACCAATGCGAGATGCGCGAGGTTCGGCACCTCACGTGAGATGCGCGAGGTTCGGCATCTCACGCGAGATGCGCAAGGTTTGGGACCTCACGCAAGATGCGTGAGAATCGGCACCTCACGCGAGATGCGTGAGAATCGGCACTGTAGCGATTACATGGCAGACAGGGGGCGTCCCATACCACTACCGAAAGTTTCATTGTTTTCCTGTCCGATCTCAGAGGCAGGCAGTAACCCTGAAAACTACAACTCCCAGAATGCCTAGAGGCAGGAACCATGTGGCCTAGGGAGGAACTCACATAAGCACCTCCTTTCCGCCGCGACGGTGCTTGTCAATTTGTTCTGGTTTTCTTCGAGGGATGGCGGATGGTGTTCCCCGCCGGATTTCAGCTGGAAGACTTCAAGCCTTGGATGTTCGGGACTTTGTTGTTTATGGTCGTATGGAATACAGGTATTGAGGCGGCAGGAGCGTGGGCTCGCCTCCTACTCCCCTGGTAATGACTTGTATGTGTTAATTAAGGGAGCCGCGGTGCAGTTCTGAAAAACGCTTGCACTCGCTTTTTTTGATATTGCGCGTAGCGGGTGAAACAGAATTGCTTTGAACGCGTCTGACTTCGAAGACGCGTTCCGAGTCTATTTTTGGTTTCAGGGTTCAGTTCGTGAACGGTGCTTGCTACCACGGACTCGTGGTGAACTCCGCATAGGAGATACGTCTGTAGTAGCGTGATTTCTAGTGTCGGGTTGTGCAGGAACAACGCTGACATTGAGGACAACTTTTATTTTGTGTTTCACTGTGCCCTGCCTTTTGGAACCCTCCTGTTATGTTTGCCGAACCAAGAGACCTACCTTGATATTGCTGGTTAAGCATTCCCTGGAACTTTGCTAAGGACAATACAATCCTGGGGTCTTTTATTTTTGTATGTGAAGAAAGGGAAGGAATAGCCCTGGTTTGCGGTATCTTTCCTGGTAAGGTCATACCACGTTATCTTGCATAACTTAATACCCCTCAGATGATATAGAGGTTACATATTGTGCATTCTCTCCCCTACTGCAGAGTGGATATCCTGCCTGTGTAAAGCAGTTCTTTTGACCAGACTTGAGGGACCCACTGGAAACACCGCTCTTTAATATTCTGTCCACTTCCCTTTTCCCCGGGGCGCGAGTCCACACAGAGGTTTCCTCATCCTTTGTTGGGTGTCGCGCTCGGGAGGAATTGGGAGGCATCTCTTCTACCATAGTCTCCGCTGGTCACCAGGTGAAGGTTAGTGGCAATTATATCCTTGAGCTGCTGCCAATCCCGACAGATTGACAAGCCCAAGAATAACGCCCGGCCTAGACGATGGATATAGAAGGAGTGATGGCTTCCATGGCGGAAAGCCTGCATGCATCTAGAACCGAATCTCAGGTCTTACATAAGGAGGTGGGCTCCTTAAGAAGAGAGGTTGCAGGGCTAATGCGTAAGGGTACAGGAGGGGTCACTTTACTGAAACCGGCCACCCTGCCACCGCCTGGCCCCCCCACGTCCATGCCCACTGTAGGAGCAGAAGGGGGTGGGTTTGCTATACCCCCTCCTCACACAGTTCCCCCTGCTGACCCTACACATACAGTACACATAGTGCAAAACCTAGGTATCCCTTTGGCACCTCCTGAACGCTTTTTTAGGGATCCCCGTAAATTCGAGACCTTCCTTAATCAATGCAGACTACACTTCTTATGTTACCTGGGGTGTTTCAAGAGGATTCAGCAAAAACGGCCTTTCTGATGTCCTATATGAGTGGAAATGCAGCAAGTTGGACAGTGCCCTTATTAGAAAGAAATGACCCCGTGTTGCATAGCTTTCCTGCTTTTTGCTTGGAACTACGGAAGTTATTTGATTGGAAATCCCACATGATGACCCTTGACCGGGAATTGTTAACCTTACGTCAGGGTTCTCAGGACCTGTTGACTTACATTACATCCTTCAACCGGCTGGTGGTGGAAACCGACTGGCCTCCTAGTAAGCGCATTACACTATTCTATCAAGGATTGAGAGGGGAGCTTAAAGACGTCCTGGCACAAGTAGTGCAGCTTCCTAACACCTGTGAAGAGATCATTGATTTGACCGTCCAATTGGACCACCGTCTCCTGGACCGTAAAGGGGATAAAAACAGGATGGGGGATGGTAGATATCCGATTCCTCGTTTCAGAAACATCCCTGAAGAGCGGCCCAAAGTAGCTGAAGGTACTGAACCCATGCAAATAGGCGGAATCCGCGGGCCCCTTTCACAAGAAGAAAAAGAAAAACGGCGCAGACTCAAACAATGCCTATATTGCGGAAAAGGGGTTCATTTCATTAAGGACTGTAGAGCAAGGAACGCATTACCGGGACGCCCCTTTGTGTCTCGTGTGCAGGCGATTGTACAAGCAGGAGAGCCGGCGGAAAACTAAAGAACCCAAATCAGGAAGAGGTCTCTGCTTTGGGTTCTCAAACATCCAAGATCTCACCAGTCCTCGCCAATACACTACACCCAGCGGTTGCTCATATGAATCTCCAAGTTAAGCTATGGGTCTCTGCCCGGGAAGTCTTGGATATCGACGCCTTACTGGATTCTGGGGCTACGGGAAATTATATCGACCAGGAATATGCTATGAAGCTTGGTATCATTTGTGAGAAGAAGGAAAAACCTGAGTTGGTAAAGGCAGTTGACGGTACTGTCCTGTCATCCGGTCCTGTATCATATCATACGAGTGCACTATTAATGCAAACCAGCCAAAACCATCAGGAATACATCCAGTTCGATCTCATCGACGCACCTCAGTTCCGACTCATATTGGGGATGCCCTGGTTGACCCTTCATGATCCGAAAGTCAGTTGGGCGGCACGTACCATCACTCTGTCATCTGACTATTGTAAGGAACATTGCAAACGGAATAATCCAGACCTCAACAGCCCAGGACTCACCCCTTCAGTGTGTCTAGCGGGTGAAAGTCCCTCAGAGCAGTTTTGTTGCGCTACCATACTTCCTGACGAATACAAGGCATATCTCCCAGTATTTAGTCCACAAAAGGCCACAACCCTACCTCCACATCGGGTATATGACTGCTGTATTGAACTGGTGCCAGGAGCAGACATCCCATGCAGCAGGGTGTACACCTTGACTGAGAAGGAGACACAGTACTTAAAGACTTATATCGAGGATAATCTTGCATCCGGCTTTATCAGGCATTCAACGTCACCAGCCTCATCCCCTATGTTTTTCATTTCTAAGAAAGATTGCGCGGAATTGAGACCATGTATCGATTACAGAGCAATTAATCGTATAACAATCAAAAATCGATACCCTCTCCCCTTGATACCTGTATTGATGGACCAGTTGAAGGGTGCTCGCTTTTTTACCAAACTCGACCTCCGCGGCGCCTACCATTTGGTCCGCGTCAAAAAAGGGGATGAATGGAAGACGGCATTCCGAACGAAATTTGGGTTGTTTGAATACAGGGTGATGCCCTTTGGGCTGTGTAACGCCCCTGCAGCGTTCCAGTTTTTTATGGACGAAGTACTGCGAGGATGCCTGGAAACGTTTTGTGTTGTCTACATTGATGACATTTTGGTCTACTCGTCTACCTTTGCGGAACATGTGAACCATGTGAACATTGTGCTCGGCAGGTTACAACAGAATTCGCTTTATGCGAAGTTGGAGAAATGCCTGTTTCATGTTCGGGAAGTTGCCTTTCTTGGCTATGTGATAAATGAACGTGGATTCGAGGGCGGAGCTAGCCGGCGTCGATTGCGGACGCGTGAGCCTTCGGCTCCTCGCATAGCCCCGGAATTATCCTGTTAAACTGTCCTTGACTGTGCCGAAAATGTTATAGCGGGCTCTCGAACACCTGCTGGCACCCCCGGCTGCCTTTGGAGAACTTTTGGACCGGCTGTGTGTGAGCCTTCCCGACCATTTGAGGGTCCTGCTCCCAGAGAAGCGGCAGTGGTGGACTAGGCCGGCAGCCGCGCACTATCCTGGAGAGGTGGCCGGGCGACGTCATCGGACGTGCGGCCTCAACGCTGAGAGTGACCGGGCTGGATGCGGACCGGACCGAAAATTGGATTTCTCACTGCTTGAGGAGTTCTCCCCCTCCTATTCGGCGACTGCTCATAAGTGAAGGGCCCGGAGGCTCCGCGATAGGGGGTAGCACACAACTCTGAACTTCTGCGCCACGAGGCTGAGCGCCCATTAAATTGGTGCCATAACTGATCTGGTTCCCCGCTGCGACGGACCGCTATCCTGCCGCCCCCTGGAGAGAGGTAGACAGGGGCAGGAACTGTGGTCCTGACTGCCTTCTAAGCCACGAGGGTGAGAGACTTGCTGTAGCGCAGGGAAGGGCTTCATCCGCCATTGCGGACGCCATCTTGGTCGCGTCGGAAACCCGGTGCCTGGCGGCAGTACTCCGCTTGCTTACGAAGATCCCAGGGTTGCATACGTGGCCTGCTGCCGTAGCGGGGCTCCCCCGCTCTACACCTCAACACATAAGGGACTGCGATGGGGAAGAACGACGCGGCCCAGGGGAAACTCTCCTTCGAACGGCGCCGTCCAAAAGGGTCGGAAGCGGCGGCGCCGGAGACATCGCCGAAGGGAGCCACGGCGACCACCCCGGCACCCACAGAACTCAGAGATATGTTAGCTGCAATGGAGAAAGGCATCCAAGATAGCATTGCAACCGTGGGCACCAAGATAGACGCTCTGTTCTACCGCATGGATCGCATGGCGGAGCGTGTGGATAAACATGCGGAGCGCCTCGACATGGCGGAGCGCCGTCTCACTGAAGCGGAGGAGGCTCAAACAGAGTGGGACAAGGAAAGAAAGCAGTTCGATAGGCTTCTTCATGTTATCCGGGACAAGACCAAGGACTTGGAGGCGCGCTCCCGCAGATCCAACCTCCGCATCACAGGCGTGGCGGAAACTACGCAGACGGGGAAGATGGAGTTGTATGTGGAGAAACTGCTGAAGCTTCTATTGGGTGAGGAAGTGTTCTCCCCCATGTTCATTGTGGAACGCGCGCACCGCACGCTGGGCCCACAACCTCAGCCTGGCGCGCCTCCTCGCCCCATTATCGCGAAGTTACTTAACTACCGCGACAGAGACACGGCCCTACGAATTGCGAGGGAGAAGGGCAAACTACAACATGAAGGGATGGATATCTCCTTATACCCGGACTTCACAGCCAGGGTGCAGGAAGAGAGGCGACAGTTTGCACCATACAAGAAACAACTCAGAACTTTGGGCCTGGACTATGCGATGTTGTATCCCGCCAAGCTCCGCATAAACATCGGTGGGAGGTCGTATTACTTCACATACCCTAAGGAACTTCACAAGTCCCTGAAAACTTGGACACGGGAGCGGAAGGAGGCCCGGCGAGGCCAGGACGACGAAGCCGGCTCGGCATCGAACCTGGAAGAACAGGACTAGAGGTCACCGTAGAGAGGTTTGGTACTCTTCCATGGTGGCGGTCACCGGACCCTGGCACCACAAGGACTCCATGTTTGCTGAGGCCCGAGAGGTCTACATTCGCTACATAGGGGTTGCTCTGTTAGGGTGTGGAGATGCTGATCGGACATAGATACCACACACTGCTGGTAAGGTAGCGGAAGCTACGGGGGAAGGTTTCATGGACAAATACTGCAGAACTGGGGGGACCAGTACGGGTGGGGGAGGGCGATTATACTCGCTATTAGATGGGCACTGTTACATAAGAGGGGCCGGTCTGAGGCGCTGATCGCACATTCCTTCGGAACACTTGGTGTGAACTATTTTGGCGCGCTCTGCCCTGGTGCCTTTGGTTGAGAAACTCTCTGAGGGGTTAGTGTTGGACTGTTGAACACTACACTTGTGGAGGGTTGATGGGGGAGTTTTTGGGTCCTGTCTGACCAGGTTGGGGGAGGTCGGCTGTGGGTGGGTTGGTGCTCGAGGGGTGGGAGCTGGGATTTGGTTTGTTGGGGTGAGATGTTGCCAGGGGTTGTTCATGGGGTGTAACTGTACGGTGTGTGTACTGCGGTGTGAAGCTGTCCCTGCTCGGAGACGCTGGCTGGCGTTTTTGGAATTGCGTGCACTGCTGTGTCCTTATTCGCCTATCCTTGATACATATGCACGAGTGAATCCTTGTAATGTCTAATGCTGCACCGAATTTGCCCACACATGCCCCGGATACACTGAAACTTCTGACTTGGAATGTGAGGGGTCTGAACGACTTCCGTAAATTGAGGAAGGTCCTTAGCTATCTCGGCAGACATCACGTTGACCTAGCCCTATTACAGGAAACGCACTTACCACAATCCAGTAGGATGTTACAGGCTAGGGGATTAGCTGGGAACATAGTCGCTGCGGGCTTCACGACACACGCCCGTGGGGTGTTGATTTGGGCCAATCCCTCCTCACAGCTGAAGCTCATCCCAGTGCACTCGGACCCGGAGGGCAGGTACGTCCTGGCTAGATGTGTGGGTAAGGGTCTGGATCTATTAGTAGTAAATGTTTATGGCCCCAATTATGACCACCCTGAATTTTACGCGACTTTGTCAGCTCTCGCCAGGTCACACACGCAGCCTTGGACGTTATGGGGCGGGGACTTTAACTTTGTATTTGACCCAACTTTGGACCGTTCAGCGGGCGTTGTTCGGCGCCCGGTGGCTTCGGCCTCGTATATGAGGGCCGAGATGACTAAGGCAGACCTGGTGGATGTTTGGAGGGAAAGGCACCCCACGAAGGGCGGTTTTACACATTACTCGGCCTTCCATGATGTCCACACTAGGATAGATTACTGGTTGGCATCCCCCCAGGTACTTGGCAGTACTAGCGCATGCGAGGTCCTTCCGCGCACACTTTCGGACCACTCCCCTATCCTACTACACCTCTTAACAGCCAGGAGGGGGATCCCGGCCTTCACCTGGAGGTTCCCCCCTTTTGCGTTGCTAGATGAAGCCTTCAGGGGGGAGATCGCGCAGGATATAGACCAATTCTTTGTGACGAACATAGGTTCGGTAGACGACTTCTTTATGGTCTGGGAAGCTTTTATGGTGTACATCAGGGGGTGGCTATGTCAAAGCATTCGAGTGTGTTACGCTCTATAAGACGGGACCTCACCACTTTGGAGAATAGGATAGCGGGGTTGGAGGATAGACGACTGCAATCCGGCGGCGATTCTGAGGGGCCGGAGATCACCCAACTCCTGTCCGAGTTTCAGGCCCTGGCAGACAGGGAGATCCTATATATGGGTAAATATGCCACTGCCAGAGTGTATGGGGAAGGGGAAAGGCCTGGAGCGCTACTGGCACGCATGGTCCGGAGCGCTAGACGCCCACTGGTTGTTGAGGAGCTGAGGACTCCGGAGGGAGACACAGCCACAGACGAGGAGCAGATCCTAGAGACCTTCAGGAGATATTACGCGGAGTTGTACCAATCTAAGACGCAGGGAGTGGAGGAGGAAATGGAGGATTATTTAGATCACATTGCTATGCCGTTTCTCAAGAACTTGGATAGGGAATTCTTAATGGCCCCCTTCCACCAGGACGAAATACTGGAAGCACTAGCGAGTATGAGATCGAGCAGTGCCCCGGGCTCGGATGGCCTCACCGTGAGTTTTTATGAAGCCTTTAAGGACCTACTGCTGCCGCACTTGGTTACCCTCTTTGATGCAGTTTGTGAGAACGGTGAAATGCCGCCCACTATGCGTGAGGCACTGCTCATCACTATCCCTAAACCGGGGAAACCGCCTGACCTTTGCGGCTCGTACAGACCGCTCAGCTTGCTGAATGTCGATGCTAAGATTTATGCTAAGGTCATAGCCACTCGTCTGGCCCTATTGGTCCCTGGGCTGGTCGCCCCGGAGCAGTCCGGGTTTGTCCCGTGCAGAAATTTGACCTACAATATACGCACGTACTGGGCACTATGCAGCATGTCAAGCAGGAGAACAGCGCGCTGGCAATCTTCCTTGACATGGAAAAGGCATTCAACTCGGTTGAGTGGCCCTTCATGGTACGTGTACTGCGGAAGTTGGGTTTGGGCGAGCCGTTCATGCAGCGGATTGGGGCGCTGTACCACCGTCCCGCTGCCAGGCTACGTTTGGGCGATAGAGTGTCGGAGCCGATCTACATTGGAAGGGGCACACGACAGGGTTGCCCCCTGTCGCCGCTGCTCTATGCACTGGTGGCGGAACCCCTGGCGTGTGCCATTCGGGAATACCACAGCCTCGAGGGCATTAGTTTCCCCACTTATAAAATAGGGATATCAACCTATGCAGATGATACACTGCTGTATGTTAGGGACCCGGAGGCTAACTTGGCCGCAGTTCTTCGTGAGGTGGTCCGCTTCGGCTCGCTTTCGGGCCTGAAGGTGAACTGGGATAAGTCAATTGCTTTTCCGCTCACCCCGGTGACACGGCCGTTCGCTATGGAGTACCCGCTTCAGTGGTCCTCCGACTCTGTTCGTTATCTGGGCATTCGCCTTCATACAGATCCCGAGATTCTAATCCGGGACAATTACGGGGTGGCATATAGCAAACTGGTCGATGACGTCGATACCTGGGTCAGGCTTCCGCTCTCCCTCTCGGGCAGAATCGCTTTAATGAAAATGGTGGTGCTCCCCCGGTTCCTGTTCCTCTTCCTGAATTTGCCTGTGGTATTGTCGAAGGTCTTCTTTAAACAGCTTACCAAAGTCATGATAAGACTGGCCTGGGGTGGCAAACAGCCCAGAGTTCGATGGACGACCCTGATACTCCCTTGCGAGATGGGGGGACTGGGAGCTCCGGACCTAGAACGCTATTACAGGGTGGCGCAGGCATCGCATTTACACTCTTGGATTCATGGTGATGCTCGGACACCGCACCTTATACTGGAGCGGCTGTTTGCGGACCCGCTCCCTCTGCCTGCCACTGTCTGTCTGCCCACGGACCGCACGGTTGGACACATGGGCTCGCTTAAGGCGACCAATCATGCCTGGAACCAATTGGTGAGTTCTCGTGGCAGCACATTGCTATACTCTCCACTGATGCCCGTCGAGTGGGCCCTCTGGCTTGACCGGTTGGGTGAAAAAGGAGTGATCAAAGCCCTGCGGACCCTTGGCGTAGAGAGAATGGAGGACCTATTCGCGGATGGCACGCTTAAAACCTGGGACCAACTGACTTCTACGGAGTCAGGCCACACCCTGCTACAGAAATTCCAATATCATAGACTCCGCTCTGCGTTCCGTGAAACACTGGGCCAGGACTTGGAGGAACCGGAGGAAGTCCCGGAACTGACCTATGTTATTAAATCTACCTCGCCGGCGAAGCTCGTTTCGCAGGTTAACAAGTTGGGTGTAGCGCATCAGCGATGGCAACCCTCTAAGGCCAGGGAGGCCTGGCAAGCTGATCTTCAATCCCCCATAGACGATCTTATGTGGCGATACTGCTGCTCTAGCACGCGTAAGATTTCTTTGAATAGCAGGCACCGGTTGGTGCATTTTAAATACCTACAGCGGGTGTACTACACACCTGAGCGTCTGCACCGTTATGGCCTTCGCCCCACAGCTGAATGCGAGCGCTGCCGGACAATGGTGGCCGACTTTTTCCATTTGGCATGGTTATGCCCTGGGGTGCAGGCATTCTGGGGGGAGGTCTTTGCCGAACTGGATCAGATTCTGGGGGAGACCCTACCCCGCACACCGGCGCTGGCGCTTATTGGTTATTCTAAGCCACTGGCTCCTTCTCTGCGTCGCCTGGTGGACATGGCACTACTATTAGCGAGGAGAGTGGTGGCGGCTTGCTGGACGCGAGGGCCCCTGCCAACCAAAACTAGATGGGTGCGGGACCTACAGTACTGCTGCACTCAGACGGAACTATATAGCGACCTGTTACCGCCCAGGAGTAGGCCCAAGAATTTCTGGGATCTTTATAAAGAACACCTGCAGAAGGGGGAGGTGGAGGACTCTGACACATCTGAGGCGGTTGAACTCCAGGATAGGGTGGAAGAGTAGGCACTGACTGGGTTCCTTGCTACACCGGAGGGGGACGGGCTGGGAGCGCTCCGAGTTAGGTGGGGGATGTTGAGGCTGGGAGCTGCCGGGGGGGGGGCTGTTCACTGAGGGTGGATAGACACTGGACACAGAGTAGGTACACGTAGGTTAACAGGGGGACATGTTGGTTAGGACTGGGTTGGCGGACACACAGACACACTCTAGAGGGTGGGATGGGAGTTTAGTTGGGGTTGTTTATTTTGACCTTGTCTTGGTATCAGATCTGTTGACCGCGATTGCAGTAGTAGATTGCCATTTGCCACACCGAATCAACACATGGTTCACGACAAAACGCTAATAATGGCACAGTTATACAGTCGTTGCATTACCTCGCCGCCGGGCCCCCGGGATGCCGGCAATAAGGCTGTGTTCGAAATGATCCTTTGCTGCTCATGTGATGATCATACTTTATGTGGAGATGCACTGTGCGCAGGTGTTACATTTGGTGTTGTCAATGGCTTTGCTATCAATAAAGATCTTTAAAAAAAAAAAAAAAAATGAACGTGGATTCCAGATGGATCAGTCGAAAGTGGAGGTTATTACCAATTGGAGCACTCCTCAAAATGTTAAAGCTGTGCAGAGCTTTCTTGGCTTTGCCAATTACTATAGGAGATTCATTAAAGATTTCTCAAAAATCATACATCCTATCTCGAGCCTTTTGAGGAAGAACACTCCCTTTGTTTGGAGCGAGGCTGCGGAAAACTCGTTCCGATTTTTAAAGAAACAATTCACGCAAGCTCCAATCCTTCGTCATCCTAATCCGCAAATGCCTTTCATACTGGAAACGGATGCCTCTCAACATGCGGTGCGAGGTGTACTATCTCAAAGACATCCAGTGACTGGCCAAGTACATCCTGTTGCCTTCTTTTCGAAAAAACTGACACCTTGTGAGATAAACTATACTATTTCAGACAAGGAGCTTCTCGCTATTAAAAGAGCGTGCGAGGAATGGCGTCATTATCTCCTGGGAGCAGCACACACCGTAGAAATCTATACAGATCACCGGAATTTGTTGTTTCTGAAAACGGCCAAGGCACTAACCCCCCGACAATTAAGATGGACATTGTTCTTTTCAGACTATGATTTTATCATCAAATATAAACCAGGACCCCAAAACGGGAAAGCGGACGCCCTTTCCCGCATCGGAGAATCAGAGGATCAGGGGAGGATCGGGAACCCCGAGCCTCCTTTCATATTACAGAATGTGAGTGTTCCACATCCTATGGTAGCACTGCTGTCCTCGCAGGATTTCTTGGAGGACTTGAAGGTAGCCCTGGCGAATGAGAACTTACAGGAATGGGTCCAGGAAGATCCGGAGCATCGCGCCGAAAAAGATGACCTAGCCTACCAGGGCGTAGCTCTCTTTGTCCCGACGGAAGCTCTACGACAACGAGTATTGTCATGGGTCCATGATTCCACTCTGGGTGGGCATCTGGGAACGTATAAGACTATTGCCAGTGTAGAACGCTCCTTTTGGTGGCCTCGACTACGAGAAGATGTACGACATTACATTATGAACTGTTCGATATGTGCACAAGGAAAAGCGATCCATGTGAAACCTGTGGGACTACTGAGGTCTTTGCCTATACCACCTCAGCCGTGGCATACGCTGTCTATGGATTTCATTGTCGAAATGCCCCCCTGTAATGAGAAAACAGTGATTTTGGTCGTTATCGACCATCTGACAAAAATGGGACATTTCGTACCATTGAGAGGATTGCCCACGGCGGCGGAACTGGCAGAGGTGTTTCTCCAACATATTGTAAGAGCTCATGGCATCCCTTGTGTTCTAATAACTGACAGGGGAACCCAATTCACTTCCCGATTCTGGAAGGCTCTTTGTAAAACATTGGACATAGATGCACGGCTCTCCTCCAGTTACCACCCCCAGACAGATGGCAAAACCGAACGCCTGAACCAGACGCTCGAACAGTACCTCCGATGCTTCACTCTGCAGAACAAATTGGACTGGACTACCCTGTTATGGATGGCAGAATTTGCCTATAACAATGCTGTGCACTCTACTCTGGGTTGTTCTCCCTTTTTCTGCCCCCTGGGCTACCACCCCAATGTCCTCCCTTTTGATTGGCCTGTTTGTTCCCCTGTCCCTAGTATACACGAACATCATGCACATCTCAGAGCAGTGCTCCTAGCTGCGAAAAACAATCTGGCGGAGGCACAAGCGTCTCAGAAAACATTTGCAGATAAGAAAAGGACACCTGAACCTGATTACAGGGTGGGGGATAAGGTCTGGCTCTCCACCAAACATCTTCATTTGAAAGGGGTCTCCAAACTGAAACCTAAATATGTGGGTCCTTATGCTATTGTGGAGGTCATTAACCCTGTGGCGATGAAGCTCTCCCTCCCCGATTCCTGGCAGATCCATCCCGTTTTCCATGTATCCCTACTCCGGCCCTGTCCTCCAGGTATGAGACTTCCCGATCGAAATCCGCCTGTTGAGGTAGATGGTCAGGAGGAGTATGACGTGCAGGAGATTCTTGATTCCCGTATGGTGAGGGGTAGGGTTCAGTATCTGGTGGTTTGGAAAGGCTATGGGCCTGAGGAGAGGACGTGGGAGCCTATGGACAACCTGCATTGTCCTGAGTTGGTGGCTCTCTTTCATGACACGCATCCTGGTAGGCCTGGGCGACCGCCGGGTCGGCGGTCCTCGAGAGGGGGTTCTGTAGCGATTACATGGCAGACAGGGGGCGTCCCATACCACTACCGAAAGTTTCATTGTTTTCCTGTCCGATCTCAGAGGCAGGCAGTAACCCTGAAAACTACAACTCCCAGAATGCCTAGAGGCAGGAACCATGTGGCCTCGGGAGGAACTCACATAAGCACCTCCTTTCCACCGCGACGGTGCTTGTCAATTTGTTCTGGTTTTCTTCGAGGGATGGCGGATGGTGTTCCCCGCCGGATTTCAGCTGGAAGACTTCAAGCCTTGGATGTTCGGGACTTTGTTGTTTATGGTCGTATGGAATACAGGTATTGAGGCGGCAGGAGCGTGGGCTCGCCTCCTACTCCCCTGGTAATGACTTGTATGTGTTAATTAAGGGAGCCGCGGTGCAGTTCTGAAAAACGCTTGCACTCGCGTTTTTTGATATTGCGCGTAGCGGGTGAAACAGAATTGCTTTGAACGCGTCTGACTTCGAAGACGCGTTCCGAGTCTATTTTTGGTTTCAGGGTTCAGTTCGTGAACGGTGCTTGCTACCACGGACTCGTGGTGAACTCCGCATAGGAGATACGTCTGTAGCAGCGTGATTTCTAGTGTCGGGTTGTGCAGGAACAACGCTGACATTGAGGACAACTTTTATTTTGTGTTTCACTGTGCCCTGCCTTTTGGAACCCTCCTGTTATGTTTGCCGAACCAAGAGACCTACCTTGATATTGCTGGTTAAGCATTCCCTGGAACTTTGCTAAGGACAATACAATCCTGGGGTCTTTTATTTTTGTATGTGAAGAAAGGGAAGGAATAGCCCTGGTTTGCGGTATCTTTCCTGGTAAGGTCATACCACGTTATCTTGCATATCTTAATACCCCTCAGATGAGATAAAGGTTACATATTGTGCATTCTCTCCCCTACTGCAGAGTGGATATCCTGCCTGTGTAAAGCAGTTCTTTTGACCAGACTTGAGGGACCCACTGGAAACACCGCTCTTTATTATTCTGTCCACTTCCCTTTTCCCCGGGGCGCGAGTCCATGCAGAGGTTTCCTCATCCTTTGTTGGGTGTCGCGCTCGGGAGGAATTGGGAGGCATCTCTTCTACCGTCGTCTCCGCTGGTCACCAGGTGAAGGTTAGTGGCAATTATATCCTTGAGCTGCTGCCAATCCCGACAGGCACCTCACGCAAGATGCGTGAGAATCGGCACCTTACGCGAGATGCGTGAGAATCGGCACCTCACGCGAGATGCGTGAGGTTCGGCACCTCACGCGAGATGCGTGAGGTTCGGCACCTCACGCGAGATGCGTGGGGTTCGGCACCTCACGCGAGATGCGTGAGAATCGGCAACTCATTCGAGATGCGTGAGAATCGGCACCTCACGCGAAATGTGTGAGAAACGGCACCTCACGCGAGATACGTGAGAATCGGCAACTCATGCGAGATGCGTGAGAATCGGCACCTCACGCGAAATGCGTGAGAAACGGCACCTCACGCGAGATGCGTGAGAATCGGCACGTCACGCGAGATGCGTGAGAAACGGCACCTCACACAAGATGCGTGAGAATCGACACCTCACGCACCTCACGCAAAATGCGTGAGGTTTGGCACCTCACGCGAGGTGCGTGAGGTTTGGCAGCTCACGCGAGATGCGTGAGGTTTGGCAGCTCACGCGAGATGCGTGAGGGTTGGCACCTCACGCGGGACGCGTGAGGTTTGGCACCTCACGCGAGATGCGTGAGGTTTAACACCTCACGCGAGATGCGTGAGGTTTAACACCTCACGCGAGATGCGTGAGGTTTGGCACCTCACGCGAGATGCGTGAGGTATGGCGCCTCACGCGAGATGCGTGAGGTTTGGCACTTCACGCGAGATGCGTGAGGTTTGGCACTTCACGCGAGATGCGTGAGGTTTGGCACCTCACGCGAGATGCGTGAGGTTCGGCACCTCACGCGAGATGCGTGAGGTTCGGCACCTTACGCGAGATGCGTGAGGTTCGGCATCTCACGCGAGATGCGTGAGGTCCGGCACCTCACGCGAGATGCGTGAGGTCCGGCACCTCACGCGAGATGCGTGAGGTTCGGCAACTCACGCGAGATGCGTGAGGTTCGGCACCTCACGCGAGATGTGTGAGGTTCGGCACCTCATTCCGCACTTTGCGGGAATTCAAGCGCTTCAGGGCACCTTAGGGCTCCTGGGGACATCGTGCTGCGGTGTTGGTAGCCACCATCTTGGGTGAGTGAGGGAACCAGGGAGTGCCGAATTGCTGGCGCCATCTTGGTTGGGGGGCTATTGATCGCACTACAGGACTCTTGCGTATACGGCTATATATGATGGACGCCCCTAAAGCGTGCAGCGTAGGCGCGCAGCGGCCGCGCCGGCGGAGCGCCGGAGGTGCGCCAGAGGTAAGCCCGTTTGCGCCCGTTCGCGCACAGGACGCGCCGGGCGCCGAAAGTTCTGCCTCTCGGAACCAAGATGTAACTTCTTACTCTTATTCCCGCGATGAACTTTTACGCCTTAATCTCGGTTCACTCAGTAACCGAAAGTATAATATCACCAGTAAGCACCCAGTTGCCTTGTCCTGTGGCTTGTTGAATGTGAGATCTCTCATCAAACACTGTGAAGAAATTGCGTTACTTATCGAGTCTTACCACCTAGACGTACTCTTCATGACAGAGACTTGGACAACACCGACTAGCTCGGTGGAACTGGGGACAGCTTGTCCCCCTGGCTTCAAAATAATGCATGGGACAGAGTCGGCATTGGTGACTGTTCTCGATGACCTTCGAACGCGTGCCGACCAGGGTCGAGCAGCCTTTTTAGTGCTGCTCGACATGTCGGCCGCGTTCGACACGGTCAGCCATGCAATCCTGATCAGGAGACTGACGGAGGCTGGGGTGTCCGGCTTGGCCCTTGAATGGCTGGTGTCATATCTCGATCAAAGGCACCAGGTAGTTGCCCTGCCACCCTTTAAATCCAACCTCAGGAGGGATGGCCAGGGAGTACCCCAGGGCTCGGCCATCAGCTCCATTCTTTTAAATCTTTACCTCCGTCCCCTGATCACGCTGATTAAATCTTTTGGCATAACAGTCACCAACTACGCCGATGACACCCAACTTATCTTCTAGTTTGAGGGTAAGGACGGGGTGTCACAGGAGGTCTTCCATCGATGCATGAGCACCACGGCAGAATGGCTGGGTAACAACTCCCTACAATTTAACAGCTCGAAAACCGAGGTGCTACATTGCTCTATGGATCGGACCCCTAGACCCCTACCACAGGGTTTTTGGCCTCCTGATTTCCAAGGTACTAGTCTGCCTGCCGAATCGGTTCGGAATTTGGGGGTAATGTTTAGTTCCGACTTACAGCTGGACACATCAGTGAACAAAACGGTGGCCACTTGTATGGCATTACTTGGATCATTGCGAAAGATTCTACCCTTGCTCCCGGTACAGGCCAGACCAGAGGTAGTGCGGAGCATAATTTTAAGTCGTCTCGACTACTGCAACGCACTGCTGCTGGGGGCACCAGTTACTCTGCTAGGAAAACTCCAACAAGTACAGAATTTTGCTGCCAAACTGGCACTCTCGCGACGCCGCCTGGACTCTTCTGCCAAGGCACTTAGGGACCTCCATTGGTTGCCAATCTCTCAACGGGTGAACTTCAAAGCTTTGTGTTTGGTTTTTAGGGCTCTACACGGACAAGGCCCGTCTCCTCTGCAGGACCATTTCTCATGGTACATCCCTCCAAGACCACTCCCGTCAGCCTCGGCTTACTTGGTGGTAGTACCCAAGTTTCTGAGGTCCCGGATGGGTGGTCGGTCCTTCAGGTTTACCTCAGCGCGGCTGTGGAATTCTCTACCGCTAGGCCTGAGGGGCCTGGAAGATTTTTCTTCCTTTAAAAAAGCATTAAAGACCCATCTGTTCCCGAAAACAATGTAAATAGATTGGAAGCTGGAAACATCATGTATTGTGTCATAACAGTCTAACCGCCAGGATGCCCGTCGGGTGACAGTTATAGCGCTATAAAAGAACGCCTATACATAACATACATACATACATAATCGCATGTAAATTATACTTAAGTATTTAAATGTTGCCTGTCTCTGCCGGCTTCGGAGTGAGGGGGATTTCGTTAAGGAGGCGGGTTTCAGAGGGGTGAAGAAGAAGCTCTCTAGTCTGGGGGTTGAGGTGGTTTGTGTTGCGCCACGCGCCGGGACTCCTTTACCCTGTCACCCGGGATGCTCAGCTCATGCATGTGAGAAGTTGGCCTGATATGCAGTGCTCACTATTCTAGTGATCACTATGTATCAGTCCGAACAACCCTTATTGATGATTGGTTGTAAGTCAACCGTAGACTAGCTATCCTAGTAGCATGGACAAGAGCAGTCTTTAGGCTAGACTCTAGAGGGCGTGTTAAGCCAGCTGTTATACCATCACATATACCCCTTGAACACCAAGTGAAAGGACACCACACAAGTTGTTATGAAAATAAACAGTTATTTATTTAGAACACAACAACCCTGGACTCTTTATGAGGACAGGGTGCTAAGCACAATACAAAGCTCTTAAGAAAATACGCAAAGTTGCACAATTTACACAAATGCCCGAGGGGCGCGAAAAACCATATACTCTGAAAGTGGAATGCGAAATTACTAGCAGGTAAGTACTACTCTAATAGACTTTAGGATCGCTAGGATTGGACTACTGAACCTTCAGATTACTAGCAGGAGGCCTAGGGGGATCGGGTGCAGAGTGTGCACTCTCACGCGGGATGCGGGAAAAAGTCTATGGTTGCCAGAAATTACAAAGTTAGTGTTATCGGACGAATCCGACTAGGTAGAGCTGAAACGAAAAAGGATCTGGACCCTTGGATAGTGAGGCTATGCTGGGGCACCAAAATGCCGAGGTTACCTAGCCCAGGGGCTGCGGATGCATAGGTCTGGAAAGACGTCGGGAATCCTCGTTGCAGTCTATGGAGCCTGAAAGAAGAAGTTGCTGGCAGGCGACCAGTGTTGAAGTTCGAAGTGATCCAAGCCTGGATCGAAGATGGAAGACACCTGTAAGCAGAGGGGACCAAGTTCTGAATCACTAGCCAGTGATTAGCTGGGCACCAGGATGGCACAGGACGAAGTCACCTCGACCAGGTGAGTGGGCGACGCTGGGCTCTGCAGTCTCACTGACCAGGAGGCGTTGTCGGCGACCAGGATGGAGGTGCGAGCTGTCCCACGATGGTATCTGCTGTCGACGTTGCTGGACCCAGGATTGAGGCAACAAGTCTTGGCAAATGCAAGCCCACGCGGTGGACTCAAAATGGCGTCTGGAGTGGACCAGGAGGGTCCGGGGTGCTCCTCTGTTGGAGGGGAGCAAGGGTCAGTCTGGAGCAACCAGACCAGCGGTGTTGTTGTCGGTGGGCGTCGTCAAGAGGGCCACAAGCCAGCAGGCAAGTAGCCGGACAACGCGGTGAGCAGCAAAGAGCAGAAGGGCCCCACGCAGATCTGGTGGATGCTGGGGGGCTGGACTTCGGTGCTGGAGCTGCTCAGGGTCAGGGCTTCTCGAACCCCAAAGCACTCACTCGAGGATCCCTCAGCGGTCGTGCTGGATAAGCGTCATGCAGTTCTGAAGATGGCCGGTCCCTCGAGGTCTCGTCGCACCCACGGATCTCAGCTGAGCTGAGGATGTGGGTAGAGGTCAGAGGTGCCAGGGAAGCCGGGTCTCGTCGTGCTGGTCGGTCGGATTCCGGAGGAAGGACGTGCAGCAAACCGCAGTGTTCTTAGATGGTGCCTGCGGGTGCAGGGTGACTACTCCTTAGTCACAAGGGAGAAATCTTGAGAAGAAGTCTTGAGTTCCTTTCGTGGAAAGTAGTTTCAGGATTCAAAGATGATCTAATTTGGAAGGGGGCCCGCTCCTATCTTTATACTAGTAAGGGGGCTGGCACGCGACTAGGTCCTGCCCATGGGTGGGACCAGGAAGGGGGGTGGTTACACCCCTCTCCCATGCCGGACTTTCCCCAGGTCAGGAGCTGGTGTGCCTCTGGAACTGGTTCTAGCCGGCCTATGCATAGTGAGCACCGGGGTGCCACTTGTAGTCACCTTCCTCTAAAGCCCTGCCTACCCAGGATACACAAAACCCTGTCTGGGATGGTGCTAGCACCGCCCCTGACAGGAAACCCTTTGTCCAAGCCTCCCTCGCTGGAAGGACTCCCAGCAGCAGGAGGTCAGACTTGTGTCTGTGGTGGCAGCATCCATTTTGTGATGCTGAGGCTTGAGTTAACTTTAACCGGGGTTCACAGTTACATACATGTCGTGTCCCTCTAGAAGGGTGGAATGCTAACCCCGTCGCCAGAATTGGCGAGGAGTTAGTATTCCAATTCGTATGACACCTTACTCGACATGTTTTGATAAAGCGATACCAGAGTTGGCATATAACTGCGAGGATTATAATGCACTTAAGAGTATATGGTATGCGTTATCATGGAACAGCTATTAGGACTTGGTTCCGCAAGCTGCAAACGGGCTCAGCTCATGCCAGAGCACCATCTCACATGATTCCAAGATTCCAAGCACTCTGCCTTCAGGATTGTCAAGGCCTGCCATAGGAGTGACTGATAGGAATCTATGTGTCCATTTTAGGGTTAGATATAGGTATACTATATCTAAAGCAAAGGGTGATTACACCACCTTGCCCCAGCTGTCGTGCAGCCAGTTGTGTCAGATTTAGATGGCCAGCCAGGGGTGGCATAATACATGCTGCAGCCCCTGGTAGGCCTCTTTAACCACATCCTGGGCCGACCGGTGGACTCAACGCTTCGGTTGGACAGGGCCCATAGGACGGGCCCGCCCAGGGCGGCCTCATCCCAACCGGCTGACATCTTGGTCTGCGTGCAGGACTTCCGCACGAAGGAGGAGATCCTTAGCAAAGCGCGCCAGATGGGAACCATCTCATATGGTGCCCATTCGCCGACTCTATATCAGGACCTCGCCTCCATCACCCTGGAGAAACGACGGTCATTCCGACCGATCACGGCAGAACTGCGACGCAACATCCCATATAGCTGGGGTCACCCCTTTCTCCTGGTGTTTAAGCTGGACAACAAGGTTCACCAGTTGCGGTCTTTCAGGGATGCATGCAAATTGCTAGGCCTCGAGGAACCGACGGAGGATGACGATCAGCCTGGAGGGGGAGCAAATGGCATGGACGGCCCTGGGCAGTGGAAACAGCAACGGCGACGACGAAGACTGAGGCGCCCGGCAGCGCAAGAGATCGAAGATGGTCGCCGCGCTGCGGTAGAAACCGTAGCGCTGGGACTGGCAACCTCCGACAGCGCATAACCAACGATGAGGTGGCACGAGGGCTTTTGATGAGACAGTGGGGATTGGGGCCGACTGAGTCTGCGGCGGGGGCGGAGGTATTGGACTCCGACACATTCCCCCGAAGGTGTCCCAACCTCCTCGTCTACAACTATGGACGTTGGACAGGACTATTTTTGGTATTCTTCAAGTTGGGGAAGGGGAGGGAGGGTGGTCTCCTTGGCAGGTGGAGGCGTGGGGTGAGACTGTTTGCTTCTTTGGCCAGTCAGGAAAAGGGGGTTTCTGGACTGGGAGAGACCTTTCCCATTCATCTCTGGATGAAGGACTATCAATGTTGGCATCTTGGGATTGCGGGGGGGTGGGGGGCTGTCAAGGGTTTTGTTCATTGTGGGGAGGAGGGTGTTGTTGGTAAGGGGGAGGAACTCCGGATCCGAGTGAATGTTGGACTTAAAGGGTGTGGCGAATTCCGCAGATCTGAGGGTCCTGGGTGGCCGGGGCAGCTGCGAGACAGGGCTTGGCTGCTGTTTTGGCCACTGGAAGTTTTCTCAGAGAGCGTGTGGGGTATGACTCCTTATGCCTGCGACTGAGTTGAGTGTGCTCACGTTGTATGTGCGTGGGCACAGTCCGGTTAAGCGGCGAGCGGTGCTGTCCCTGCTGGAGAATTCAAAAGCAGATATCTGTCTCCTCCAGGAAACGCATTTGCTAACTAAGGATTGTCATAGGCTTAAATCCCGTCACTTTCCGACACAACTTTTCTCATCCACGACCACAAAGACTGCTGGGGTGGCGCTCCTGGTGTCAAAGCGATTTAAGGGGAAGCAGTTACACCGGGGGACAGAGGTTAAAGGGCGACTCCTATCCTGCAGGTTCTCACTGGGTGCTCACACCTTCACGGTGATTGCGGTTTATGCGCTAAATGAGGGGCAGGAGAAGTTCTTCCACCAAGTGCTTACTGAAGCAGCGGCGGCACCTGATAGACACGTTCTGGTTGGGGGGGGGACCTCAATTTAGTTTTTGACAACCTACTTGACAGGTCAGCGCAGCGATCCACGCAGGCAGGCACTTTATCGGAGGGGGGACGGAACAGATTGTCAGAACTGGGTATGACGGACTTGTGGCGGTCCCTCCACCGGGCGACCGGGACTACACATATTACTCCAACGCCCACAAAACCTATGCGCGCCTAGATTATTTTCTAACATCCACTTCATTTAGAGCGCTGGCGTCAAGCGTTGAGATAAGAGCAGCAGCCCTTTCCGATCATGCACCACTCACAGCAGTGTTTACCTTCCCACCGGTGGGGCGCAGTGCCCATTGCTGGAGACTGAGGGACACGCTGCTGCAGAGACAGGGGGTTGTGGCCAAGATCAAGGAAGCTATAGCTGAATACCTGGTACACAACACACCGACGGACACTTCACATGCAACACATTGGGCAGCACTCAAGGCAGTCATACGGGGCGAGTTCATTGCAATCGCGGCAGCAGAAAATGTGGAGAGGGCCCGTAAGAGAGACGAGCTCTCTGCCCGCACGAAGGAATTGGAGCAGGTACACCAGAGGACAGGGGCGCCGCGGGTGTGGAAACAGTTGTGAGTGGCACGTCAACAGTTAGCAGCACTAGATCAAGATAGAGCAGAATACGCAGTACTACGGGTACGACTTGCATACTACACGGGAGGCGACAGATGCGGGAGGCTGTTGGGTCGGGCACTCCGCGAACAGCAGCAGCGACACTCGGTGCAGGAAATGCACACGCAGGACGGAGTCACAGTGACGGAGGACTGAGCTATAGCGCAGGCATTTAGTGACTTTTATACCACACTATACGAGGGGGCTGCTCTGGATCCAGCGGACGGGGCGGCCTTCCTGGACTCGGTGTCCATACCGGCTTTATCGACGGAACAATCAGAACTCCTTGACAGGGAGATCCGTCCTGAAGAAGTCATTGCCGCGATCTCCCGCCTCAAGCTGGCCAAGGCGCCGGGACCGGATGGCTTCACCGCCGCCTTTTACAAAACATTCTGCCCCCAGGTTGCTCCGTTGTTGACTGCCCTCTTTAATTCCTTCTTGGAGCCCGGCGCCATCCCAAGAGATCTGATGAGTGCCATGATCTCGGTCATTCCCAAACCGGGGAAGGACCCAACGCAATGCGGGGCCTACCGCCCAATCTCGTTACTTAACGTAGATCTGAAGCTTTACACCAGTATACTGTCGAAGCGGCTGGGCCCACTTATGCCGGGTCTGATTGATCCGGACCAGGCCGGCTTTATACCGGAGCGCCAAACGGTCGACAACACAAAAAGAGCACTCCACTTAGTGGAACGGGCCTCCAGGTTGCCGGGAGAGTTCATGATGTTGGCAATTGATGCGGAGAAGGCCTTCGAACGTGTCCACTGGCCGTACTTGGAACAGGTGCTCATCAAGGCAGGGTTAGGCGCGAGATTTCGTACTGCTATACCTTCCCCACGGCGTTGGTTCGGGTGAATGGCTGCTCATCGCCCGTATTCCCCATCGAACGCGGAACTCGGCAGGGGTGTCCGCTCTCGCCCCTGCTCTTCGCGCTGTATATGGAACCCCTGGCGCAGGCCATGCGATTGCATCCGACCATTAAGGGGATTAAATTCAGGGCTTATATCCACACATTTAGCTTATACGCTGATGACGTCTTGCTTTCCTTTGCTTCTCCTGCGGCATCCCTGCCGGCCGGGGCGGCCATCCTGGATGCGTTTGCGAAGGCCTCTGGCTTTAAGGTGAACATGACGAAATCAGTAGCACTTGACCTTTCCTTGGAGGCACACACGCGGGCCTCCCTAGAAGCACAATTCCCCTTCCAATGGGCAGACGGTGCAGTCCCCTACCTGGGCATACAATTGGCGGCCACGCTACCAGAAACGGTGCGTCTCAACTATGCTAACCTTAGTCGCACTATCCGCGCGGAGGTCGGGCGGTGGCGGCACCTCCCACTATCTAGGCTGGGCCGAGTGGCAGCAGTAAAGATGACAATCCTGCCGCAAGTTTTATACCTTTTTCGGGCTAGCCCGCTCCGTCCCCCAGAGGGATGGATTCGCCGCACGCAATCGGAGCTGGCTCAGTTTGTGTGGAACGGGAAACGGCCCAGACTCAAGCTGAGGCTAGCGATGCTTCCCCCGGAGAATGGTGGGCTGGGCCTGCCGGATTTGCGTCACTATTTCCAGGCGACCCAACTCAGAACTCTAGTGGAATGGAGCAAATGGGAATCGGAGCGCTATTGGTTGTTCCAGGACCAAGCGGTCGAGGGGCGTCCACTCCAGGAGGTGCCTTTCCTGCGGCGACAACACCGGCCCCCTACCTATACGCCTCCTTCGTCACGAGGGTACCGCTAGAGGTATGGGATCGAACATGCGTCTTACACGACCTGACGACCTTCCCGTCTCCCCTCACACCCCTGTTAGAGAACCCTGACTTCGGCCCGGGTAGGGATGTCCAGGCCTTTGCGTGGTGGCGCCCAGCAGGATGCCGATGCCTTTTTCACATGTATTCAGGTGCGGGAGTGATGCCTTTTGAGGAATTCCGGAAGACCTATGACCTCCCGGAGGCTGAACGCCTTAGGTATCTACAGGTCCGACATTGGGCGCTTCAACCCCAGATCCGTGGAGACGCTACACGCAAGCTCAGTAAATATGAATACTGGCTTCTCTCGCGCACCACAGATAAGCGAATCATTTCAGACATACATCAGCTCCTCTTGGACAGATACTCGCGCGTTTATAATGCAGGACGGGCTAGATGGGAGAGGGAACTGGGGCGGACTCTGCGCAACAAAGAATGGGAGGACATTTACTACCGCGCCAGACACTCACGAGATGCGTGAGGTTTGGCACCTCACGCGAGATGCGTGAGATTCGGCATCTCACGCAAGATGCGTGAGGTTTGGCACCTCACGCGAGATGCGTGAGGTTTGGCACCTCACGCGAGATGCGTGAGGTTTGACACCTCACGCGAGGTGCGTGAGGTTTGGCACTTCACGCGAGATGCGTGAGGTTTAGCACCTCACGCGAGATGCGTGAGGTTTGGCCCCTCACTCTAGATGAGTGAGGTTTGGCACCTCACGTGAGATACGTGAGGTTTGGCACCTCACGCGAGATGCGTGAGGTTTGGCAGCTCACGCGAGATGCGTGAGGTTTGGCAGCTCACGCGAGATGCGTGAGGTTTGGCACCTCACGCGAGATGCGTGAGGTTCGGTACCTCACGCGAGATGCGTGAGGTTCGGTACCTCACGCGAGATGCGTGAGGTTTGGCCCCTCACTCGAGATGAGTGAGGTTTGGCACCTCACGCGAGATGCGTGAGGTTTGGCAGCTCACGCGAGATGCGTGAGGTTTAACACCTCACGCGAGATGCGTGAGGGTTGGACCCTCACGCGAGATGCGTGAGGTATGGCGCCTCACGCGAGATGCGTGAGGTTTGGCACTTTACGCGAGATGCGTGAGGTTCGGCACCTCACGCGAGAAGCGTGAGGTTCGGCACCTCACGCGAGATGCGTGAGGTTCGGCACCTTACGCGAGATGCGTGAGCTTCAGGGCACCTTAGGGCTCCTGGGGACATCGCGCTGCGGTGTTGGTAGCCGCCATCTTGGGTGAGTGAGGGAACCAGGGAGTGCCGAATTGCTGGCGCCATCTTGGTTGGGGGGCTATTGATCGCACTACAGGACTCTTGCGTATACGGCTATATATGATGGACGCCCCTAAAGCGTGCAGCGTAGGCGCGCAGCGGCCGCGCCGGCGGAGCGCCGGAGGTGCGCCAGAGGTAAGCCCGTTTGCGCCCGTTCGCGCACAGGACGCGCCGGGCGCCGAAAGTTCTGCCTCTCGGAACCAAGATGTAACTTCTTACTCTTATTCCCGCGATGAACTTTTACGCCTTAATCTCGGTTCACTCAGTAACCGAAAGTATAATATCACCAGTAAGCACCCAGTTGCCTTGTCCTGTGGCTTGTTGAATGTGAGATCTCTCATCAAACACTGTGAAGAAATTGCGTTACTTATCGAGTCTTACCACCTAGACGTACTCTTCATGACAGAGACTTGGACAACACCGACTAGCTCGGTGGAACTGGGGACAGCTTGTCCCCCTGGCTTCAAAATAATGCATGGGACAGAGTCGGCATTGGTGACTGTTCTCGATGACCTTCGAACGCGTGCCGACCAGGGTCGAGCAGCCTTTTTAGTGCTGCTCGACATGTCGGCCGCGTTCGACACGGTCAGCCATGCAATCCTGATCAGGAGACTGACGGAGGCTGGGGTGTCCGGCTTGGCCCTTGAATGGCTGGTGTCATATCTCGATCAAAGGCACCAGGTAGTTGCCCTGCCACCCTTTAAATCCAACCTCAGGAGGGATGGCCAGGGAGTACCCCAGGGCTCGGCCATCAGCTCCATTCTTTTAAATCTTTACCTCCGTCCCCTGATCACGCTGATTAAATCTTTTGGCATAACAGTCACCAACTACGCCGATGACACCCAACTTATCTTCTAGTTTGAGGGTAAGGACGGGGTGTCACAGGAGGTCTTCCATCGATGCATGAGCACCACGGCAGAATGGCTGGGTAACAACTCCCTACAATTTAACAGCTCGAAAACCGAGGTGCTACATTGCTCTATGGATCGGACCCCTAGACCCCTACCACAGGGTTTTTGGCCTCCTGATTTCCAAGGTACTAGTCTGCCTGCCGAATCGGTTCGGAATTTGGGGGTAATGTTTAGTTCCGACTTACAGCTGGACACATCAGTGAACAAAACGGTGGCCACTTGTATGGCATTACTTGGATCATTGCGAAAGATTCTACCCTTGCTCCCGGTACAGGCCAGACCAGAGGTAGTGCGGAGCATAATTTTAAGTCGTCTCGACTACTGCAACGCACTGCTGCTGGGGGCACCAGTTACTCTGCTAGGAAAACTCCAACAAGTACAGAATTTTGCTGCCAAACTGGCACTCTCGCGACGCCGCCTGGACTCTTCTGCCAAGGCACTTAGGGACCTCCATTGGTTGCCAATCTCTCAACGGGTGAACTTCAAAGCTTTGTGTTTGGTTTTTAGGGCTCTACACGGACAAGGCCCGTCTCCTCTGCAGGACCATTTCTCATGGTACATCCCTCAAAGACCACTCCCGTCAGCCTCGGCTTACTTGGTGGTAGTACCCAAGTTTCTGAGGTCCCGGATGGGTGGTCGGTCCTTCAGGTTTACCTCAGCGCGGCTGTGGAATTCTCTACCGCTAGGCCTGAGGGGCCTGGAAGATTTTTCTTCCTTTAAAAAAGCATTAAAGACCCATCTGTTCCCGAAAACAATGTAAATAGATTGGAAGCTGGAAACATCATGTATTGTGTCATAACAGTCTAACCGCCAGGATGCCCGTCGGGTGACAGTTATAGCGCTATAAAAGAACGCCTATACATAACATACATACATACATAATCGCATGTAAATTATACTTAAGTATTTAAATGTTGCCTGTCTCTGCCGGCTTCAGAGTGAGGGGGATTTCGTTAAGGAGGCGGGTTTCAGAGGGGTGAAGAAGAAGCTCTCTAGTCTGGGGGTTGAGGTGGTTTGTGTTGCGCCACGCGCCGGGACTCCTTTACCCTGTCACCCGGGATGCTCAGCTCATGCATGTGAGAAGTTGGCCTGATATGCAGTGCTCACTATTCTAGTGATCACTATGTATCAGTCCGAACAACCCTTATTGATGATTGGTTGTAAGTCAACCGTAGACCAGCTATCCTAGTAGCATGGACAAGAGCAGTCTTTAGGCTAGACTCTAGAGGGCGTGTTAAGCCAGCTGTTATACCATCACATATACCCCTTGAACACCAAGTGAAAGGACACCACACAAGTTGTTATGAAAATAAACAGTTATTTATTTAGAACACAACAACCCTGGACTCTTTATGAGGACAGGGTGCTAAGCACAATACAAAGCTCTTAAGAAAATACGCAAAGTTGCACAATTTACACAAATGCCCGAGGGGCGCGAAAAACCATATACTCTGAAAGTGGAATGCGAAATTACTAGCAGGTAAGTACTACTCTAATAGACTTTAGGATCGCTAGGACTGGACTACTGAACCTTCAGATTACTAGCAGGAGGCCTAGGGGGATCGGGTGCAGAGTGTGCACTCTCACGCGGGATGCGGGAAAAAGTCTATGGTTGCCAGAAATTACAAAGTTAGTGTTATCGGACGAATCCGACTAGGTAGAGCTGAAACGAAAAAGGATCTGGACCCTTGGATAGTGAGGCTATGCTGGGGCACCGAAATGCCGAGGTTACCTAGCCCAGGGGCTGCGGATGCATAGGTCTGGAAAGACGTCGGGAATCCTCGTTGCAGTCTATGGAGCCTGAAAGAAGAAGTTGCTGGCAGGCGACCAGTGTTGAAGTTCGAAGTGATCCAAGCCTGGATCGAAGATGGAAGACACCTGTAAGCAGAGGGGACCAAGTTCTGAATCACTAGCCAGTGATTAGCTGGGCACCAGGATGGCACAGGACGAAGTCACCTCGACCAGGTGAGTGGGCGACGCTGGGCTCTGCAGTCTCACTGACCAGGAGGCGTTGTCGGCGACCAGGATGGAGGTGCGAGCTGTCCCACGATGGTATCTGCTGTCGACGTTGCTGGACCCAGGATTGGGGCAACAAGTCTTGGCAAATGCAAGCCCACGCGGTGGACTCAAAATGGCGTCTGGAGTGGACCAGGAGGGTCCGGGGTGCTCCTCTGTTGGAGGGGAGCAAGGGTCAGTCTGGAGCAACCAGACCAGCGGTGTTGTCGTCGGTGGGCGTCGTCAAGAGGGCCACAAGCCAGCAGGCAAGTAGCCGGACAACGCGGTGAGCAGCAAAGAGCAGAAGGGCCCCACGCAGATCTGGTGGATGCTGGGGGGCTGGACTTCGGTGCTGGAGCTGCTCAGGGTCAGGGCTTCTCGAACCCCAAAGCACTCACTCGAGGATCCCTCAGCGGTCGTGCTGGATAAGCGTCATGCAGTTCTGAAGATGGCCGGTCCCTCGAGGTCTCGTCGCACCCACGGATCTCAGCTGAGCTGAGGATGTGGGTAGAGGTCAGAGGTGCCAGGGAAGCCGGGTCTCGTCGTGCTGGTCGGTCGGATTCCGGAGGAAGGACGTGCAGCAAACCGCAGTGTTCTTAGATGGTGCCTGCGGGTGCAGGGTGACTACTCCTTAGTCACAAGGGAGAAATCTTGAGAAGAAGTCTTGAGTTCCTTTCGTGGAAAGTAGTTTCAGGATTCAAAGATGATCTAATTTGGAAGGGGCCCGCTCCTATCTTTATACTAGTAAGGGGGCTGGCACGCGACTAGGTCCTGCCCATGGGTGGGACCAGGAAGGGGGGTGGTTACACCCCTCTCCCATGCCGGACTTTCCCCAGGTCAGGAGCTGGTGTGCCTCTGGAACTGGTTCTAGCCGGCCTATGCATAGTGAGCACCGGGGTGCCACTTGTAGTCACCTTCCTCTAAAGCCCTGCCTACCCAGGATACACAAAACCCTGTCTGGGATGGTGCTAGCACCGCCCCTGACAGGAAACCCTTTGTCCAAGCCTCCCTCGCTGGAAGGACTCCCAGCAGCAGGAGGTCAGACTTGTGTCTGTGGTGGCAGCATCCATTTTGTGATGCTGAGGCTTGAGTTAACTTTAACCGGGGTTCACAGTTACATACATGTCGTGTCCCTCTAGAAGGGTGGAATGCTAACCCCGTCGCCAGAATTGGCGAGGAGTTAGTATTCCAATTCGTATGACACCTTACTCGACATGTTTTGATAAAGCGATACCAGAGTTGGCATGTAACTGCGAGGATTATAATGCACTTAAGAGTATATGGTATGCGTTATCATGGAACAGCTATTAGGACTTGGTTCCGCAAGCTGCAAACGGGCTCAGCTCATGCCAGAGCACCATCTCACATGATTCCAAGATTCCAAGCACTCTGCCTTCAGGATTGTCAAGGCCTGCCATAGGAGTGACTGATAGGAATCTATGTGTCCATTTTAGGGTTAGATATAGGTATACTATATCTAAAGCAAAGGGTGATTACACCACCTTGCCCCAGCTGTCGTGCAGCCAGTTGTGTCAGATTTAGATGGCCAGCCAGGGGTGGCATAATACATGCTGCAGCCCCTGGTAGGCCTCTTTAACCACATCCTGGGCCGACCGGTGGACTCAACGCTTCGGTTGGACAGGGCCCATAGGACGGGCCCGCCCAGGGCGGCCTCATCCCAACCGGCTGACATCTTGGTCTGCGTGCAGGACTTCCGCACGAAGGAGGAGATCCTTAGCAAAGCGCGCCAGATGGGAACCATCTCATATGGTGCCCATTCGCCGACTCTATATCAGGACCTCGCCTCCATCACCCTGGAGAAACGACGGTCATTCCGACCGATCACGGCAGAACTGCGACGCAACATCCCATATAGCTGGGGTCACCCCTTTCTCCTGGTGTTTAAGCTGGACAACAAGGTTCACCAGTTGCGGTCTTTCAGGGATGCATGCAAATTGCTAGGCCTCGAGGAACCGACGGAGGATGACGATCAGCCTGGAGGGGGAGCAAATGGCATGGACGGCCCTGGGCAGTGGAAACGGCAACGGCGACGACGAAGACTGAGGCGCCCGGCAGCGCAAGAGATCGAAGATGGTCGCCGCGCTGCGGTAGAAACCGTAGCGCTGGGACTGGCAACCTCCGACAGCGCATAACCAACGATGAGGTGGCACGAGGGCTTTTGATGAGACAGTGGGGATTGGGGCCGACTGAGTCTGCGGCGGGGGCGGAGGTATTGGACTCCGACACATTCCCCCGAAGGTGTCCCAACCTCCTCGTCTACAACTATGGACGTTGGACAGGACTATTTTTGGTATTCTTCAAGTTGGGGAAAGGGGAGGGAGGGTGGTCTCCTTGGCAGGTGGAGGCGTGGGGTGAGACTGTTTGCTTCTTTGGCCAGTCAGGAAAAGGGGGTTTCTGGACTGGGAGAGACCTTTCCCATTCATCTCTGGATGAAGGACTATCAATGTTGGCATCTTGGGATTGCGGGGGGTGGGGGGCTGTCAAGGGTTTTGTTCATTGTGGGGAGGAGGGTGTTGTTGGTAAGGGGGAGGAACTCCGGATCCGAGTGAATGTTGGACTTAAAGGGTGTGGCGAATTCCGCAGATCTGAGGGTCCTGGGTGGCCGGGGCAGCTGCGAGACAGGGCTTGGCTGCTGTTTTGGCCACTGGAAGTTTTCTCAGAGAGCGTGTGGGGTATGACTCCTTATGCCTGCGACTGAGTTGAGTGTGCTCACGTTGTATGTGCGTGGGCACAGTCCGGTTAAGCGGCGAGCGGTGCTGTCCCTGCTGGAGAATTCAAAAGCAGATATCTGTCTCCTCCAGGAAACGCATTTGCTAACTAAGGATTGTCATAGGCTTAAATCCCGTCACTTTCCGACACAACTTTTCTCATCCACGACCACAAAGACTGCTGGGGTGGCGCTCCTGGTGTCAAAGCGATTTAAGGGGAAGCAGTTACACCGGGGGACAGAGGTTAAAGGGCGACTCCTATCCTGCAGGTTCTCACTGGGTGCTCACACCTTCACGGTGATTGCGGTTTATGCGCTAAATGAGGGGCAGGAGAAGTTCTTCCACCAAGTGCTTACTGAAGCAGCGGCGGCACCTGATAGACACGTTCTGGTTGGGGGGGGGACCTCAATTTAGTTTTTGACAACCTACTTGACAGGTCAGCGCAGCGATCCACGCAGGCAGGCACTTTATCGGAGGGGGGACGGAACAGATTGTCAGAACTGGGTATGACGGACTTGTGGCGGTCCCTCCACCGGGCGACCGGGACTACACATATTACTCCAACGCCCACAAAACCTATGCGCGCCTAGATTATTTTCTAACATCCACTTCATTTAGAGCGCTGGCGTCAAGCGTTGAGATAAGAGCAGCAGCCCTTTCCGATCATGCACCACTCACAGCAGTGTTTACCTTCCCACCGGTGGGGCGCAGTGCCCGTTGCTGGAGACTGAGGGACACGCTGCTGCAGAGACAGGGGGTTGTGGCCAAGATCAAGGAAGCTATAGCTGAATACCTGGTACACAACACACCGACGGACACTTCACATGCAACACATTGGGCAGCACTCAAGGCAGTCATACGGGGCGAGTTCATTGCAATCGCGGCAGCAGAAAATGTGGAGAGGGCCCGTAAGAGAGACGAGCTCTCTGCCCGCACGAAGGAATTGGAGCAGGTACACCAGAGGACAGGGGCGCCGCGGGTGTGGAAACAGTTGTGAGTGGCACGTCAACAGTTAGCAGCACTAGATCAAGATAGAGCAGAATACGCAGTACTACGGGTACGACTTGCATACTACACGGGAGGCGACAGATGCGGGAGGCTGTTGGGTCGGGCACTCCGCGAACAGCAGCAGCGACACTCGGTGCAGGAAATGCACACGCAGGACGGAGTCACAGTGACGGAGGACTGAGCTATAGCGCAGGCATTTAGTGACTTTTATACCACACTATACGAGGGGGCTGCTCTGGATCCAGCGGACGGGGCGGCCTTCCTGGACTCGGTGTCCATACCGGCTTTATCGACGGAACAATCAGAACTCCTTGACAGGGAGATCCGTCCTGAAGAAGTCATTGCCGCGATCTCCCGCCTCAAGCTGGCCAAGGCGCCGGGACCGGATGGCTTCACCGCCGCCTTTTACAAAACATTCTGCCCCCAGGTTGCTCCGTTGTTGACTGCCCTCTTTAATTCCTTCTCGGAGCCCGGCGCCATCCCAAGAGATCTGATGAGTGCCATGATCTCGGTCATTCCCAAACCGGGGAAGGACCCAACGCAATGCGGGGCCTACCGCCCAATCTCGTTACTTAACGTAGATCTGAAGCTTTACACCAGTATACTGTCGAAGCGGCTGGGCCCACTTATGCCGGGTCTGATTGATCCGGACCAGGCCGGCTTTATACCGGAGCGCCAAACGGTCGACAACACAAAAAGAGCACTCCACTTAGTGGAACGGGCCTCCAGGTTGCCGGGAGAGTTCATGATGTTGGCAATTGATGCGGAGAAGGCCTTCGAACGTGTCCACTGGCCGTACTTGGAACAGGTGCTCATCAAGGCAGGGTTAGGCGCGAGATTTCGTACTGCTATACCTTCCCCACGGCGTTGGTTCGGGTGAATGGCTGCTCATCGCCCGTATTCCCCATCGAACGCGGAACTCGGCAGGGGTGTCCGCTCTCGCCCCTGCTCTTCGCGCTGTATATGGAACCCCTGGCGCAGGCCATGCGATTGCATCCGACCATTAAGGGGATTAAATTCGGGGCTTATATCCACACATTTAGCTTATACGCTGATGACGTCTTGCTTTCCTTTGCTTCTCCTGCGGCATCCCTGCCGGCCGGGGCGGCCATCCTGGATGCGTTTGCGAAGGCCTCTGGCTTTAAGGTGAACATGACGAAATCAGTAGCACTTGACCTTTCCTTGGAGGCACACACGCGGGCCTCCCTAGAAGCACAATTCCCCTTCCAATGGGCAGACGGTGCAGTCCCCTACCTGGGCATACAATTGGCGGCCACGCTACCAGAAACGGTGCGTCTCAACTATGCTAACCTTAGTCGCACTATCCGCGCGGAGGTCGGGCGGTGGCGGCACCTCCCACTATCTAGGCTGGGCCGAGTGGCAGCAGTAAAGATGACAATCCTGCCGCAAGTTTTATACCTTTTTCGGGCTAGCCCGCTCCGTCCCCCAGAGGGATGGATTCGCCGCACGCAATCGGAGCTGGCTCAATTTGTGTGGAACGGGAAACGGCCCAGACTCAAGCTGAGGCTAGCGATGCTTCCCCCGGAGAATGGTGGGCTGGGCCTGCCGGATTTGCGTCACTATTTCCAGGCGACCCAACTCAGAACTCTAGTGGAATGGAGCAAATGGGAATCGGAGCGCTATTGGTTGTTCCAGGACCAAGCGGTCGAGGGGCGTCCACTCCAGGAGGTGCCTTTCCTGCGGCGACAACACCGGCCCCCTACCTATACGCCTCCTTCGTCACGAGGGTACCGCTAGAGGTATGGGATCGAACATGCGTCTTACACGACCAGACGACCTTCCCGTCTCCCCTCACACCCCTGTTAGAGAACCCTGACTTCGGCCCGGGTAGGGATGTGCAGGCCTTTGCGTGGTGGCGCCCAGCAGGATGCCGATGCCTCTTTCACATGTATTCAGGTGCGGGAGTGATGCCTTTTGAGGAATTCCGGAAGACCTATGACCTCCCGGAGGCTGAACGCCTTAGGTATCTACAGGTCCGACATTGGGCGCTTCAACCCCAGATCCGTGGAGACGCTACACGCAAGCTCAGTAAATATGAATACTGGCTTCTCTCGCGCACCACAGATAAGCGAATCATTTCAGACATACATCAGCTCCTCTTGGACAGATACTCGCGCGTTTATAATGCAGGACGGGCTAGATGGGAGAGGGAACTGGGGCGGACTCTGCGCAACAAAGAATGGGAGGACATTTACTACCGCGCCAGACACTCACGAGATGCGTGAGGTTTGGCACCTCACGCGAGATGCGTGAGATTCGGCATCTCACGCAAGATGCGTGAGGTTTGGCACCTCACGCGAGATGCGTGAGGTTTGGCACCTCACGCGAGATGCGTGAGGTTTGACACCTCACGCGAGGTGCGTGAGGTTTGGCACTTCACGCGAGATGCGTGAGGTTTAGCACCTCACGCGAGATGCGTGAGGTTTGGCCCCTCACTCTAGATGAGTGAGGTTTGGCACCTCACGTGAGATACGTGAGGTTTGGCACCTCACGCGAGGTGCGTGAGGTTTAGCAGCTCACGCGAGATGCGTGAGGTTTGGCAGCTCACGCGAGATGCGTGAGGTTTGGCAGCTCACGCGAGATGCGTGAGGTTTGGCACCTCACGCGAGATGCGTGAGGTTCGGTACCTCACGCGAGATGCGTGAGGTTCGGTACCTCACGCGAGATGCGTGAGGTTTGGCCCCTCACTCGAGATGAGTGAGGTTTGGCGCCTCACGCGAGATGCGTGAGGTTTGGCAGCTCACGCGAGATGCGTGAGGTTTAACACCTCACGCGAGATGCGTGAGGTTTGGCACCTCACGCGAGATGCGTGAGGTATGGCGCCTCACGCGAGATGCGTGAGGTTTGGCACTTTACGCGAGATGCGTGAGGTTCGGCACCTCACGCGAGAAGCGCGAGGTTCGGCACCTCACGCGAGATGCGTGAGGTTCGGCACCTCACGCGAGATGCGTGAGGTCCGGCACCTCACGCGAGATGCGTGAGGTCCGGCACCTCACGCGAGATGCGTGAGGTCCGGCACCTCACGCGAGATGCGTGAGGTTCGGCAACTCACGCGAGATGCGTGAGGTTCGGCACCTCACGCGAGATGTGTGAGGTTCGGCACCTCATTCCGCACTTTGCGGGAATTCAAGCGCTTCAGGGCACCTTAGGGCTCCTGGGGACATCGCGCTGCGGTGTTGGTAGCCGCCATCTTGGGTGAGTGAGGGAACCAGGGAGTGCCGAATTGCTGGCGCCATCTTGGTTGGGGGGCTATTGATCGCACTACAGGACTCTTGCGTATACGGCTATATATGATGGACGCCCCTAAAGCGTGCAGCGTAGGCGCGCAGCGGCCGCGCCGGCGGAGCGCCGGAGATGCGCCAGAGGTAAGCCCGTTTGCACCCGTTCGCGCACAGGACGCGCCGGGCGCCGAAAGTTCCGCCTCTCGGAACCAAGATGTAACTTCTTACTCTTATTCCCGCGATGAACTTTTACGCCTTAATCTCGGTTCACTCAGTAACCGAAAGTATAATATCACCAGTAAGCACCCAGTTGCCTTGTCCTGTGGCTTGTTGAATGTGAGATCTCTCATCAAACACTGTGAAGAAATTGCGTTACTTATCGAGTCTTACCACCTAGACGTACTCTTCATGACAGAGTCTTGGACAACACCGACTAGCTCGGTGGAACTGGGGACAGCTTGTCCCCCTGGCTTCAAAATAATGCATGGGACAGAGTCGGCATTGGTGACTGTTCTCGATGACCTTCGAACGCGTGCCGACCAGGGTCGAGCAGCCTTTTTAGTGCTGCTCGACATGTCGGCCGCGTTCGACACGGTCAGCCATGCAATCCTGATCAGGAGACTGACGGAGGCTGGGGTGTCCGGCTTGGCCCTTGAATGGCTGGTGTCATATCTCGATCAAAGGCACCAGGTAGTTGCCCTGCCACCCTTTAAATCCAACCTCAGGAGGGATGGCCAGGGAGTACCCCAGGGCTCGGCCATCAGCTCCATTCTTTTAAATCTTTACCTCCGTCCCCTGATCACGCTGATTAAATCTTTTGGCATAACAGTCACCAACTACGCCGATGACACCCAACTTATCTTCTAGTTTGAGGGTAAGGACGGGGTGTCACAGGAGGTCTTCCATCGATGCATGAGCACCACGGCAGAATGGCTGGGTAACAACTCCCTACAATTTAACAGCTCGAAAACCGAGGTGCTACATTGCTCTATGGATCGGACCCCTAGACCCCTACCACAGGGTTTTTGGCCTCCTGATTTCCAAGGTACTAGTCTGCCTGCCGAATCGGTTCGGAATTTGGGGGTAATGTTTAGTTCCGACTTACAGCTGGACACATCAGTGAACAAAACGGTGGCCACTTGTATGGCATTACTTGGATCATTGCGAAAGATTCTACCCTTGCTCCCGGTACAGGCCAGACCAGAGGTAGTGCGGAGCATAATTTTAAGTCGTCTCGACTACTGCAACGCACTGCTGCTGGGGGCACCAGTTACTCTGCTAGGAAAACTCCAACAAGTACAGAATTTTGCTGCCAAACTGGCACTCTCGCGACGCCGCCTGGACTCTTCTGCCAAGGCACTTAGGGACCTCCATTGGTTGCCAATCTCTCAACGGGTGAACTTCAAAGCTTTGTGTTTGGTTTTTAGGGCTCTACACGGACAAGGCCCGTCTCCTCTGCAGGACCATTTCTCATGGTACATCCCTCCAAGACCACTCCCGTCAGCCTCGGCTTACTTGGTGGTAGTACCCAAGTTTCTGAGGTCCCGGATGGGTGGTCGGTCCTTCAGGTTTACCTCAGCGCGGCTGTGGAATTCTCTACCGCTAGGCCTGAGGGGCCTGGAAGATTTTTCTTCCTTTAAAAAAGCATTAAAGACCCATCTGTTCCCGAAAACAATGTAAATAGATTGGAAGCTGGAAACATCATGTATTGTGTCATAACAGTCTAACCGCCAGGATGCCCGTCAGGTGACAGTTATAGCGCTATAAAAGAACGCCTATACATAACATACATACATACATAATCGCATGTAAATTATACTTAAGTATTTAAATGTTGCCTGTCTCTGCCGGCTTCAGAGTGAGGGGGATTTCGTTAAGGAGGCGGGTTTCAGAGGGGTGAAGAAGAAGCTCTCTAGTCTGGGGGTTGAGGTGGTTTGTGTTGCGCTACGCGCCGGGACTCCTTTACCCTGTCACCCGGGATGCTCAGCTCATGCATGTGAGAAGTTGGCCTGATATGCAGTGCTCACTATTCTAGTGATCACTATGTATCAGTCCGAACAACCCTTATTGATGATTGGTTGTAAGTCAACCGTAGACCAGCTATCCTAGTAGCATGGACAAGAGCAGTCTTTAGGCTAGACTCTAGAGGGCGTGTTAAGCCAGCTGTTATACCATCACATATACCCCTTGAACACCAAGTGAAAGGACACCACACAAGTTGTTATGAAAATAAACAGTTATTTATTTAGAACACAACAACCCTGGACTCTTTATGAGGACAGGGTGCTAAGCACAATACAAAGCTCTTAAGAAAATACGCAAAGTTGCACAATTTACACAAATGCCCGAGGGGCGCGAAAAACCATATACTCTGAAAGTGGAATGCGAAATTACTAGCAGGTAAGTACTACTCTAATAGACTTTAGGATCGCTAGGACTGGACTACTGAACCTTCAGATTACTAGCAGGAGGCCTAGGGGGATCGGGTGCAGAGTGTGCACTCTCACGCGGGATGCGGGAAAAAGTCTATGGTTGCCAGAAATTACAAAGTTAGTGTTATCGGACGAATCCGACTAGGTAGAGCTGAAACGAAAAAGGATCTGGACCCTTGGATAGTGAGGCTATGCTGGGGCACCGAAATGCCGAGGTTACCTAGCCCAGGGGCTGCGGATGCATAGGTCTGGAAAGACGTCGGGAATCCTCGTTGCAGTCTATGGAGCCTGAAAGAAGAAGTTGCTGGCAGGCGACCAGTGTTGAAGTTCGAAGTGATCCAAGCCTGGATCGAAGATGGAAGACACCTGTAAGCAGAGGGGACCAAGTTCTGAATCACTAGCCAGTGATTAGCTGGGCACCAGGATGGCACAGGACGAAGTCACCTCGACCAGGTGAGTGGGCGACGCTGGGCTCTGCAGTCTCACTGACCAGGAGGCGTTGTCGGCGACCAGGATGGAGGTGCGAGCTGTCCCACGATGGTATCTGCTGTCGACGTTGCTGGACCCAGGATTGGGGCAACAAGTCTTGGCAAATGCAAGCCCACGCGGTGGACTCAAAATGGCGTCTGGAGTGGACCAGGAGGGTCCGGGGTGCTCCTCTGTTGGAGGGGAGCAAGGGTCAGTCTGGAGCAACCAGACCAGCGGTGTTGTCGTCGGTGGGCGTCGTCAAGAGGGCCACAAGCCAGCAGGCAAGTAGCCGGACAACGCGGTGAGCAGCAAAGAGCAGAAGGGCCCCACGCAGATCTGGTGGATGCTGGGGGGCTGGACTTCGGTGCTGGAGCTGCTCAGGGTCAGGGCTTCTCGAACCCCAAAGCACTCACTCGAGGATCCCTCAGCGGTCGTGCTGGATAAGCGTCATGCAGTTCTGAAGATGGCCGGTCCCTCGAGGTCTCGTCGCACCCACGGATCTCAGCTGAGCTGAGGATGTGGGTAGAGGTCAGAGGTGCCAGGGAAGCCGGGTCTCGTCGTGCTGGTCGGTCGGATTCCGGAGGAAGGACGTGCAGCAAACCGCAGTGTTCTTAGATGGTGCCTGCGGGTGCAGGGTGACTACTCCTTAGTCACAAGGGAGAAATCTTGAGAAGAAGTCTTGAGTTCCTTTCGTGGAAAGTAGTTTCAGGATTCAAAGATGATCTAATTTGGAAGGGGGCCCGCTCCTATCTTTATACTAGTAAGGGGGCTGGCACGCGACTAGGTCCTGCCCATGGGTGGGACCAGGAAGGGGGGTGGTTACACCCCTCTCCCATGCCGGACTTTCCCCAGGTCAGGAGCTGGTGTGCCTCTGGAACTGGTTCTAGCCGGCCTATGCATAGTGAGCACCGGGGTGCCACTTGTAGTCACCTTCCTCTAAAGCCCTGCCTACCCAGGATACACAAAACCCTGTCTGGGATGGTGCTAGCACCGCCCCTGACAGGAAACCCTTTGTCCAAGCCTCCCTCGCTGGAAGGACTCCCAGCAGCAGGAGGTCAGACTTGTGTCTGTGGTGGCAGCATCCATTTTGTGATGCTGAGGCTTGAGTTAACTTTAACTGGGGTTCACAGTTACATACATGTCGTGTCCCTCTAGAAGGGTGGAATGCTAACCCCGTCGCCAGAATTGGCGAGGAGTTAGTATTCCAATTCGTATGACACCTTACTCGACATGTTTTGATAAAGCGATACCAGAGTTGGCATATAACTGCGAGGATTATAATGCACTTAAGAGTATATGGTATGCGTTATCATGGAACAGCTATTAGGACTTGGTTCCGCAAGCTGCAAACGGGCTCAGCTCATGCCAGAGCACCATCTCACATGATTCCAAGATTCCAAGCACTCTGCCTTCAGGATTGTCAAGGCCTGCCATAGGAGTGACTGATAGGAATCTATGTGTCCATTTTAGGGTTAGATATAGGTATACTATATCTAAAGCAAAGGGTGATTACACCACCTTGCCCCAGCTGTCGTGCAGCCAGTTGTGTCAGATTTAGATGGCCAGCCAGGGGTGGCATAATACATGCTGCAGCCCCTGGTAGGCCTCTTTAACCACATCCTGGGCCGACCGGTGGACTCAACGCTTCGGTTGGACAGGGCCCATAGGACGGGCCCGCCCAGGGCGGCCTCATCCCAACCGGCTGACATCTTGGTCTGCGTGCAGGACTTCCGCACGAAGGAGGAGATCCTTAGCAAAGCGCGCCAGATGGGAACCATCTCATATGGTGCCCATTCGCCGACTCTATATCAGGACCTCGCCTCCATCACCCTGGAGAAACGACGGTCATTCCGACCGATCACGGCAGAACTGCGACGCAACATCCCATATAGCTGGGGTCACCCCTTTCTCCTGGTGTTTAAGCTGGACAACAAGGTTCACCAGTTGCGGTCTTTCAGGGATGCATGCAAATTGCTAGGCCTCGAGGAACCGACGGAGGATGACGATCAGCCTGGAGGGGGAGCAAATGGCATGGACGGCCCTGGGCAGTGGAAACGGCAACGGCGACGACGAAGACTGAGGCGCCCGGCAGCGCAAGAGATCGAAGATGGTCGCCGCGCTGCGGTAGAAACCGTAGCGCTGGGACTGGCAACCTCCGACAGCGCATAACCAACGATGAGGTGGCACGAGGGCTTTTGATGAGACAGTGGGGATTGGGGCCGACTGAGTCTGCGGCGGGGGCGGAGGTATTGGACTCCGACACATTCCCCCGAAGGTGTCCCAACCTCCTCGTCTACAACTATGGACGTTGGACAGGACTATTTTTGGTATTCTTCAAGTTGGGGAAAGGGGAGGGAGGGTGGTCTCCTTGGCAGGTGGAGGCGTGGGGTGAGACTGTTTGCTTCTTTGGCCAGTCAGGAAAAGGGGGTTTCTGGACTGGGAGAGACCTTTCCCATTCATCTCTGGATGAAGGACTATCAATGTTGGCATCTTGGGATTGCGGGGGGGTGGGGGGCTGTCAAGGGTTTTGTTCATTGTGGGGAGGAGGGTGTTGTTGGTAAGGGGGAGGAACTCCGGATCCGAGTGAATGTTGGACTTAAAGGGTGTGGCGAATTCCGCAGATCTGAGGGTCCTGGGTGGCCGGGGCAGCTGCGAGACAGGGCTTGGCTGCTGTTTTGGCCACTGGAAGTTTTCTCAGAGAGCGTGTGGGGTATGACTCCTTATGCCTGCGACTGAGTTGAGTGTGCTCACGTTGTATGTGCGTGGGCACAGTCCGGTTAAGCGGCGAGCGGTGCTGTCCCTGCTGGAGAATTCAAAAGCAGATATCTGTCTCCTCCAGGAAACGCATTTGCTAACTAAGGATTGTCATAGGCTTAAATCCCGTCACTTTCCGACACAACTTTTCTCATCCACGACCACAAAGACTGCTGGGGTGGCGCTCCTGGTGTCAAAGCGATTTAAGGGGAAGCAGTTACACCGGGGGACAGAGGTTAAAGGGCGACTCCTATCCTGCAGGTTCTCACTGGGTGCTCACACCTTCACGGTGATTGCGGTTTATGCGCTAAATGAGGGGCAGGAGAAGTTCTTCCACCAAGTGCTTACTGAAGCAGCGGCGGCACCTGATAGACACGTTCTGGTTGGGGGGGGGACCTCAATTTAGTTTTTGACAACCTACTTGACAGGTCAGCGCAGCGATCCACGCAGGCAGGCACTTTATCGGAGGGGGGACGGAACAGATTGTCAGAACTGGGTATGACGGACTTGTGGCGGTCCCTCCACCGGGCGACCGGGACTACACATATTACTCCAACGCCCACAAAACCTATGCGCGCCTAGATTATTTTCTAACATCCACTTCATTTAGAGCGCTGGCGTCAAGCGTTGAGATAAGAGCAGCAGCCCTTTCCGATCATGCACCACTCACAGCAGTGTTTACCTTCCCACCGGTGGGGCGCAGTGCCCGTTGCTGGAGACTGAGGGACACGCTGCTGCAGAGACAGGGGGTTGTGGCCAAGATCAAGGAAGCTATAGCTGAATACCTGGTACACAACACACCGACGGACACTTCACATGCAACACATTGGGCAGCACTCAAGGCAGTCATACGGGGCGAGTTCATTGCAATCGCGGCAGCAGAAAATGTGGAGAGGGCCCGTAAGAGAGACGAGCTCTCTGCCCGCACGAAGGAATTGGAGCAGGTACACCAGAGGACAGGGGCGCCGCGGGTGTGGAAACAGTTGTGAGTGGCACGTCAACAGTTAGCAGCACTAGATCAAGATAGAGCAGAATACGCAGTACTACGGGTACGACTTGCATACTACACGGGAGGCGACAGATGCGGGAGGCTGTTGGGTCGGGCACTCCGCGAACAGCAGCAGCGACACTCGGTGCAGGAAATGCACACGCAGGACGGAGTCACAGTGACGGAGGACTGAGCTATAGCGCAGGCATTTAGTGACTTTTATACCACACTATACGAGGGGGCTGCTCTGGATCCAGCGGACGGGGCGGCCTTCCTGGACTCGGTGTCCATACCGGCTTTATCGACGGAACAATCAGAACTCCTTGACAGGGAGATCCGTCCTGAAGAAGTCATTGCCGCGATCTCCCGCCTCAAGCTGGCCAAGGCGCCGGGACCGGATGGCTTCACCGCCGCCTTTTACAAAACATTCTGCCCCCAGGTTGCTCCGTTGTTGACTGCCCTCTTTAATTCCTTCTCGGAGCCCGGCGCCATCCCAAGAGATCTGATGAGTGCCATGATCTCGGTCATTCCCAAACCGGGGAAGGACCCAACGCAATGCGGGGCCTACCGCCCAATCTCGTTACTTAACGTAGATCTGAAGCTTTACACCAGTATACTGTCGAAGCGGCTGGGCCCACTTATGCCGGGTCTGATTGATCCGGACCAGGCCGGCTTTATACCGGAGCGCCAAACGGTCGACAACACAAAAAGAGCACTCCACTTAGTGGAACGGGCCTCCAGGTTGCCGGGAGAGTTCATGATGTTGGCAATTGATGCGGAGAAGGCCTTCGAACGTGTCCACTGGCCGTACTTGGAACAGGTGCTCATCAAGGCAGGGTTAGGCGCGAGATTTCGTACTGCTATACCTTCCCCACGGCGTTGGTTCGGGTGAATGGCTGCTCATCGCCCGTATTCCCCATTGAACGCGGAACTCGGCAGGGGTGTCCGCTCTCGCCCCTGCTCTTCGCGCTGTATATGGAACCCCTGGCGCAGGCCATGCGATTGCATCCGACCATTAAGGGGATTAAATTCGGGGCTTATATCCACACATTTAGCTTATACGCTGATGACGTCTTGCTTTCCTTTGCTTCTCCTGCGGCATCCCTGCCGGCCGGGGCGGCCATCCTGGATGCGTTTGCGAAGGCCTCTGGCTTTAAGGTGAACATGACGAAATCAGTAGCACTTGACCTTTCCTTGGAGGCACACACGCGGGCCTCCCTAGAAGCACAATTCCCCTTCCAATGGGCAGACGGTGCAGTCCCCTACCTGGGCATACAATTGGCGGCCACGCTACCAGAAACGGTGCGTCTCAACTATGCTAACCTTAGTCGCACTATCCGCGCGGAGGTCGGGCGGTGGCGGCACCTCCCACTATCTAGGCTGGGCCGAGTGGCAGCAGTAAAGATGACAATCCTGCCGCAAGTTTTATACCTTTTTCGGGCTAGCCCGCTCCGTCCCCCAGAGGGATGGATTCGCCGCACGCAATCGGAGCTGGCTCAGTTTGTGTGGAACGGGAAACGGCCCAGACTCAAGCTGAGGCTAGCGATGCTTCCCCCGGAGAATGGTGGGCTGGGCCTGCCGGATTTGCGTCACTATTTCCAGGCGACCCAACTCAGAACTCTAGTGGAATGGAGCAAATGGGAATCGGAGCGCTATTGGTTGTTCCAGGACCAAGCGGTCGAGGGGCGTCCACTCCAGGAGGTGCCTTTCCTGCGGCGACAACACCGGCCCCCTACCTATACGCCTCCTTCGTCACGAGGGTACCGCTAGAGGTATGGGATCGAACATGCGTCTTACACGACCTGACGACCTTCCCGTCTCCCCTCACACCCCTGTTAGAGAACCCTGACTTCGGCCCGGGTAGGGATGTCCAGGCCTTTGCGTGGTGGCGCCCAGCAGGATGCCGATGCCTCTTTCACATGTATTCAGGTGCGGGAGTGATGCCTTTTGAGGAATTCCGGAAGACCTATGACCTCCCGGAGGCTGAACGCCTTAGGTATCTACAGGTCCGACATTGGGCGCTTCAACCCCAGATCCGTGGAGACGCTACACGCAAGCTCAGTAAATATGAATACTGGCTTCTCTCGCGCACCACAGATAAGCGAATCATTTCAGACATACATCAGCTCCTCTTGGACAGATACTCGCGCGTTTATAATGCAGGACGGGCTAGATGGGAGAGGGAACTGGGGCGGACTCTGCGCAACAAAGAATGGGAGGACATTTACTACCGCGCCAGACACTCACGAGATGCGTGAGGTTTGGCACCTCACGCGAGATGCGTGAGATTCGGCATCTCACGCAAGATGCGTGAGGTTTGGCACCTCACGCGAGATGCGTGAGGTTTGGCACCTCACGCGAGATGCGTGAGGTTTGACACCTCACGCGAGGTGCGTGAGGTTTGGCACCTCACGCGAGATGCGTGAGGTTTAGCACCTCACGCGAGATGCGTGAGGTTTGGCCCCTCACTCTAGATGAGTGAGGTTTGGCACCTCACGTGAGATGCGTGAGGTTTGGCACCTCACGCGAGGTGCGTGAGGTTTGGCAGCTCACGCGAGATGCGTGAGGTTTGGCAGCTCACGCGAGATGCGTGAGGTTTGGCAGCTCACGCGAGATGCGTGAGGTTTGGCACCTCACGCGAGATGCGTGAGGTTCGGTACCTCACGCGAGATGCGTGAGGTTCGGTACCTCACGCGAGATGCGTGAGGTTTGGCCCCTCACTCGAGATGAGTGAGGTTTGGCACCTCACGCGAGATGCGTGAGGTTTGGCCCCTCACTCGAGATGAGTGAGGTTTGGCACCTCACGCGAGATGCGTGAGGTTTGGCAGCTCACGCGAGATGCGTGAGGTTTGGCAGCTCACGCGAGATGCGTGAGGTTTGGCACCTCACACGAGATGCGTGAGGTTTGGCAGCTCACGCGAGATGCGTGAGGTTTGGCACCTCACGCGGGATGCGTGAGGTTTGGCACCTCACGCGAGGTGCGTGAGGTTTGGCAGCTCACGCGAGATGCGTGAGGTTTGGCAGCTCACGCGAGATGCGTGAGGTTTGGCAGCTCACGCGAGATGCGTGAGGTTTGGCAGCTCACGCGAGATGCGTGAGGTTTGGCACCTCACGCGAGATGCGTGAGGTATGGCGCCTCACGCGAGATGCGTGAGGTTTGGCACTTCACGCGAGATGCGTGAGGTTCGGCACCTCACGCGAGATGCGTGAGGTTCGGCACCTCACGCGAGAAGCGTGAGGTTCGGCACCTCACGCGAGATGCGTGAGGTTCGGCACCTTACGCGAGATGCGTGAGGTTCGGCCTCTCACGCGAGATGCGTGAGGTCCGGCACCTCAAGCGAGATGCGTGAGGTCCGGCACCTCACGCGAGATGCGTGAGGTTCGACAACTCACGCGAGATGCGTGAGGTTCGGCACCTCACGCGAGATGTGTGAGGTTCGGCACCTCATTCCGCACTTTGCGGGAATTCAAGCGCTTCAGGGCACCTTAGGGCTCCTGGGGACATCGCGCTGCGGTGTTGGTAGCCGCCATCTTGGGTGAGTGAGGGAACCAGGGAGTGCCGAATTGCTGGCGCCATCTTGGTTGGGGGGCTATTGATCGCACTACAGGACTCTTGCGTATACGGCTATATATGATGGACGCCCCTAAAGCGTGCAGCGTAGGCGCGCAGCGGCCGCGCCGGCGGAGCGCCGGAGGTGCGCCAGAGGTAAGCCCGTTTGCGCCCGTTCGCGCACAGGACGCGCCGGGCGCCGAAAGTTCTGCCTCTCGGAACCAAGATGTAACTTCTTACTCTTATTCCCGCGATGAACTTTTACGCCTTAATCTCGGTTCACTCAGTAACCGAAAGTATAATATCACCAGTAAGCACCCAGTTGCCTTGTCCTGTGGCTTGTTGAATGTGAGATCTCTCATCAAACACTGTGAAGAAATTGCGTTACTTATCGAGTCTTACCACCTAGACGTACTCTTCATGACAGAGACTTGGACAACACCGACTAGCTCGGTGGAACTGGGGACAGCTTGTCCCCCTGGCTTCAAAATAATGCATGGGACAGAGTCGGCATTGGTGACTGTTCTCGATGACCTTCGAACGCGTGCCGACCAGGGTCGAGCAGCCTTTTTAGTGCTGCTCGACATGTCGGCCGCGTTCGACACGGTCAGCCATGCAATCCTGATCAGGAGACTGACGGAGGCTGGGGTGTCCGGCTTGGCCCTTGAATGGCTGGTGTCATATCTCGATCAAAGGCACCAGGTAGTTGCCCTGCCACCCTTTAAATCCAACCTCAGGAGGGATGGCCAGGGAGTACCCCAGGGCTCGGCCATCAGCTCCATTCTTTTAAATCTTTACCTCCGTCCCCTGATCACGCTGATTAAATCTTTTGGCATAACAGTCACCAACTACGCCGATGACACCCAACTTATCTTCTAGTTTGAGGGTAAGGACGGGGTGTCACAGGAGGTCTTCCATCGATGCATGAGCACCACGGCAGAATGGCTGGGTAACAACTCCCTACAATTTAACAGCTCGAAAACCGAGGTGCTACATTGCTCTATGGATCGGACCCCTAGACCCCTACCACAGGGTTTTTGGCCTCCTGATTTCCAAGGTACTAGTCTGCCTGCCGAATCGGTTCGGAATTTGGGGGTAATGTTTAGTTCCGACTTACAGCTGGACACATCAGTGAACAAAACGGTGGCCACTTGTATGGCATTACTTGGATCATTGCGAAAGATTCTACCCTTGCTCCCGGTACAGGCCAGACCAGAGGTAGTGCGGAGCATAATTTTAAGTCGTCTCGACTACTGCAACGCACTGCTGCTGGGGGCACCAGTTACTCTGCTAGGAAAACTCCAACAAGTACAGAATTTTGCTGCCAAACTGGCACTCTCGCGACGCCGCCTGGACTCTTCTGCCAAGGCACTTAGGGACCTCCATTGGTTGCCAATCTCTCAACGGGTGAACTTCAAAGCTTTGTGTTTGGTTTTTAGGGCTCTACACGGACAAGGCCCGTCTCCTCTGCAGGACCATTTCTCATGGTACATCCCTCCAAGACCACTCCCGTCAGCCTCGGCTTACTTGGTGGTAGTACCCAAGTTTCTGAGGTCCCGGATGGGTGGTCGGTCCTTCAGGTTTACCTCAGCGCGGCTGTGGAATTCTCTACCGCTAGGCCTGAGGGGCCTGGAAGATTTTTCTTCCTTTAAAAAAGCATTAAAGACCCATCTGTTCCCGAAAACAATGTAAATAGATTGGAAGCTGGAAACATCATGTATTGTGTCATAACAGTCTAACCGCCAGGATGCCCGTCGGGTCACAGTTATAGCGCTATAAAAGAACGCCTATACATAACATACATACATACATAATCGCATGTAAATTATACTTAAGTATTTAAATGTTGCCTGTCTCTGCCGGCTTCAGAGTGAGGGGGATTTCGTTAAGGAGGCGGGTTTCAGAGGGGTGAAGAAGAAGCTCTCTAGTCTGGGGGTTGAGGTGGTTTGTGTTGCGCCACGCGCCGGGACTCCTTTACCCTGTCACCCGGGATGCTCAGCTCATGCATGTGAGAAGTTGGCCTGATATGCAGTGCTCACTATTCTAGTGATCACTATGTATCAGTCCGAACAACCCTTATTGATGATTGGTTGTAAGTCAACCGTAGACCAGCTATCCTAGTAGCATGGACAAGAGCAGTCTTTAGGCTAGACTCTAGAGGGCGTGTTAAGCCAGCTGTTATACCATCACATATACCCCTTGAACACCAAGTGAAAGGACACCACACAAGTTGTTATGAAAATAAACAGTTATTTATTTAGAACACAACAACCCTGGACTCTTTATGAGGACAGGGTGCTAAGCACAATACAAAGCTCTTAAGAAAATACGCAAAGTTGCACAATTTACACAAATGCCCGAGGGGCGCGAAAAACCATATACTCTGAAAGTGGAATGCGAAATTACTAGCAGGTAAGTACTACTCGAATAGACTTTAGGATCGCTAGGACTGGACTACTGAACCTTCAGATTACTAGCAGGAGGCCTAGGGGGATCGGGTGCAGAGTGTGCACTCTCACGCGGGATGCGGGAAAAAGTCTATGGTTGCCAGAAATTACAAAGTTAGTGTTATCGGACGAATCCGACTAGGTAGAGCTGAAACGAAAAAGGATCTGGACCCTTGGATAGTGAGGCTATGCTGGGGCACCGAAATGCCGAGGTTACCTAGCCCAGGGGCTGCGGATGCATAGGTCTGGAAAGACGTCGGGAATCCTCGTTGCAGTCTATGGAGCTTGAAAGAAGAAGTTGCTGGCAGGCGACCAGTGTTGAAGTTCGAAGTGATCCAAGCCTGGATCGAAGATGGAAGACACCTGTAAGCAGAGGGGACCAAGTTCTGAATCACTAGCCAGTGATTAGCTGGGCACCAGGATGGCACAGGACGAAGTCACCTCGACCAGGTGAGTGGGCGACGCTGGGCTCTGCAGTCTCACTGACCAGGAGGCGTTGTCGGCGACCAGGATGGAGGTGCGAGCTGTCCCACGATGGTATCTGCTGTCGACGTTGCTGGACCCAGGATTGGGGCAACAAGTCTTGGCAAATCCAAGCCCACGCGGTGGACTCAAAATGGCGTCTGGAGTGGACCAGGAGGGTCCGGGGTGCTCCTCTGTTGGAGGGGAGCAAGGGTCAGTCTGGAGCAACCAGACCAGCGGTGTTGTCGTCGGTGGGCGTCGTCAAGAGGGCCACAAGCCAGCAGGCAAGTAGCCGGACAACGCGGTGAGCAGCAAAGAGCAGAAGGGCCCCACGCAGATCTGGTGGATGCTGGGGGGCTGGACTTCGGTGCTGGAGCTGCTCAGGGTCAGGGCTTCTCGAACCCCAAAGCACTCACTCGAGGATCCCTCAGCGGTCGTGCTGGATAAGCGTCATGCAGTTCTGAAGATGGCCGGTCCCTCGAGGTCTCGTCGCACCCACGGATCTCAGCTGAGCTGAGGATGTGGGTAGAGGTCAGAGGTGCCAGGGAAGCCGGGTCTCGTCGTGCTGGTCGGTCGGATTCCGGAGGAAGGACGTGCAGCAAACCGCAGTGTTCTTAGATGGTGCCTGCGGGTGCAGGGTGACTACTCCTTAGTCACAAGGGAGAAATCTTGAGAAGAAGTCTTGAGTTCCTTTCGTGGAAAGTAGTTTCAGGATTCAAAGATGATCTAATTTGGAAGGGGGCCCGCTCCTATCTTTATACTAGTAAGGGGGCTGGCACGCGACTAGGTCCTGCCCATGGGTGGGACCAGGAAGGGGGGTGGTTACACCCCTCTCCCATGCCGGACTTTCCCCAGGTCAGGAGCTGGTGTGCCTCTGGAACTGGTTCTAGCCGGCCTATGCATAGTGAGCACCGGGGTGCCACTTGTAGTCACCTTCCTCTAAAGCCCTGCCTACCCAGGATACACAAAACCCTGTCTGGGATGGTGCTAGCACCGCCCCTGACAGGAAACCCTTTGTCCAAGCCTCCCTCGCTGGAAGGACTCCCAGCAGCAGGAGGTCAGACTTGTGTCTGTGGTGGCAGCATCCATTTTGTGATGCTGAGGCTTGAGTTAACTTTAACCGGGGTTCACAGTTACATACATGTCGTGTCCCTCTAGAAGGGTGGAATGCTAACCCCGTCGCCAGAATTGGCGAGGAGTTAGTATTCCAATTCGTATGACACCTTACTCGACATGTTTTGATAAAGCGATACCAGAGTTGGCATATAACTGCGAGGATTATAATGCACTTAAGAGTATATGGTATGCGTTATCATGGAACAGCTATTAGGACTTGGTTCCGCAAGCTGCAAACGGGCTCAGCTCATGCCAGAGCACCATCTCACATGATTCCAAGATTCCAAGCACTCTGCCTTCAGGATTGTCAAGGCCTGCCATAGGAGTGACTGATAGGAATCTATGTGTCCATTTTAGGGTTAGATATAGGTATACTATATCTAAAGCAAAGGGTGATTGCACCACCTTGCCCCAGCTGTCGTGCAGCCAGTTGTGTCAGATTTAGATGGCCAGCCAGGGGTGGCATAATACATGCTGCAGCCCCTGGTAGGCCTCTTTAACCACATCCTGGGCCGACCGGGGGACTCAACGCTTCGGTTGGACAGGGCCCATAGGACGGGCCCGCCCAGGGCGGCCTCATCCCAACCGGCTGACATCTTGGTCTGCGTGCAGGACTTCCGCACGAAGGAGGAGATCCTTAGCAAAGCGCGCCAGATGGGAACCATCTCATATGGTGCCCATTCGCCGACTCTATATCAGGACCTCGCCTCCATCACCCTGGAGAAACGACGGTCATTCCGACCGATCACGGCAGAACTGCGACGCAACATCCCATATAGCTGGGGTCACCCCTTTCTCCTGGTGTTTAAGCTGGACAACAAGGTTCACCAGTTGCGGTCTTTCAGGGATGCATGCAAATTGCTAGGCCTCGAGGAACCGACGGAGGATGACGATCAGCCTGGAGGGGGAGCAAATGGCATGGACGGCCCTGGGCAGTGGAAACGGCAACGGCGACGACGAAGACTGAGGCGCCCGGCAGCGCAAGAGATCGAAGATGGTCGCCGCGCTGCGGTAGAAACCGTAGCGCTGGGACTGGCAACCTCCGACAGCGCATAACCAACGATGAGGTGGCACGAGGGCTTTTGATGAGACAGTGGGGATTGGGGCCGACTGAGTCTGCGGCGGGGGCGGAGGTATTGGACTCCGACACATTCCCCCGAAGGTGTCCCAACCTCCTCGTCTACAACTATGGACGTTGGACAGGACTATTTTTGGTATTCTTCAAGTTGGGGAAAGGGGAGGGAGGGTGGTCTCCTTGGCAGGTGGAGGCGTGGGGTGAGACTGTTTGCTTCTTTGGCCAGTCAGGAAAAGGGGGTTTCTGGACTGGGAGAGACCTTTCCCATTCATCTCTGGATGAAGGACTATCAATGTTGGCATCTTGGGATTGCGGGGGGGTGGGGGGCTGTCAAGGGTTTTGTTCATTGTGGGGAGGAGGGTGTTGTTGGTAAGGGGGAGGAACTCCGGATCCGAGTGAATGTTGGACTTAAAGGGTGTGGCGAATTCCGCAGATCTGAGGGTCCTGGGTGGCCGGGGCAGCTGCGAGACAGGGCTTGGCTGCTGTTTTGGCCACTGGAAGTTTTCTCAGAGAGCGTGTGGGGTATGACTCCTTATGCCTGCGACTGAGTTGAGTGTGCTCACGTTGTATGTGCGTGGGCACAGTCCGGTTAAGCGGCGAGCGGTGCTGTCCCTGCTGGAGAATTCAAAAGCAGATATCTGTCTCCTCCAGGAAACGCATTTGCTAACTAAGGATTGTCATAGGCTTAAATCCCGTCACTTTCCGACACAACTTTTCTCATCCACGACCACAAAGACTGCTGGGGTGGCGCTCCTGGTGTCAAAGCGATTTAAGGGGAAGCAGTTACACCGGGGGACAGAGGTTAAAGGGCGACTCCTATCCTGCAGGTTCTCACTGGGTGCTCACACCTTCACGGTGATTGCGGTTTATGCGCTAAATGAGGGGCAGGAGAAGTTCTTCCACCAAGTGCTTACTGAAGCAGCGGCGGCACCTGATAGACACGTTCTGGTTGGGGGGGGGACCTCAATTTAGTTTTTGACAACCTACTTGACAGGTCAGCGCAGCGATCCACGCAGGCAGGCACTTTATCGGAGGGGGGACGGAACAGATTGTCAGAACTGGGTATGACGGACTTGTGGCGGTCCCTCCACCGGGCGACCGGGACTACACATATTACTCCAACGCCCACAAAACCTATGCGCGCCTAGATTATTTTCTAACATCCACTTCATTTAGAGCGCTGGCGTCAAGCGTTGAGATAAGAGCAGCAGCCCTTTCCGATCATGCACCACTCACAGCAGTGTTTACCTTCCCACCGGTGGGGCGCAGTGCCCGTTGCTGGAGACTGAGGGACACGCTGCTGCAGAGACAGGGGGTTGTGGCCAAGATCAAGGAAGCTATAGCTGAATACCTGGTACACAACACACCGACGGACACTTCACATGCAACACATTGGGCAGCACTCAAGGCAGTCATACGGGGCGAGTTCATTGCAATCGCGGCAGCAGAAAATGTGGAGAGGGCCCGTAAGAGAGACGAGCTCTCTGCCCGCACGAAGGAATTGGAGCAGGTACACCAGAGGACAGGGGCGCCGCGGGTGTGGAAACCGTTGTGAGTGGCACGTCAACAGTTAGCAGCACTAGATCAAGATAGAGCAGAATACGCAGTACTACGGGTACGACTTGCATACTACACGGGAGGCGACAGATGCGGGAGGCTGTTGGGTCGGGCACTCCGCGAACAGCAGCAGCGACACTCGGTGCAGGAAATGCACACGCAGGACGGAGTCACAGTGACGGAGGACTGAGCTATAGCGCAGGCATTTAGTGACTTTTATACCACACTATACGAGGGGGCTGCTCTGGATCCAGCGGACGGGGCGGCCTTCCTGGACTCGGTGTCCATACCGGCTTTATCGACGGAACAATCAGAACTCCTTGACAGGGAGATCCGTCCTGAAGAAGTCATTGCCGCGATCTCCCGCCTCAAGCTGGCCAAGGCGCCGGGACCGGATGGCTTCACCGCCGCCTTTTACAAAACATTCTGCCCCCAGGTTGCTCCGTTGTTGACTGCCCTCTTTAATTCCTTCTCGGAGCCCGGCGCCATCCCAAGAGATCTGATGAGTGCCATGATCTCGGTCATTCCCAAACCGGGGAAGGACCCAACGCAATGCGGGGCCTACCGCCCAATCTCGTTACTTAACGTAGATCTGAAGCTTTACACCAGTATACTGTCGAAGCGGCTGGGCCCACTTATGCCGGGTCTGATTGATCCGGACCAGGCCGGCTTTATACCGGAGCGCCAAACGGTCGACAACACAAAAAGAGCACTCCACTTAGTGGAACGGGCCTCCAGGTTGCCGGGAGAGTTCATGATGTTGGCAATTGATGCGGAGAAGGCCTTCGAACGTGTCCACTGGCCGTACTTGGAACAGGTGCTCATCAAGGCAGGGTTAGGCGCGAGATTTCGTACTGCTATACCTTCCCCACGGCGTTGGTTCGGGTGAATGGCTGCTCATCGCCCGTATTCCCCATTGAACGCGGAACTCGGCAGGGGTGTCCGCTCTCGCCCCTGCTCTTCGCGCTGTATATGGAACCCCTGGCGCAGGCCATGCGATTGCATCCGACCATTAAGGGGATTAAATTCGGGGCTTATATCCACACATTTAGCTTATACGCTGATGACGTCTTGCTTTCCTTTGCTTCTCCTGCGGCATCCCTGCCGGCCGGGGCGGCCATCCTGGATGCGTTTGCGAAGGCCTCTGGCTTTAAGGTGAACATGACGAAATCAGTAGCACTTGACCTTTCCTTGGAGGCACACACGCGGGCCTCCCTAGAAGCACAATTCCCCTTCCAATGGGCAGACGGTGCAGTCCCCTACCTGGGCATACAATTGGTGGCCACGCTACCAGAAACGGTGCGTCTCAACTATGCTAACCTTAGTCGCACTATCCGCGCGGAGGTCGGGCGGTGGCGGCACCTCCCACTATCTAGGCTGGGCCGAGTGGCAGCAGTAAAGATGACAATCCTGCCGCAAGTTTTATACCTTTTTCGGGCTAGCCCGCTCCGTCCCCCAGAGGGATGGATTCGCCGCACGCAATCGGAGCTGGCTCAGTTTGTGTGGAACGGGAAACGGCCCAGACTCAAGCTGAGGCTAGCGATGCTTCCCCCGGAGAATGGTGGGCTGGGCCTGCCGGATTTGCGTCACTATTTCCAGGCGACCCAACTCAGAACTCTAGTGGAATGGAGCAAATGGGAATCGGAGCGCTATTGGTTGTTCCAGGACCAAGCGGTCGAGGGGCGTCCACTCCAGGAGGTGCCTTTCCTGCGGCGACAACACCGGCACCCTACCTATACGCCTCCTTCGTCACGAGGGTACCGCTAGAGGTATGGGATCGAACATGCGTCTTACACGACCTGACGACCTTCCCGTCTCCCCTCACACCCCTGTTAGAGAACCCTGACTTCGGCCCGGGTAGGGATGTCCAGGCCTTTGCGTGGTGGCGCCCAGCAGGATGCCGATGCCTCTTTCACATGTATTCAGGTGCGGGAGTGATGCCTTTTGAGGAATTCCGGAAGACCTATGACCTCCCGGAGGCTGAACGCCTTAGGTATCTACAGGTCCGACATTGGGCGCTTCAACCCCAGATCCGTGGAGACGCTACACGCAAGCTCAGTAAATATGAATACTGGCTTCTCTCGCGCACCACAGATAAGCGAATCATTTCAGACATACATCAGCTCCTCTTGGACAGATACTCGCGCGTTTATAATGCAGGACGGGCTAGATGGGAGAGGGAACTGGGGCGGACTCTGCGCAACAAAGAATGGGAGGACATTTACTACCGCGCCAGACACTCACGAGATGCGTGAGGTTTGGCACCTCACGCGAGATGCGTGAGATTCGGCATCTCACGCAAGATGCGTGAGGTTTGGCACCTCACGCGAGATGCGTGAGGTTTGGCACCTCACGCGAGATGCGTGAGGTTTGACACCTCACGCGAGGTGCGTGAGGTTTGGCACCTCACGCGAGATGCGTGAGGTTTAGCACCTCACGCGAGATGCGTGAGGTTTGGCCCCTCACTCTAGATGAGTGAGGTTTGGCACCTCACGTGAGATGCGTGAGGTTTGGCACCTCACGCGAGGTGCGTGAGGTTTGGCAGCTCACGCGAGATGCGTGAGGTTTGGCAGCTCACGCGAGATGCGTGAGGTTTGGCAGCTCACGCGAGATGCGTGAGGTTTGGCAGCTCACGCGAGATGCGTGAGGTTTGGCAGCTCACGCGAGATGCGTGAGGTTTGGCACCTCACGCGAGATGCGTGAGGTTCGGTACCTCACGCGAGATGCGTGAGGTTCGGTACCTCACGCGAGATGCGTGAGGTTTGGCCCCTCACTCGAGATGAGTGAGGTTTGGCACCTCACGCGAGATGCGTGAGGTTTGGCAGCTCACGCGAGATGCGTGAGGTTTGGCAGCTCACGCGAGATGCGTGAGGTTTAACACCTCACGCGAGATGCGTGAGGTTCGGTACCTCACGCGAGATGCGTGAGGTTTGGCCCCTCACTCGAGATGAGTGAGGTTTGGCACCTCACGCGAGATGCGTGAGGTTCGGTACCTCACGCGAAATGCGTGAGGTTTGGCCCCTCACTCGAGATGAGTGAGGTTTGGCACCTCACGCGAGATGCGTGAGGTTTGGCAGCTCACGCGAGATGCGTGAGGTTTGGCAGCTCACGCGAGATGCGTGAGGTTTGGCAGCTCACGCGAGATGCGTGAGGTTTGGCAGCTCACGCGAGATGCGTGAGGTTTGGCACCTCACGCGGGATGCGTGAGGTTTGGCACCTCACGCGAGGTGCGTGAGGTTTAGCAGCTCACGCGAGATGCGTGAGGTTTGGCAGCTCACGCGAGATGCGTGAGGTTTGGCAGCTCACGCGAGATGCGTGAGGTTTGGCAGCTCACGCGAGATGCGTGAGGTTTGGCACCTCACGCGGGATGCGTGAGGTTTGGCACCTCACGCGAGATGCGTGAGGTTTGGCACCTCACGCGAGATGCGTGAGGTTTGGCACCTCACGCGAGATGCGTGAGGTATGGCGCCTCACGCGAGATGCGTGAGGTTTGGCACTTCACGCGAGATGCGTGAGGTTTGGCACCTCACGCGAGATGCGTGAGGTTCGGCACCTCACGCGAGAAGCGTGAGGTTCGGCACCTCACGCGAGATGCGTGAGGTTCGGCACCTTACGCGAGATGCGTGAGGTTCGGCATCTCACGCGAGATGCGTGAGGTCCGGCACCTCACGCGAGATGCGTGAGGTCCGGCACCTCACGCGAGATGCGTGAGGTTCGGCAACTCACGCGAGATGCGTGAGGTTCGGCACCTCACGCGAGATGTGTGAGGTTCGGCACCTCATTCCGCACTTTGCGGGAATTCAAGCGCTTCAGGGCACCTTAGGGCTCCTGGGGACATCGCGCTGCGGTGTTGGTAGCCGCCATCTTGGGTGAGTGAGGGAACCAGGGAGTGCCGAATTGCTGGCGCCATCTTGGTTGGGGGGCTATTGATCGCACTACAGGACTCTTGCGTATACGGCTATATATGATGGACGCCCCTAAAGCGTGCAGCGTAGGCGCGCAGCGGCCGCGCCGGCGGAGCGCCGGAGATGCGCCAGAGGTAAGCCCGTTTGCGCCCGTTCGCGCACAGGACGCGCCGGGCGCCGAAAGTTCTGCCTCTCGGAACCAAGATGTAACTTCTTACTCTTATTCCCGCGATGAACTTTTACGCCTTAATCTCGGTTCACTCAGTAACCGAAAGTATAATATCACCAGTAAGCACCCAGTTGCCTTGTCCTGTGGCTTGTTGAATGTGAGATCTCTCATCAAACACTGTGAAGAAATTGCGTTACTTATCGAGTCTTACCACCTAGACGTACTCTTCATGACAGAGACTTGGACAACACCGACTAGCTCGGTGGAACTGGGGACAGCTTGTCCCCCTGGCTTCAAAATAATGCATGGGACAGAGTCGGCATTGGTGACTGTTCTCGATGACCTTCGAACGCGTGCCGACCAGGGTCGAGCAGCCTTTTTAGTGCTGCTCGACATGTCGGCCGCGTTCGACACGGTCAGCCATGCAATCCTGATCAGGAGACTGACGGAGGCTGGGGTGTCCGGCTTGGCCCTTGAATGGCTGGTGTCATATCTCGATCAAAGGCACCAGGTAGTTGCCCTGCCACCCTTTAAATCCAACCTCAGGAGGGATGGCCAGGGAGTACCCCAGGGCTCGGCCATCAGCTCCATTCTTTTAAATCTTTACCTCCGTCCCCTGATCACGCTGATTAAATCTTTTGGCATAACAGTCACCAACTACGCCGATGACACCCAACTTATCTTCTAGTTTGAGGGTAAGGACGGGGTGTCACAGGAGGTCTTCCATCGATGCATGAGCACCACGGCAGAATGGCTGGGTAACAACTCCCTACAATTTAACAGCTCGAAAACCGAGGTGCTACATTGCTCTATGGATCGGACCCCTAGACCCCTACCACAGGGTTTTTGGCCTCCTGATTTCCAAGGTACTAGTCTGCCTGCCGAATCGGTTCGGAATTTGGGGGTAATGTTTAGTTCCGACTTACAGCTGGACACATCAGTGAACAAAACGGTGGCCACTTGTATGGCATTACTTGGATCATTGCGAAAGATTCTACCCTTGCTCCCGGTACAGGCCAGACCAGAGGTAGTGCGGAGCATAATTTTAAGTCGTCTCGACTACTGCAACGCACTGCTGCTGGGGGCACCAGTTACTCTGCTAGGAAAACTCCAACAAGTACAGAATTTTGCTGCCAAACTGGCACTCTCGCGACGCCGCCTGGACTCTTCTGCCAAGGCACTTAGGGACCTCCATTGGTTGCCAATCTCTCAACGGGTGAACTTCAAAGCTTTGTGTTTGGTTTTTAGGGCTCTACACGGACAAGGCCCGTCTCCTCTGCAGGACCATTTCTCATGGTACATCCCTCCAAGACCACTCCCGTCAGCCTCGGCTTACTTGGTGGTAGTACCCAAGTTTCTGAGGTCCCGGATGGGTGGTCGGTCCTTCAGGTTTACCTCAGCGCGGCTGTGGAATTCTCTACCGCTAGGCCTGAGGGGCCTGGAAGATTTTTCTTCCTTTAAAAAAGCATTAAAGACCCATCTGTTCCCGAAAACAATGTAAATAGATTGGAAGCTGGAAACATCATGTATTGTGTCATAACAGTCTAACCGCCAGGATGCCCGTCGGGGGACAGTTATAGCGCTATAAAAGAACGCCTATACATAACATACATACATACATAATCGCATGTAAATTATACTTAAGTATTTAAATGTTGCCTGTCTCTGCCGGCTTCAGAGTGAGGGGGATTTCGTTAAGGAGGCGGGTTTCAGAGGGGTGAAGAAGAAGCTCTCTAGTCTGGGGGTTGAGGTGGTTTGTGTTGCGCCACGCGCCGGGACTCCTTTACCCTGTCACCCGGGATGCTCAGCTCATGCATGTGAGAAGTTGGCCTGATATGCAGTGCTCACTATTCTAGTGATCACTATGTATCAGTCCGAACAACCCTTATTGATGATTGGTTGTAAGTCAACCGTAGACCAGCTATCCTAGTAGCATGGACAAGAGCAGTCTTTAGGCTAGACTCTAGAGGGCGTGTTAAGCCAGCTGTTATACCATCACATATACCCCTTGAACACCAAGTGAAAGGACACCACACAAGTTGTTATGAAAATAAACAGTTATTTATTTAGAACACAACAACCCTGGACTCTTTATGAGGACAGGGTGCTAAGCACAATACAAAGCTCTTAAGAAAATACGCAAAGTTGCACAATTTACACAAATGCCCGAGGGGCGCGAAAAACCATATACTCTGAAAGTGGAATGCGAAATTACTAGCAGGTAAGTACTACTCTAATAGACTTTAGGATCGCTAGGACTGGACTACTGAACCTTCAGATTACTAGCAGGAGGCCTAGGGGGATCGGGTGCAGAGTGTGCACTCTCACGCGGGATGCGGGAAAAAGTCTATGGTTGCCAGAAATTACAAAGTTAGTGTTATCGGACGAATCCGACTAGGTAGAGCTGAAACGAAAAAGGATCTGGACCCTTGGATAGTGAGGCTATGCTGGGGCACCGAAATGCCGAGGTTACCTAGCCCAGGGGCTGCGGATGCATAGGTCTGGAAAGACGTCGGGAATCCTCGTTGCAGTCTATGGAGCCTGAAAGAAGAAGTTGCTGGCAGGCGACCAGTGTTGAAGTTCGAAGTGATCCAAGCCTGGATCGAAGATGGAAGACACCTGTAAGCAGAGGGGACCAAGTTCTGAATCACTAGCCAGTGATTAGCTGGGCACCAGGATGGCACAGGACGAAGTCACCTCGACCAGGTGAGTGGGCGACGCTGGGCTCTGCAGTCTCACTGACCAGGAGGCGTTGTCGGCGACCAGGATGGAGGTGCGAGCTGTCCCACGATGGTATCTGCTGTCGACGTTGCTGGACCCAGGATTGGGGCAACAAGTCTTGGCAAATGCAAGCCCACGCGGTGGACTCAAAATGGCGTCTGGAGTGGACCAGGAGGGTCCGGGGTGCTCCTCTGTTGGAGGGGAGCAAGGGTCAGTCTGGAGCAACCAGACCAGCGGTGTTGTCGTCGGTGGGCGTCGTCAAGAGGGCCACAAGCCAGCAGGCAAGTAGCCGGACAACGCGGTGAGCAGCAAAGAGCAGAAGGGCCCCACGCAGATCTGGTGGATGCTGGGGGGCTGGACTTCGGTGCTGGAGCTGCTCAGGGTCAGGGCTTCTCGAACCCCAAAGAACTCACTCGAGGATCCCTCAGCGGTCGTGCTGGATAAGCGTCATGCAGTTCTGAAGATGGCCGGTCCCTCGAGGTCTCGTCGCACCCACGGATCTCAGCTGAGCTGAGGATGTGGGTAGAGGTCAGAGGTGCCAGGGAAGCCGGGTCTCGTCGTGCTGGTCGGTCGGATTCCGGAGGAAGGACGTGCAGCAAACCGCAGTGTTCTTAGATGGTGCCTGCGGGTGCAGGGTGACTACTCCTTAGTCACAAGGGAGAAATCTTGAGAAGAAGTCTTGAGTTCCTTTCGTGGAAAGTAGTTTCAGGATTCAAAGATGATCTAATTTGGAAGGGGGCCCGCTCCTATCTTTATACTAGTAAGGGGGCTGGCACGCGACTAGGTCCTGCCCATGGGTGGGACCAGGAAGGGGGGTGGTTACACCCCTCTCCCATGCCGGACTTTCCCCAGGTCAGGAGCTGGTGTGCCTCTGGAACTGGTTCTAGCCGGCCTATGCATAGTGAGCACCGGGGTGCCACTTGTAGTCACCTTCCTCTAAAGCCCTGCCTACCCAGGATACACAAAACCCTGTCTGGGATGGTGCTAGCACCGCCCCTGACAGGAAACCCTTTGTCCAAGCCTCCCTCGCTGGAAGGACTCCCAGCAGCAGGATGTCAGACTTGTGTCTGTGGTGGCAGCATCCATTTTATGATGCTGAGGCTTGAGTTAACTTTAACCAGGGTTCACAGTTACATACATGTCGTGTCCCTCTAGAAGGGTGGAATGCTAACCCCGTCGCCAGAATTGGCGAGGAGTTAGTATTCCAATTCGTATGACACCTTACTCGACATGTTTTGATAAAGCGATACCAGAGTTGGCATATAACTGCGAGGATTATAATGCACTTAAGAGTATCTCACGCAAGATGCGTGAGGTTTGGCACCTCACGCGAGATGCGTGAGGTTTGGCACCTCACGCGAGATGCGTGAGGTTTGACACCTCACGCGAGGTGTGTGAGGTTTGGCACCTCACGCGAGATGCGTGAGGTTTAGCACCTCACGCGAGATGCGTGAGGTTTGGCCCCTCACGCGAGATGCGTGAGGTTTAGCACCTCACGCGAGATGCGTGAGGTTTGGCCCCTCACTCTAGATGAGTGAGGTTTGGCACCTCACGTGAGATGCGTGAGGTTTGGCACCTCACGCGAGGTGCGTGAGGTTTGGCAGCTCACGCGAGATGCGTGAGGTTTGGCAGCTCACGCGAGATGCGTGAGGTTTGGCAGCTCACGCGAGATGCGTGAGGTTTGGCACCTCACGCGAGATGCGTGAGGTTTGGCACCTCACGCGAGATGCGTGAGGTTCGGTACCTCACGCGAGATGCGTGAGGTTCGGTACCTCACGCGAGATGCGTGAGGGTTGGCCCCTCACTCGAGATGAGTGAGGTTTGGCACCTCACGCGAGATGCGTGAGGTTTGGCAGCTCACGCGAGATGCGTGAGGTTTGGCAGCTCACGCGAGATGCGTGAGGTTTGGCACCTCACGCGAGATGCGTGAGGTTTAACACCTCACGCGAGATGCGTGAGGTTCGGTACCTCACGCGAGATGCGTGAGGTTTGGCCCCTCACTCGAGATGAGTGAGGTTTGGCACCTCACGCGAGATGCGTGAGGTTTGGCAGCTCACGCGAGATGCGTGAGGTTTGGCAGCTCACGCGAGATGCGTGAGGTTTGGCACCTCACGCGAGATGCGTGAGGTTTGGCAGCTCACGCGAGATGCGTGAGGTTTGGCACCTCACGCGGGATGCGTGAGGTTTGGCACCTCACGCGAGGTGCGTGAGGTTTGGCAGCTCACGCGAGATGCGTGAGGTTTGGCAGCTCACGCGAGATGCGTGAGGTTTGGCAGCTCACGCGAGATGCGTGAGGTTTGGCACCTCACGCGGGATGCGTGAGGTTTGGCACCTCACGCGAGATGCGTGAGGTTTAACACCTCACGCGAGATGCGTGAGGTTTGGCACCTCACGCGAGATGCGTGAGGTATGGCGCCTCACGCGAGATGCGTGAGGTTTGGCACTTCACGCGAGATGCGTGAGGTTTGGCACCTCACGCGAGATGCGTGAGGTTCGGCACCTCACGCGAGAAATGCGTGAGGTTTGGCAGCTCACGCGAGATGCGTGAGGTTTGGCAGCTCACGCGAGATGCGTGAGGTTTGGCAGCTCACGCGAGATGCGTGAGGTTTGGCACCTCACGCGAGATGCGTGAGGTTCGGTACCTCACGCGAGATGCGTGAGGTTCGGTACCTCACGCGAGATGCGTGAGGTTTGGCCCCTCACTCGAGATGAGTGAGGTTTGGCACCTCACGCGAGATGCGTGAGGTTTGGCCCCTCACTCGAGATGAGTGAGGTTTGGCACCTCACGCGAGATGCGTGAGGTTTGGCAGCTCACGCGAGATGCGTGAGGTTTGGCAGCTCACGCGAGATGCGTGAGGTTTGGCACCTCACACGAGATGCGTGAGGTTTGGCAGCTCACGCGAGATGCGTGAGGTTTGGCACCTCACGCGGGATGCGTGAGGTTTGGCACCTCACGCGAGGTGCGTGAGGTTTGGCAGCTCACGCGAGATGCGTGAGGTTTGGCAGCTCACGCGAGATGCGTGAGGTTTGGCAGCTCACGCGAGATGCGTGAGGTTTGGCAGCTCACGCGAGATGCGTGAGGTTTGGCACCTCACGCGAGATGCGTGAGGTATGGCGCCTCACGCGAGATGCGTGAGGTTTGGCACTTCACGCGAGATGCGTGAGGTTCGGCACCTCACGCGAGATGCGTGAGGTTCGGCACCTCACGCGAGAAGCGTGAGGTTCGGCACCTCACGCGAGATGCGTGAGGTTCGGCACCTTACGCGAGATGCGTGAGGTTCGGCCTCTCACGCGAGATGCGTGAGGTCCGGCACCTCAAGCGAGATGCGTGAGGTCCGGCACCTCACGCGAGATGCGTGAGGTTCGACAACTCACGCGAGATGCGTGAGGTTCGGCACCTCACGCGAGATGTGTGAGGTTCGGCACCTCATTCCGCACTTTGCGGGAATTCAAGCGCTTCAGGGCACCTTAGGGCTCCTGGGGACATCGCGCTGCGGTGTTGGTAGCCGCCATCTTGGGTGAGTGAGGGAACCAGGGAGTGCCGAATTGCTGGCGCCATCTTGGTTGGGGGGCTATTGATCGCACTACAGGACTCTTGCGTATACGGCTATATATGATGGACGCCCCTAAAGCGTGCAGCGTAGGCGCGCAGCGGCCGCGCCGGCGGAGCGCCGGAGGTGCGCCAGAGGTAAGCCCGTTTGCGCCCGTTCGCGCACAGGACGCGCCGGGCGCCGAAAGTTCTGCCTCTCGGAACCAAGATGTAACTTCTTACTCTTATTCCCGCGATGAACTTTTACGCCTTAATCTCGGTTCACTCAGTAACCGAAAGTATAATATCACCAGTAAGCACCCAGTTGCCTTGTCCTGTGGCTTGTTGAATGTGAGATCTCTCATCAAACACTGTGAAGAAATTGCGTTACTTATCGAGTCTTACCACCTAGACGTACTCTTCATGACAGAGACTTGGACAACACCGACTAGCTCGGTGGAACTGGGGACAGCTTGTCCCCCTGGCTTCAAAATAATGCATGGGACAGAGTCGGCATTGGTGACTGTTCTCGATGACCTTCGAACGCGTGCCGACCAGGGTCGAGCAGCCTTTTTAGTGCTGCTCGACATGTCGGCCGCGTTCGACACGGTCAGCCATGCAATCCTGATCAGGAGACTGACGGAGGCTGGGGTGTCCGGCTTGGCCCTTGAATGGCTGGTGTCATATCTCGATCAAAGGCACCAGGTAGTTGCCCTGCCACCCTTTAAATCCAACCTCAGGAGGGATGGCCAGGGAGTACCCCAGGGCTCGGCCATCAGCTCCATTCTTTTAAATCTTTACCTCCGTCCCCTGATCACGCTGATTAAATCTTTTGGCATAACAGTCACCAACTACGCCGATGACACCCAACTTATCTTCTAGTTTGAGGGTAAGGACGGGGTGTCACAGGAGGTCTTCCATCGATGCATGAGCACCACGGCAGAATGGCTGGGTAACAACTCCCTACAATTTAACAGCTCGAAAACCGAGGTGCTACATTGCTCTATGGATCGGACCCCTAGACCCCTACCACAGGGTTTTTGGCCTCCTGATTTCCAAGGTACTAGTCTGCCTGCCGAATCGGTTCGGAATTTGGGGGTAATGTTTAGTTCCGACTTACAGCTGGACACATCAGTGAACAAAACGGTGGCCACTTGTATGGCATTACTTGGATCATTGCGAAAGATTCTACCCTTGCTCCCGGTACAGGCCAGACCAGAGGTAGTGCGGAGCATAATTTTAAGTCGTCTCGACTACTGCAACGCACTGCTGCTGGGGGCACCAGTTACTCTGCTAGGAAAACTCCAACAAGTACAGAATTTTGCTGCCAAACTGGCACTCTCGCGACGCCGCCTGGACTCTTCTGCCAAGGCACTTAGGGACCTCCATTGGTTGCCAATCTCTCAACGGGTGAACTTCAAAGCTTTGTGTTTGGTTTTTAGGGCTCTACACGGACAAGGCCCGTCTCCTCTGCAGGACCATTTCTCATGGTACATCCCTCCAAGACCACTCCCGTCAGCCTCGGCTTACTTGGTGGTAGTACCCAAGTTTCTGAGGTCCCGGATGGGTGGTCGGTCCTTCAGGTTTACCTCAGCGCGGCTGTGGAATTCTCTACCGCTAGGCCTGAGGGGCCTGGAAGATTTTTCTTCCTTTAAAAAAGCATTAAAGACCCATCTGTTCCCGAAAACAATGTAAATAGATTGGAAGCTGGAAACATCATGTATTGTGTCATAACAGTCTAACCGCCAGGATGCCCGTCGGGTCACAGTTATAGCGCTATAAAAGAACGCCTATACATAACATACATACATACATAATCGCATGTAAATTATACTTAAGTATTTAAATGTTGCCTGTCTCTGCCGGCTTCAGAGTGAGGGGGATTTCGTTAAGGAGGCGGGTTTCAGAGGGGTGAAGAAGAAGCTCTCTAGTCTGGGGGTTGAGGTGGTTTGTGTTGCGCCACGCGCCGGGACTCCTTTACCCTGTCACCCGGGATGCTCAGCTCATGCATGTGAGAAGTTGGCCTGATATGCAGTGCTCACTATTCTAGTGATCACTATGTATCAGTCCGAACAACCCTTATTGATGATTGGTTGTAAGTCAACCGTAGACCAGCTATCCTAGTAGCATGGACAAGAGCAGTCTTTAGGCTAGACTCTAGAGGGCGTGTTAAGCCAGCTGTTATACCATCACATATACCCCTTGAACACCAAGTGAAAGGACACCACACAAGTTGTTATGAAAATAAACAGTTATTTATTTAGAACACAACAACCCTGGACTCTTTATGAGGACAGGGTGCTAAGCACAATACAAAGCTCTTAAGAAAATACGCAAAGTTGCACAATTTACACAAATGCCCGAGGGGCGCGAAAAACCATATACTCTGAAAGTGGAATGCGAAATTACTAGCAGGTAAGTACTACTCGAATAGACTTTAGGATCGCTAGGACTGGACTACTGAACCTTCAGATTACTAGCAGGAGGCCTAGGGGGATCGGGTGCAGAGTGTGCACTCTCACGCGGGATGCGGGAAAAAGTCTATGGTTGCCAGAAATTACAAAGTTAGTGTTATCGGACGAATCCGACTAGGTAGAGCTGAAACGAAAAAGGATCTGGACCCTTGGATAGTGAGGCTATGCTGGGGCACCGAAATGCCGAGGTTACCTAGCCCAGGGGCTGCGGATGCATAGGTCTGGAAAGACGTCGGGAATCCTCGTTGCAGTCTATGGAGCTTGAAAGAAGAAGTTGCTGGCAGGCGACCAGTGTTGAAGTTCGAAGTGATCCAAGCCTGGATCGAAGATGGAAGACACCTGTAAGCAGAGGGGACCAAGTTCTGAATCACTAGCCAGTGATTAGCTGGGCACCAGGATGGCACAGGACGAAGTCACCTCGACCAGGTGAGTGGGCGACGCTGGGCTCTGCAGTCTCACTGACCAGGAGGCGTTGTCGGCGACCAGGATGGAGGTGCGAGCTGTCCCACGATGGTATCTGCTGTCGACGTTGCTGGACCCAGGATTGGGGCAACAAGTCTTGGCAAATCCAAGCCCACGCGGTGGACTCAAAATGGCGTCTGGAGTGGACCAGGAGGGTCCGGGGTGCTCCTCTGTTGGAGGGGAGCAAGGGTCAGTCTGGAGCAACCAGACCAGCGGTGTTGTCGTCGGTGGGCGTCGTCAAGAGGGCCACAAGCCAGCAGGCAAGTAGCCGGACAACGCGGTGAGCAGCAAAGAGCAGAAGGGCCCCACGCAGATCTGGTGGATGCTGGGGGGCTGGACTTCGGTGCTGGAGCTGCTCAGGGTCAGGGCTTCTCGAACCCCAAAGCACTCACTCGAGGATCCCTCAGCGGTCGTGCTGGATAAGCGTCATGCAGTTCTGAAGATGGCCGGTCCCTCGAGGTCTCGTCGCACCCACGGATCTCAGCTGAGCTGAGGATGTGGGTAGAGGTCAGAGGTGCCAGGGAAGCCGGGTCTCGTCGTGCTGGTCGGTCGGATTCCGGAGGAAGGACGTGCAGCAAACCGCAGTGTTCTTAGATGGTGCCTGCGGGTGCAGGGTGACTACTCCTTAGTCACAAGGGAGAAATCTTGAGAAGAAGTCTTGAGTTCCTTTCGTGGAAAGTAGTTTCAGGATTCAAAGATGATCTAATTTGGAAGGGGGCCCGCTCCTATCTTTATACTAGTAAGGGGGCTGGCACGCGACTAGGTCCTGCCCATGGGTGGGACCAGGAAGGGGGGTGGTTACACCCCTCTCCCATGCCGGACTTTCCCCAGGTCAGGAGCTGGTGTGCCTCTGGAACTGGTTCTAGCCGGCCTATGCATAGTGAGCACCGGGGTGCCACTTGTAGTCACCTTCCTCTAAAGCCCTGCCTACCCAGGATACACAAAACCCTGTCTGGGATGGTGCTAGCACCGCCCCTGACAGGAAACCCTTTGTCCAAGCCTCCCTCGCTGGAAGGACTCCCAGCAGCAGGAGGTCAGACTTGTGTCTGTGGTGGCAGCATCCATTTTGTGATGCTGAGGCTTGAGTTAACTTTAACCGGGGTTCACAGTTACATACATGTCGTGTCCCTCTAGAAGGGTGGAATGCTAACCCCGTCGCCAGAATTGGCGAGGAGTTAGTATTCCAATTCGTATGACACCTTACTCGACATGTTTTGATAAAGCGATACCAGAGTTGGCATATAACTGCGAGGATTATAATGCACTTAAGAGTATATGGTATGCGTTATCATGGAACAGCTATTAGGACTTGGTTCCGCAAGCTGCAAACGGGCTCAGCTCATGCCAGAGCACCATCTCACATGATTCCAAGATTCCAAGCACTCTGCCTTCAGGATTGTCAAGGCCTGCCATAGGAGTGACTGATAGGAATCTATGTGTCCATTTTAGGGTTAGATATAGGTATACTATATCTAAAGCAAAGGGTGATTGCACCACCTTGCCCCAGCTGTCGTGCAGCCAGTTGTGTCAGATTTAGATGGCCAGCCAGGGGTGGCATAATACATGCTGCAGCCCCTGGTAGGCCTCTTTAACCACATCCTGGGCCGACCGGGGGACTCAACGCTTCGGTTGGACAGGGCCCATAGGACGGGCCCGCCCAGGGCGGCCTCATCCCAACCGGCTGACATCTTGGTCTGCGTGCAGGACTTCCGCACGAAGGAGGAGATCCTTAGCAAAGCGCGCCAGATGGGAACCATCTCATATGGTGCCCATTCGCCGACTCTATATCAGGACCTCGCCTCCATCACCCTGGAGAAACGACGGTCATTCCGACCGATCACGGCAGAACTGCGACGCAACATCCCATATAGCTGGGGTCACCCCTTTCTCCTGGTGTTTAAGCTGGACAACAAGGTTCACCAGTTGCGGTCTTTCAGGGATGCATGCAAATTGCTAGGCCTCGAGGAACCGACGGAGGATGACGATCAGCCTGGAGGGGGAGCAAATGGCATGGACGGCCCTGGGCAGTGGAAACGGCAACGGCGACGACGAAGACTGAGGCGCCCGGCAGCGCAAGAGATCGAAGATGGTCGCCGCGCTGCGGTAGAAACCGTAGCGCTGGGACTGGCAACCTCCGACAGCGCATAACCAACGATGAGGTGGCACGAGGGCTTTTGATGAGACAGTGGGGATTGGGGCCGACTGAGTCTGCGGCGGGGGCGGAGGTATTGGACTCCGACACATTCCCCCGAAGGTGTCCCAACCTCCTCGTCTACAACTATGGACGTTGGACAGGACTATTTTTGGTATTCTTCAAGTTGGGGAAAGGGGAGGGAGGGTGGTCTCCTTGGCAGGTGGAGGCGTGGGGTGAGACTGTTTGCTTCTTTGGCCAGTCAGGAAAAGGGGGTTTCTGGACTGGGAGAGACCTTTCCCATTCATCTCTGGATGAAGGACTATCAATGTTGGCATCTTGGGATTGCGGGGGGGTGGGGGGCTGTCAAGGGTTTTGTTCATTGTGGGGAGGAGGGTGTTGTTGGTAAGGGGGAGGAACTCCGGATCCGAGTGAATGTTGGACTTAAAGGGTGTGGCGAATTCCGCAGATCTGAGGGTCCTGGGTGGCCGGGGCAGCTGCGAGACAGGGCTTGGCTGCTGTTTTGGCCACTGGAAGTTTTCTCAGAGAGCGTGTGGGGTATGACTCCTTATGCCTGCGACTGAGTTGAGTGTGCTCACGTTGTATGTGCGTGGGCACAGTCCGGTTAAGCGGCGAGCGGTGCTGTCCCTGCTGGAGAATTCAAAAGCAGATATCTGTCTCCTCCAGGAAACGCATTTGCTAACTAAGGATTGTCATAGGCTTAAATCCCGTCACTTTCCGACACAACTTTTCTCATCCACGACCACAAAGACTGCTGGGGTGGCGCTCCTGGTGTCAAAGCGATTTAAGGGGAAGCAGTTACACCGGGGGACAGAGGTTAAAGGGCGACTCCTATCCTGCAGGTTCTCACTGGGTGCTCACACCTTCACGGTGATTGCGGTTTATGCGCTAAATGAGGGGCAGGAGAAGTTCTTCCACCAAGTGCTTACTGAAGCAGCGGCGGCACCTGATAGACACGTTCTGGTTGGGGGGGGGACCTCAATTTAGTTTTTGACAACCTACTTGACAGGTCAGCGCAGCGATCCACGCAGGCAGGCACTTTATCGGAGGGGGGACGGAACAGATTGTCAGAACTGGGTATGACGGACTTGTGGCGGTCCCTCCACCGGGCGACCGGGACTACACATATTACTCCAACGCCCACAAAACCTATGCGCGCCTAGATTATTTTCTAACATCCACTTCATTTAGAGCGCTGGCGTCAAGCGTTGAGATAAGAGCAGCAGCCCTTTCCGATCATGCACCACTCACAGCAGTGTTTACCTTCCCACCGGTGGGGCGCAGTGCCCGTTGCTGGAGACTGAGGGACACGCTGCTGCAGAGACAGGGGGTTGTGGCCAAGATCAAGGAAGCTATAGCTGAATACCTGGTACACAACACACCGACGGACACTTCACATGCAACACATTGGGCAGCACTCAAGGCAGTCATACGGGGCGAGTTCATTGCAATCGCGGCAGCAGAAAATGTGGAGAGGGCCCGTAAGAGAGACGAGCTCTCTGCCCGCACGAAGGAATTGGAGCAGGTACACCAGAGGACAGGGGCGCCGCGGGTGTGGAAACCGTTGTGAGTGGCACGTCAACAGTTAGCAGCACTAGATCAAGATAGAGCAGAATACGCAGTACTACGGGTACGACTTGCATACTACACGGGAGGCGACAGATGCGGGAGGCTGTTGGGTCGGGCACTCCGCGAACAGCAGCAGCGACACTCGGTGCAGGAAATGCACACGCAGGACGGAGTCACAGTGACGGAGGACTGAGCTATAGCGCAGGCATTTAGTGACTTTTATACCACACTATACGAGGGGGCTGCTCTGGATCCAGCGGACGGGGCGGCCTTCCTGGACTCGGTGTCCATACCGGCTTTATCGACGGAACAATCAGAACTCCTTGACAGGGAGATCCGTCCTGAAGAAGTCATTGCCGCGATCTCCCGCCTCAAGCTGGCCAAGGCGCCGGGACCGGATGGCTTCACCGCCGCCTTTTACAAAACATTCTGCCCCCAGGTTGCTCCGTTGTTGACTGCCCTCTTTAATTCCTTCTCGGAGCCCGGCGCCATCCCAAGAGATCTGATGAGTGCCATGATCTCGGTCATTCCCAAACCGGGGAAGGACCCAACGCAATGCGGGGCCTACCGCCCAATCTCGTTACTTAACGTAGATCTGAAGCTTTACACCAGTATACTGTCGAAGCGGCTGGGCCCACTTATGCCGGGTCTGATTGATCCGGACCAGGCCGGCTTTATACCGGAGCGCCAAACGGTCGACAACACAAAAAGAGCACTCCACTTAGTGGAACGGGCCTCCAGGTTGCCGGGAGAGTTCATGATGTTGGCAATTGATGCGGAGAAGGCCTTCGAACGTGTCCACTGGCCGTACTTGGAACAGGTGCTCATCAAGGCAGGGTTAGGCGCGAGATTTCGTACTGCTATACCTTCCCCACGGCGTTGGTTCGGGTGAATGGCTGCTCATCGCCCGTATTCCCCATTGAACGCGGAACTCGGCAGGGGTGTCCGCTCTCGCCCCTGCTCTTCGCGCTGTATATGGAACCCCTGGCGCAGGCCATGCGATTGCATCCGACCATTAAGGGGATTAAATTCGGGGCTTATATCCACACATTTAGCTTATACGCTGATGACGTCTTGCTTTCCTTTGCTTCTCCTGCGGCATCCCTGCCGGCCGGGGCGGCCATCCTGGATGCGTTTGCGAAGGCCTCTGGCTTTAAGGTGAACATGACGAAATCAGTAGCACTTGACCTTTCCTTGGAGGCACACACGCGGGCCTCCCTAGAAGCACAATTCCCCTTCCAATGGGCAGACGGTGCAGTCCCCTACCTGGGCATACAATTGGTGGCCACGCTACCAGAAACGGTGCGTCTCAACTATGCTAACCTTAGTCGCACTATCCGCGCGGAGGTCGGGCGGTGGCGGCACCTCCCACTATCTAGGCTGGGCCGAGTGGCAGCAGTAAAGATGACAATCCTGCCGCAAGTTTTATACCTTTTTCGGGCTAGCCCGCTCCGTCCCCCAGAGGGATGGATTCGCCGCACGCAATCGGAGCTGGCTCAGTTTGTGTGGAACGGGAAACGGCCCAGACTCAAGCTGAGGCTAGCGATGCTTCCCCCGGAGAATGGTGGGCTGGGCCTGCCGGATTTGCGTCACTATTTCCAGGCGACCCAACTCAGAACTCTAGTGGAATGGAGCAAATGGGAATCGGAGCGCTATTGGTTGTTCCAGGACCAAGCGGTCGAGGGGCGTCCACTCCAGGAGGTGCCTTTCCTGCGGCGACAACACCGGCACCCTACCTATACGCCTCCTTCGTCACGAGGGTACCGCTAGAGGTATGGGATCGAACATGCGTCTTACACGACCTGACGACCTTCCCGTCTCCCCTCACACCCCTGTTAGAGAACCCTGACTTCGGCCCGGGTAGGGATGTCCAGGCCTTTGCGTGGTGGCGCCCAGCAGGATGCCGATGCCTCTTTCACATGTATTCAGGTGCGGGAGTGATGCCTTTTGAGGAATTCCGGAAGACCTATGACCTCCCGGAGGCTGAACGCCTTAGGTATCTACAGGTCCGACATTGGGCGCTTCAACCCCAGATCCGTGGAGACGCTACACGCAAGCTCAGTAAATATGAATACTGGCTTCTCTCGCGCACCACAGATAAGCGAATCATTTCAGACATACATCAGCTCCTCTTGGACAGATACTCGCGCGTTTATAATGCAGGACGGGCTAGATGGGAGAGGGAACTGGGGCGGACTCTGCGCAACAAAGAATGGGAGGACATTTACTACCGCGCCAGACACTCACGAGATGCGTGAGGTTTGGCACCTCACGCGAGATGCGTGAGATTCGGCATCTCACGCAAGATGCGTGAGGTTTGGCACCTCACGCGAGATGCGTGAGGTTTGGCACCTCACGCGAGATGCGTGAGGTTTGACACCTCACGCGAGGTGCGTGAGGTTTGGCACCTCACGCGAGATGCGTGAGGTTTAGCACCTCACGCGAGATGCGTGAGGTTTGGCCCCTCACTCTAGATGAGTGAGGTTTGGCACCTCACGTGAGATGCGTGAGGTTTGGCACCTCACGCGAGGTGCGTGAGGTTTGGCAGCTCACGCGAGATGCGTGAGGTTTGGCAGCTCACGCGAGATGCGTGAGGTTTGGCAGCTCACGCGAGATGCGTGAGGTTTGGCAGCTCACGCGAGATGCGTGAGGTTTGGCAGCTCACGCGAGATGCGTGAGGTTTGGCACCTCACGCGAGATGCGTGAGGTTCGGTACCTCACGCGAGATGCGTGAGGTTCGGTACCTCACGCGAGATGCGTGAGGTTTGGCCCCTCACTCGAGATGAGTGAGGTTTGGCACCTCACGCGAGATGCGTGAGGTTTGGCAGCTCACGCGAGATGCGTGAGGTTTGGCAGCTCACGCGAGATGCGTGAGGTTTAACACCTCACGCGAGATGCGTGAGGTTCGGTACCTCACGCGAGATGCGTGAGGTTTGGCCCCTCACTCGAGATGAGTGAGGTTTGGCACCTCACGCGAGATGCGTGAGGTTCGGTACCTCACGCGAAATGCGTGAGGTTTGGCCCCTCACTCGAGATGAGTGAGGTTTGGCACCTCACGCGAGATGCGTGAGGTTTGGCAGCTCACGCGAGATGCGTGAGGTTTGGCAGCTCACGCGAGATGCGTGAGGTTTGGCAGCTCACGCGAGATGCGTGAGGTTTGGCAGCTCACGCGAGATGCGTGAGGTTTGGCACCTCACGCGGGATGCGTGAGGTTTGGCACCTCACGCGAGGTGCGTGAGGTTTAGCAGCTCACGCGAGATGCGTGAGGTTTGGCAGCTCACGCGAGATGCGTGAGGTTTGGCAGCTCACGCGAGATGCGTGAGGTTTGGCAGCTCACGCGAGATGCGTGAGGTTTGGCACCTCACGCGGGATGCGTGAGGTTTGGCACCTCACGCGAGATGCGTGAGGTTTGGCACCTCACGCGAGATGCGTGAGGTTTGGCACCTCACGCGAGATGCGTGAGGTATGGCGCCTCACGCGAGATGCGTGAGGTTTGGCACTTCACGCGAGATGCGTGAGGTTTGGCACCTCACGCGAGATGCGTGAGGTTCGGCACCTCACGCGAGAAGCGTGAGGTTCGGCACCTCACGCGAGATGCGTGAGGTTCGGCACCTTACGCGAGATGCGTGAGGTTCGGCATCTCACGCGAGATGCGTGAGGTCCGGCACCTCACGCGAGATGCGTGAGGTCCGGCACCTCACGCGAGATGCGTGAGGTTCGGCAACTCACGCGAGATGCGTGAGGTTCGGCACCTCACGCGAGATGTGTGAGGTTCGGCACCTCATTCCGCACTTTGCGGGAATTCAAGCGCTTCAGGGCACCTTAGGGCTCCTGGGGACATCGCGCTGCGGTGTTGGTAGCCGCCATCTTGGGTGAGTGAGGGAACCAGGGAGTGCCGAATTGCTGGCGCCATCTTGGTTGGGGGGCTATTGATCGCACTACAGGACTCTTGCGTATACGGCTATATATGATGGACGCCCCTAAAGCGTGCAGCGTAGGCGCGCAGCGGCCGCGCCGGCGGAGCGCCGGAGATGCGCCAGAGGTAAGCCCGTTTGCGCCCGTTCGCGCACAGGACGCGCCGGGCGCCGAAAGTTCTGCCTCTCGGAACCAAGATGTAACTTCTTACTCTTATTCCCGCGATGAACTTTTACGCCTTAATCTCGGTTCACTCAGTAACCGAAAGTATAATATCACCAGTAAGCACCCAGTTGCCTTGTCCTGTGGCTTGTTGAATGTGAGATCTCTCATCAAACACTGTGAAGAAATTGCGTTACTTATCGAGTCTTACCACCTAGACGTACTCTTCATGACAGAGACTTGGACAACACCGACTAGCTCGGTGGAACTGGGGACAGCTTGTCCCCCTGGCTTCAAAATAATGCATGGGACAGAGTCGGCATTGGTGACTGTTCTCGATGACCTTCGAACGCGTGCCGACCAGGGTCGAGCAGCCTTTTTAGTGCTGCTCGACATGTCGGCCGCGTTCGACACGGTCAGCCATGCAATCCTGATCAGGAGACTGACGGAGGCTGGGGTGTCCGGCTTGGCCCTTGAATGGCTGGTGTCATATCTCGATCAAAGGCACCAGGTAGTTGCCCTGCCACCCTTTAAATCCAACCTCAGGAGGGATGGCCAGGGAGTACCCCAGGGCTCGGCCATCAGCTCCATTCTTTTAAATCTTTACCTCCGTCCCCTGATCACGCTGATTAAATCTTTTGGCATAACAGTCACCAACTACGCCGATGACACCCAACTTATCTTCTAGTTTGAGGGTAAGGACGGGGTGTCACAGGAGGTCTTCCATCGATGCATGAGCACCACGGCAGAATGGCTGGGTAACAACTCCCTACAATTTAACAGCTCGAAAACCGAGGTGCTACATTGCTCTATGGATCGGACCCCTAGACCCCTACCACAGGGTTTTTGGCCTCCTGATTTCCAAGGTACTAGTCTGCCTGCCGAATCGGTTCGGAATTTGGGGGTAATGTTTAGTTCCGACTTACAGCTGGACACATCAGTGAACAAAACGGTGGCCACTTGTATGGCATTACTTGGATCATTGCGAAAGATTCTACCCTTGCTCCCGGTACAGGCCAGACCAGAGGTAGTGCGGAGCATAATTTTAAGTCGTCTCGACTACTGCAACGCACTGCTGCTGGGGGCACCAGTTACTCTGCTAGGAAAACTCCAACAAGTACAGAATTTTGCTGCCAAACTGGCACTCTCGCGACGCCGCCTGGACTCTTCTGCCAAGGCACTTAGGGACCTCCATTGGTTGCCAATCTCTCAACGGGTGAACTTCAAAGCTTTGTGTTTGGTTTTTAGGGCTCTACACGGACAAGGCCCGTCTCCTCTGCAGGACCATTTCTCATGGTACATCCCTCCAAGACCACTCCCGTCAGCCTCGGCTTACTTGGTGGTAGTACCCAAGTTTCTGAGGTCCCGGATGGGTGGTCGGTCCTTCAGGTTTACCTCAGCGCGGCTGTGGAATTCTCTACCGCTAGGCCTGAGGGGCCTGGAAGATTTTTCTTCCTTTAAAAAAGCATTAAAGACCCATCTGTTCCCGAAAACAATGTAAATAGATTGGAAGCTGGAAACATCATGTATTGTGTCATAACAGTCTAACCGCCAGGATGCCCGTCGGGGGACAGTTATAGCGCTATAAAAGAACGCCTATACATAACATACATACATACATAATCGCATGTAAATTATACTTAAGTATTTAAATGTTGCCTGTCTCTGCCGGCTTCAGAGTGAGGGGGATTTCGTTAAGGAGGCGGGTTTCAGAGGGGTGAAGAAGAAGCTCTCTAGTCTGGGGGTTGAGGTGGTTTGTGTTGCGCCACGCGCCGGGACTCCTTTACCCTGTCACCCGGGATGCTCAGCTCATGCATGTGAGAAGTTGGCCTGATATGCAGTGCTCACTATTCTAGTGATCACTATGTATCAGTCCGAACAACCCTTATTGATGATTGGTTGTAAGTCAACCGTAGACCAGCTATCCTAGTAGCATGGACAAGAGCAGTCTTTAGGCTAGACTCTAGAGGGCGTGTTAAGCCAGCTGTTATACCATCACATATACCCCTTGAACACCAAGTGAAAGGACACCACACAAGTTGTTATGAAAATAAACAGTTATTTATTTAGAACACAACAACCCTGGACTCTTTATGAGGACAGGGTGCTAAGCACAATACAAAGCTCTTAAGAAAATACGCAAAGTTGCACAATTTACACAAATGCCCGAGGGGCGCGAAAAACCATATACTCTGAAAGTGGAATGCGAAATTACTAGCAGGTAAGTACTACTCTAATAGACTTTAGGATCGCTAGGACTGGACTACTGAACCTTCAGATTACTAGCAGGAGGCCTAGGGGGATCGGGTGCAGAGTGTGCACTCTCACGCGGGATGCGGGAAAAAGTCTATGGTTGCCAGAAATTACAAAGTTAGTGTTATCGGACGAATCCGACTAGGTAGAGCTGAAACGAAAAAGGATCTGGACCCTTGGATAGTGAGGCTATGCTGGGGCACCGAAATGCCGAGGTTACCTAGCCCAGGGGCTGCGGATGCATAGGTCTGGAAAGACGTCGGGAATCCTCGTTGCAGTCTATGGAGCCTGAAAGAAGAAGTTGCTGGCAGGCGACCAGTGTTGAAGTTCGAAGTGATCCAAGCCTGGATCGAAGATGGAAGACACCTGTAAGCAGAGGGGACCAAGTTCTGAATCACTAGCCAGTGATTAGCTGGGCACCAGGATGGCACAGGACGAAGTCACCTCGACCAGGTGAGTGGGCGACGCTGGGCTCTGCAGTCTCACTGACCAGGAGGCGTTGTCGGCGACCAGGATGGAGGTGCGAGCTGTCCCACGATGGTATCTGCTGTCGACGTTGCTGGACCCAGGATTGGGGCAACAAGTCTTGGCAAATGCAAGCCCACGCGGTGGACTCAAAATGGCGTCTGGAGTGGACCAGGAGGGTCCGGGGTGCTCCTCTGTTGGAGGGGAGCAAGGGTCAGTCTGGAGCAACCAGACCAGCGGTGTTGTCGTCGGTGGGCGTCGTCAAGAGGGCCACAAGCCAGCAGGCAAGTAGCCGGACAACGCGGTGAGCAGCAAAGAGCAGAAGGGCCCCACGCAGATCTGGTGGATGCTGGGGGGCTGGACTTCGGTGCTGGAGCTGCTCAGGGTCAGGGCTTCTCGAACCCCAAAGAACTCACTCGAGGATCCCTCAGCGGTCGTGCTGGATAAGCGTCATGCAGTTCTGAAGATGGCCGGTCCCTCGAGGTCTCGTCGCACCCACGGATCTCAGCTGAGCTGAGGATGTGGGTAGAGGTCAGAGGTGCCAGGGAAGCCGGGTCTCGTCGTGCTGGTCGGTCGGATTCCGGAGGAAGGACGTGCAGCAAACCGCAGTGTTCTTAGATGGTGCCTGCGGGTGCAGGGTGACTACTCCTTAGTCACAAGGGAGAAATCTTGAGAAGAAGTCTTGAGTTCCTTTCGTGGAAAGTAGTTTCAGGATTCAAAGATGATCTAATTTGGAAGGGGGCCCGCTCCTATCTTTATACTAGTAAGGGGGCTGGCACGCGACTAGGTCCTGCCCATGGGTGGGACCAGGAAGGGGGGTGGTTACACCCCTCTCCCATGCCGGACTTTCCCCAGGTCAGGAGCTGGTGTGCCTCTGGAACTGGTTCTAGCCGGCCTATGCATAGTGAGCACCGGGGTGCCACTTGTAGTCACCTTCCTCTAAAGCCCTGCCTACCCAGGATACACAAAACCCTGTCTGGGATGGTGCTAGCACCGCCCCTGACAGGAAACCCTTTGTCCAAGCCTCCCTCGCTGGAAGGACTCCCAGCAGCAGGATGTCAGACTTGTGTCTGTGGTGGCAGCATCCATTTTATGATGCTGAGGCTTGAGTTAACTTTAACCAGGGTTCACAGTTACATACATGTCGTGTCCCTCTAGAAGGGTGGAATGCTAACCCCGTCGCCAGAATTGGCGAGGAGTTAGTATTCCAATTCGTATGACACCTTACTCGACATGTTTTGATAAAGCGATACCAGAGTTGGCATATAACTGCGAGGATTATAATGCACTTAAGAGTATCTCACGCAAGATGCGTGAGGTTTGGCACCTCACGCGAGATGCGTGAGGTTTGGCACCTCACGCGAGATGCGTGAGGTTTGACACCTCACGCGAGGTGTGTGAGGTTTGGCACCTCACGCGAGATGCGTGAGGTTTAGCACCTCACGCGAGATGCGTGAGGTTTGGCCCCTCACGCGAGATGCGTGAGGTTTAGCACCTCACGCGAGATGCGTGAGGTTTGGCCCCTCACTCTAGATGAGTGAGGTTTGGCACCTCACGTGAGATGCGTGAGGTTTGGCACCTCACGCGAGGTGCGTGAGGTTTGGCAGCTCACGCGAGATGCGTGAGGTTTGGCAGCTCACGCGAGATGCGTGAGGTTTGGCAGCTCACGCGAGATGCGTGAGGTTTGGCACCTCACGCGAGATGCGTGAGGTTTGGCACCTCACGCGAGATGCGTGAGGTTCGGTACCTCACGCGAGATGCGTGAGGTTCGGTACCTCACGCGAGATGCGTGAGGGTTGGCCCCTCACTCGAGATGAGTGAGGTTTGGCACCTCACGCGAGATGCGTGAGGTTTGGCAGCTCACGCGAGATGCGTGAGGTTTGGCAGCTCACGCGAGATGCGTGAGGTTTGGCACCTCACGCGAGATGCGTGAGGTTTAACACCTCACGCGAGATGCGTGAGGTTCGGTACCTCACGCGAGATGCGTGAGGTTTGGCCCCTCACTCGAGATGAGTGAGGTTTGGCACCTCACGCGAGATGCGTGAGGTTTGGCAGCTCACGCGAGATGCGTGAGGTTTGGCAGCTCACGCGAGATGCGTGAGGTTTGGCACCTCACGCGAGATGCGTGAGGTTTGGCAGCTCACGCGAGATGCGTGAGGTTTGGCACCTCACGCGGGATGCGTGAGGTTTGGCACCTCACGCGAGGT